>NC_066582.1:62207261-62518290 GCF_024323335.1 Lathyrus oleraceus | reverse complement strand
TAGCTGTCTCCTTGGTAGACCATGGATTCACGAGGCTGGCGCCGTGACAGCCACCCTACACTAGAAGCTGAAATTCGTTAAGAACAAGAAACTGGTTGTGGTAGGGGGAGGAAAGGCTCTCCTGGTTAGCCACTTGTCTTCTTTCTCATACATTGATGCTGAGGATGAAGTTGGAACTCCTTTCCAAGCTTTGTCTATAGCCGAGCCGATTGAGAAAACTCCTTCATTTGCTTCCTATCGTGATGCGAAACTGGCCATTGAATGTGGTGTAGTTGCTGGTCTAGGAAAAATGATCGAGCTTGAAGATAATAAGTCTCGGGATGGCATTGGCTATTCTTCTGGGGTCTTCAACGAAAAAGGGTTGTTCAAGAGTGGAGGTTTCATCCACGCTGATCAAGCTGAGGAAGCTGTTGCTATTCTGGAAGAGGATGCAGAGGATACTGACAATTTTGTCATCCCTGGCAAGATCTGCCACAATTGGGTCGCTGTGGATGTTCCTACGGTCATTCATAAGTCAACGTAATATGTTTGCTTTGTTTAAAAACCCTTCTCCCATGCCAAAAGGAGAAGTGATGACATTGTTGGCAACATTTATACAATGATATTTCATTCAATAAATTCATGTTAAACATTTGTTTTTCCATTTGTTTTCACTTTTTGCTTTTGCATGAAATTGATGATCACAAAAAACCCTAAAAACAAGAATAAAAGCAATCTTTTCATCTGCATAATGATTTGTTTGTTTAAATTCTAAAGTTTTTCATTATCCAAAATCATTATGCAGGTTGATTCTAAAACCCATTGAACATAATGATCCAACGCCATCTCCCAATTTTGAATTCCCTGTATTCGAGGCAGAGGAAGATGATGTTGAAGAGATTCCTGATGAGATTACCCGTCTGCTTGAGCACGAAGAGAAGATCATTCAGCCGCATCTTGAGAATCTGGAAACAGTCAACTTGGGGTCTGAAGATTGTGTTCGATTAGTGAAGATTGTGGCACTCCTTGAAGAGTCTATGAAGAAGGGGTTGATCAGTTTGCTACGAGAATATTCCGATATCTTTGCTTGGTCGTACGAAGACATGCCGGGTCTAGATACAGATATTGTGCAACATTTCCTGCCTTTGAAGCCTGAGTGCGTGCCTGTGAAGCAGAAGCTCAGAAGAACTCATCCAGATATGGCAGTGAAGATCAAAGAGGAAGTTCAGAAGCAAATTGATGCGGGGTTTCTGGTGACTTCTACGTATCCTCAATGGGTGGCCAATATTGTGCATGTGCCTAAGAAAGACGGAAAAGTCCGTATGTGTGTTGATTACAGAGATTTGAATAAGGCTAGTCCGAAAGATGATTTTCCTCTACCACACATTGATATGTTGGTAGACAATACAGCTAAATTCAAAGTCTTTTCGTTTATGGACGGATTTTCCGGATATAATCAAATCAAAATGGCACCCGAGGATATGGAGAAGACAACATTCATCATACCTTGGGGAACATTCTGTTATCGAGTGATGCCCTTCGGTTTGAAGAACGCCGGAGCCACGTATCAACGAGCTATGACTACCTTGTTTCATGATATGATGCACAAGGAGATAGAGGCCTATGTCGATGATATGATTGCTAAGTCGCGAACGGAAGTTGAACATGTTGAGCATTTGTTGAAGCTTTTTCAGCGTCTGAGGAAGTTTAGACTTCGTCTGAATCCGAACAAATGTACATTTGGAGTCCGTTCTGGCAAGTTATTGGGTTTTGTTGTCAGCGAGAGAGGTATTGAGGTTGATCCTGCAAAGGTCAAAGCAATACGAGAGATTCCTGCGCCCAAAACTGAGAAGCAAGTCCGAGGTTTTCTTGGCCGCTTGAATTATATTTCCAGATTTATATCCCACATGACTGCCACATGTGCGCCGATATTCAAGCTCCTCCGGAAAGATCAGTCTCATGATTGGACCGAGGATTGCCATAAAGCTTTCGATAGTATCAAAGAGTATTTGTCTGAACCTCCGATCTTGTCTCCTCCTGTAGAAGGAAGACCCTTGATCATGTATCTGACTGTTCTTGAAGACTCGATGGGTTGTGTCCTTGGTCAGCAAGACGAATAGGGAAAGAAAGAATCTGCTATCTACTACTTGAGTAAGAAGTTCACTGATTGTGAGTCTCGATACTCTATGCTTGAGAAGACGTGTTGTGTTTTGGCTTGGTCTGCTAAGCGTTTACGCCAGTACATGATAAATCATACAACTTGGTTAATATCCAGAATGGATCCGATCAAGTACATCTTCGAGAAGCCTGCTTTAACCGGAAGGATTGCCCGTTGGCAGATGTTGTTATCTGAGTATGATATTGAGTATCGAGCTCAGAAAGCTGTCAAAGGTAGTATCTTGCCTGACCACTTGGCACATCAGCCGATTGAAGATCATCAGACAGTTCAGTACGACTTCCCAGACGAGGAAATTCTGTATTTGAAAATGAAAGATTGCGATGAGCCTACACTTGATGAAGGTCCAGAACCTGGTTCCAGATGGACGATGGTGTTTGATGGTGCTGTAAATCAGTATGGAAATGGTATTGGGGCAATAATCCTTACTCCTCAGGGCACACATATTTCGTTTACAGCAAGGCTAACTTTCAAATGCACGAATAATATGGCTGAGTACGAAGCCTGCATTATGGGATTAGAATAGTGCATTGATCTGAGGATCAAGCATCTCGATGTTTATGGTGATTCGGCCCTCGTTGTCAATCAGATCAAGGGTGAGTGGGAGACGAATCAACCTGGTCTTATTCCGTACAGAGATTACACGAGGAGAATTTTGACGTTCTTTACAGAAGTTGACTTTCATCATATTCCTCGAGAGGATAATCAGATGGCAGATGCTCTTGCCACGCTTGCTTTAATGATAGTGGTCAAGTATTAGAATGAAGTTCCCAATATCACCGTGATGCGCTTGGAAAGACCAGCTTACGTGTTTGCAGTTGAAGAAGTACATGATGACAAGCCCTGGTATTATGATATCAAATGTTTCCTTCAGAACCAGGTCTACCCGCCTGGGGCATCTGTGAAAGATAGGAAAACTCTGAGAAGGTTGTCAGGCAGTTTCTACCTCAGTGGTGAAGTGCTTTACAAGAGAAATTTTGACATGGTTCTGCTCAGATGCGTGGATAGACACGAAGCAGACTTGTTAATGATTGAGGTCCATGAGGGTTCATTTGGTACTCATTCCAATGGACATGCCATGGCTAGAAAGATGCTGAGAGCAGGCTACTATTGGCTGACAATGGAGTCTGACTGCTGCAAATATGTGAAGAAATGCCACAAGTGTCAGATTTACGCGGATAAGATTCATATTCCTCTGACACTTCTGAATGTGATTTCTTCACCATGGCCTTTCTCTATGTGGGGAATCGACATGATCGACATGATTGAACCGAAAGCGTCCAACGGACACAGGTTTATTCTTGTAGCAATTGACTACTTCACCAAATGGGTTGAAGCGGCATCGTATGCTAATGTGACCAGGCAGGTGGTCGTGAAGTTTGTCAAGAATCAACTGATATGCCATTATGGTGTGCCTGATAAGATCATTACTGATAATGAATCTAACTTGAACAATAAGATGATGGATGAGTTGTGCACTGAGTTCAAGATTGCACACCATAACTCCTCTCCTTACAGACCCAAGATGAATGGGGCTGTTGAAGCTGCTAACAAGAATATCAAGAAGATTATCCAGAAGATGACAGTCACGTACAAAGATTGGCATGAGATGCTGCCATTTACTTTGCATGGATATCGTACATCTGTCCGCACTTCAATAGGGGCAACCCCTTTTTCTCTTGTTTACGGCATGAAGGTTGTTCTCCCAGTAGAGGTGGAGATCCCATCAATGAGAGTCTTGATGGAAGCTAAGTTGACTGATGCTGAATGGATTCAGAGTCGTTATGACCAACTGAATTTGATTGAAGAGAAGCGATTGACTGCCATGTGCCATTGTCAGTTATATCAGCAGAGAATGAAGAAAGCATTCCATAAGAAGGTCAAGCCTCGTGTGTTCCGAGAAGGTGACCTTGTGCTCAAGAAAGTCTTGTCTTTCGCGCCCAATTCCAGGGGCAAGTGGACTCCAAACTACGAAGGTCCATATGTTGTCAGGAGAGCCTTTTCAGGCGGTGCATTGATGCTTACAACAATGGATGGGGAGGATTTCACTCGTCATGTGAATTCAGATGCAGTCAAGAAATACTTTGCCTAAAATAAAAAACAGAATAACTCGCTAAGTTGAAAACCCGAAAGGGCGGCTTAGGCAAAAATGAGCGTCTCGGTGGAAAACCCGAAAGGGCGATCCAGGCAAAAGTTAGAGACATAAAAAAAAGTATATTTTCATCCCGCTAGATTGAGTACCTCACCCTGGGGCAATCTAGGCAAAAAATTAGGGATTTGGCAAGTAACTGCATCCCGACAAGACTTTCTGTTTCACAACCGTCTTTTCGTCAGAGATTCTCGCTCAGTCATCATCAACTGAAGCTTCAGATACATCGGATTCAAATTGGTTGAGAAATGGTCATTATGTTCAATGTAGCCCTCTTCCAATATATATCACCGATTTCAAATTTGTACAAATCTATGGAGTGTTGCCATTTGCAGACTACCATTCCATCAAATAAATTTGAGCTTTTAGCCAATTATTTGCACTCTTATTTGTTTCAATTCAACAAATGTTTTGCATGTTTTAATTGATAAAATGTCATTATTTTAAACAAACAAATTTCATAAAATTGTTTTTAAACAAAGTGAACATTCACAATGATGAAAGGATACTTAAGAATTTCTCAGTGCTCTCCCAAGGGTGGCATGATTTCCAACAGGGTAAGACTTTTGTTCATAGTCCTGGCATGGCTGTATCCTCTTTCTCCAGATCGTTGTTGGGGTTTCTCCCCAAGCAGAGCTTCTGTTGAGATTTTTTCCCCCTAAGCAGGGTATTTGTTGGGATTTCTCCCGAACGGATTTTTGTTGAGCAGAGCCTTTATTATGACTCTTCCTCGTTCAGAGTGCTTGTTGAAGATTTCAACTTTCTTCTCTAGCATTATTCTCTCCCGGCATGGGTGCTTTTCTTTGGAAAATTCGGTAGTTGGTGGGTTGACATCCCGACACTTCGTCATTTCCTCGGATAGATCCCTAGCGGAGGTGTTGGTATGATGAACTTCATCTATGCTGTCTATCCCCATCAGAGATCTGGTTGCTTCCTGGCATCTCTGATCCCTAGCGTGAGTTGCTGTTGTGGCGTTTCTGCCCGTGCATTGAACTCTTTTCTCCGGTTGTGACTGATGATCCCCCCGAAAATCTCTTGAGGCCTTCCTCCCTGCAGAGATTTAGTGATTTCCTCATATCTCCGATCCCAGTAGAGTGGCTTGTGTGGCAGAATCTATTTGTGTGATCTTTTCTCCCTCAGTGGGTTTACCCTAGTGGAGTTGTTTGGAGTTGCTTTTGTGGCAGTCTTCGCCGGTGCAGTGAGCTCCTCTTTCCCAGCCGAGACTGATGATCCATCCTTGCAGAGATCTTGTTGTTTCCTGATCCCGCCAGAATTGGTTATTCTCCGGTGATCCTGGTTTTCTCTCCTGTGGTGTAGTACCGGGCATTTGATTCCTGGGCCTGTTTGTGTTAGAAATGTCTGTTTTGTCAGCATTCATCAAACATAAATCATGCATATTCATGCATAAACATAACATTCAGATTTTCATGTTGCATTTTTTGCCATATATCTTTTATTTGTTATCTCCTGCTTTTGGTGATATAGATCTCCTCAGTAGATCTCCCCAAGCAGATGTCGGGTGTCTAATCTCTCAATATAGAGTCAGCCCCTAAACAGAAAGTGTTTGTCTTTCCTTCTGCATTTCCCCACTGAGATATATCCTCGTGGATGACGGTTGTTTCCGTTTCCTCCCAACATATATATTGGGATGGGTTTTCCCTTTTGGGTTCTTTCCTCATTAGGACGAGTCTTGATTCAGTTTGCCTTTTTAGTTTGATCCTGAATTGGCCTTTTTGCAACTGTCTTTTGTGCTTCCCTGCGGAATAAATGAATGTTTGCTCAGTAACCGGCAATCATTCACTTTATCCTCAGCGGATTTTGGCCTTCTACCCAGTATCCGGTAGTTGTAAGTCCTAACCTTTTTGGTTTTCTACCCAGTAACCGGTAGTTGTAAATCCTATATACCTTTGTTCCCTCTTTGCGGAATCTGTGGTTGTTTACCCAGAGATTGGTATTTGTGAACTTTTTGTTCCTCAGCAAGAGTCTTTGGTTTTCTACCCAGTAACTGGTAGTTGTAAATCCTATTTTTCTTGCTCTCCAGCAGAGTTTGTGGTTTTCTACCCAGTAATTGGTAGTTATAAACCCTATTTGTTTTCCCGTGCGGAGTTGTGATCTTTTCGCTCCCTACGCAAAGGCTTTGGCCTTCTACCCAGTATCCGGTAGTTGTAAGTCCTAACCTTTTTGGTTTTCTACCCAGTAACCGGTAGTTGTAAATCCTATATGCCTTTGTTCCCTCTTTGCGGAATCTGTGGTTATTTACCCAGAGATTGGTAATTGTGAACCTTTTGTTCCTCAGCAAGAGTCGGTGGTTTGCTACCCAGTAACTGGTAGTTGTAAATCCTATTTTTTCTTGCTCTCCAGCAGAGTTTGTGGTGTTCTACCCAGTAACTGGTAGTTATAAACCCTATTTGTTTTCCCCGTGCGGAGTTGTGATCCTTTCGCTCCCCACGCAGAGGCTTTGGTCTTCTACCCAGTATTCGGTAGTTGTTAACCCTACTTTTTATCCTCATCAGAGTTGTGGCTTCTATCCAGTATCCGGTAGTTATAAGTCCTATCTTTGTGGTTTTCTACCCAGTATCAGGTAGTTATAAATCCTACTTTCATCCCCTAGCAGAGGTAACCTTTGTGGTTCAGTCTGGTTGATGGCGGATTGTGTGGTTTTCTACCCAATATTCAGTAGTTTTAAATCCCATGTTGTTGTTGTCTCCCTATCAGAGTTTGTGCTTCCTTGTGGAATAGTTGGATAATTGCTCAGTAACCGGCAATCATTCGCCTTATTCTCAGCTGAGTCTTTGGTCTTCTACCCAGTATTCGGTAGTTGTAAATCCTAATCTCTCCCCTTTGCAGAGTTAACCTTGTTGTTCATCCTAACCGATGACGGTTACTCTTGGTGGTTATCTTCATCCAGTACTCGATGTTGATCTTTCCCCATCCTCTTCTGGGTAATTGCTCTGAGTAAGCAATTGTATCCCCAGCGGGTCTTTTCCCTCTTTCTTGTGGATAATTATCGTATGCTAGCAATTTTATCCTCAGCGGGTCCTTTCACCGTTTGCCAGTGATATGTTCCCCGGATCATTGATTTGTTATCAATGCATCCCCTGTGAGTCCTCTTTCATTTACCCTTTTATTGGTAATGATTGTTGCTCCCTTTGATCGGTCATCATTATATACCTAGTTTTGGTATCCCAATGCCTTTCTTTTCGGATGATTTATCCTTTATTAACCCAGTAACCGGTTGTGGATAATCTTCCATGCGAGTGTATTATCTATGTTCTGACGGTAATAGATAATATATCTCATGCACTCTTCAGTCGAAGCCTGTTGTGTTTCCCCGGTCGAGTAAGATTCGTGTTCCCTTTGCGGAATCGAATATTCATTACTACCCCTTTGTTTTGAGCGTATCTCCTAGTAACCGGTGATATGTCTCCTGGATAATTGTCGTATGCTTGCAATTTATCCCCAGCGAGTTATCTTTCGTCTACCCTGTTGTCGTTGGTAACGATTGTTTCTCTTTTTGGTCGGTCACCTATTATATACCCAGTAACCGGTATCCCTGGTGTTCCTTCCATGCGAGTATATTATCTACGTTCTGACGGTAATAGATAATATATCTCATGCACTCCTTGGTCAAAATCTTTTGATTGTTTCTCCAGCGGAGTAAGATTCGTATTCTTTGTAGAATCGAATATCCATCCTTTAATAAGTTTGCGTTTTGCTCTCTTCAGGATGATGAGTGTTTTGGCAGTAAAAACCAATTCACGTTTCGGTCGGCCACCTATTATATACCCAGTAACTGGTATCCCTGGTGATTCCTTCCATGCGAGTATACTATCCACGTTCTGACGGTAATGGATAATATGTCTCATGCGCTCTTTGGTTGAAGCCTTTTGTCCTTCCCCATTTGAGTAAGATTCGTTTTCCCTTCGCGGAGTTGAATGTCCATCCTGTAAGTCGATTTGCTTTTTTAAGGCCTCCTTTCGGATGATGAGTGTTTTGGAAGTAAACCCCAATTCACGTTTTGGTCGGTCACCTATTATATACCCAGTAACCGGTATCCCTGGTGTTCCTTCCTTTCTGCTCCCTATTATGACCTTGGTCCCCTGTGGAGTCAGATTTTCCTGAGTTGATATACCTTTTTTTCAGGTCTTCCTCAGATGTTTTGGTTGATTGATATCTCTCACCCTTATACCGGTCTTAGATATTCATTCTTCCTGAGCTTGTTACCCAGTAACCGGTAACACCTCATCCTTTCGCTTCCTCTGGAGAGTCTTTGTTAGATTTCCCCAGCGGAGTTTCTGTTGTGATTCACCCTTTTGCTGTATTGGCGTTTTCCCCAATATATGCAATTTTCCCCGGCAGGGATGTTCTGTGTGAATCTTTCCCCAGCCTGAGTCCGAATTTTTATCCGAAGTATCCTTTGTGGATAGTTTTGCTGTATTGGCGTTTTCCCCAATACTCTTGTTTCCCAGTGTCAGTCCTTTACTCCCCAGTAAGGTCTCCAGTCGAGTCATGTCCTGCTCACGCAGTGTCAAGTTCTTTTTTCCCCTAATTCAGAGTCGTGTCCTGCTCACGCATTCTTTTCTTTTTCTTATCCCCATAAGAGTCCCGTCAGAGTCTCTGTTCCATTAGGAAGTGCATCATTCCTATGGATTTGTCATTTCTTCTGATTTTCTTTCCTTCTTTGTGGACCTATATTCCCCACAGAGTTTGTTTCTTTTGCATGCATACATTTGCATTATGAGGTCTCTTAGGGACCAAAATTTGTCTCATTGTTGTTATTTAAGCCCACTCTACCGCGTCGAAATGAAGATTTTAACCTTCACTTCTCCGACTAGAATGACCTTAAATAGGGGCATCTGTAAGACCCCAATTTTGTCCCTAAGATCCCTCATGGCATCATATCATAACAAGACATTGCCTCAAGGATCATTGGACACCTTGCTTCCTTCCCTGTGGGTGGGATCTTTCTTGAGAGTGGTTCTTGATCACCAAGCATTGCTTGCATTTGTATATCTTTTCTTTTCTTTTAATCACTAACCAAAATGTACAAAAATATGTCATTAACCTTTGTTACTTACAACTTAAGCAGTCAACAGGTCAAGGCAATCAAGTGAATCCTTTGTACAAGAGATGAGGTTTTCCATTGAGATATGGATCATGTGATCATTATATTGAGCTTATATGAGCTAGAGGTTCATTGTGAAGCAAATTCCCCAAGTGGTTGAAGCTCAGGTTCATCAGAACATTTTCAGGTCATCTAAGGGCCTATGCCAGTCAATTGTGGTTTTTGAATTGGGAAATTGAATTTCTTTATCCCATTAATGTTCCAACAATGCTTATTCATCATGTCAAACATCAATGTTGAAGAATTTGAAGTCAAGACAAAAGCTTCCCAAAATGGAAAGTGACCTATAATTTCAAGTTTCCAAAAATGGAAAGTTTTTGGACCAACTTCAACTCAACTTTCCGACATCAAAGAAGCTTCAAATGAATTTTTGTCCAACATGAAAGTTGAAGATCTCTCTCTCCCATTTCCAAAAAGTCCAAGATCATGAGCATCTGATGAATGGTTAAGGAGATATGATCCAATCATTGCCAAGTGTGCATGGAACTTCAAAAGGCCATAACTTTTGACTCATAACTCCAAATTTAGTGCCTCTTTTTGCATTTTGTTTCTCATGACATGTATTTTCCAAATAATTCATGGAATTGCATGAAATTTCATCACATAATCATTTGTTCATTCATGATCATTTTGGAGGGAAAATGACGAATTTGAAATTGGTGCATTGTATGGACAAAATACCATTGCCAACATGTGAATGAGGTGATTTTAAGTGAATTTGAGCTCCCATTTGGTACTGTTCACGTATGCATTTGCATGGCACCTCCAATTTCCAAAATTTGCCACACACCTTATTTTCACTAATCTCAATTAAACCATGCTTAATTTTAATTAGGATGTGATTAAGACTTGGTATATATACCAAATCCTAACAGAATATCTGGATCTTCACCATTTCTAGATCTAAATTCTTCTTCCCTCCAAAATTTTCTCTCAATCCGAATTCAAATTTTCTTCATATAAGCTTGTGATTTTCTTGCACATTCTTGTTCTCTGATCTTCATTTAGTGCAGATCAAGCTTTGGTTTGAAGGATTCGAGTGGAAATCAAGCATACTCCAAGCAAGAACATGAAGATGGAAACTGATTATTGAGCTCGATCCAAGCATCTTCAAGCCTCAATTATTGCATAAAGCTTCAAGACATCATCTCAGGAGTAGATCTGCAGCTTGCAAGGCCTTGAATCCATAGATTTCAGCAACTGCTCTTCAAGAGGTAGGTTTTTCGATCCTCTTAATTATTGATTTTATGTGAATGATCTTGTAGTTCTTCTCTTGCTGATTAATCTGATCTAAAATTCATGTGATTTGGATGAATATTGACCGAGTTATGTGGATTTAAAGTTTTGTATCCAATAATGTTTTTCATTGATTCTCTTGATTCATGAGTTATTAGGATGAAATAATGCTCGATCTGTAATGTACATAGCAAGAGCTTTCTAATGATGTAAAATTTAGTGAAATCTGGAAAAAAAAATTGAAGTTCATACTGTTCATCCACCGTCTTCATGAAGAAGACGGTGGTTTCCGCCTTGCTTCGCCGCCCTGGTACTGTAGCACTGCCTTCTGGTTTGAGCGCTAGGGCTTTGCCTAGTCATGTCCACGCAAGCGCATCGTTGGCGTATCCGTTGGCCTACAATCCTTTGACCGCGTCCACGTATGCCTGGACCTGTGACTGGACGCAAGCGAGTTAAATGAAACTCTGCGTTTTGACTTGTCCCCCATTCGATTCCCAGCGTGAACATTTCTGGATTATTTGTGTTTCAGCGCTTCATTTAATTGTGCACCTGCTTCGATTCCCGCCTGAGCCACATTTTCAAATTAATTCCAACATTGCCTTTCCCTCCAATTTTCATATGTGTTTTGTTCATTATTTCAAATATTTTTACCAAACTTCAAAAATTCATATCAAATTGAAAATTCATCCAATTAATTCCCAATTTTTTGAAAAATGTTCATGTGTTTGTCTATTATTTTGTGGTGTTGATTTTTTATTTTCACCATTTCTGAATTTTTGGTTGTGGACTGTTGATTGAACATGTATGCTTTTGTGACATTGCTTCATTCTTTCTAGTGTGAAATGCTCAATAATGATCCAATTGCCATGAAATTTTGTATGATGATTCCCAACATGTTGCTGGATGTTTGAGGCTTGGTTGTGTATTTTTCTCATTTTTCATCTCTGTTTTAGACACCTGGACTTTGGGTGTGACAATGTGTGTCACACAATTTGATGTCATACTTGTGCATTTTCCTTTCTAGGTCAATTGAACTCTGTTGATTCTAATTTTTGGCTTGATGATTGTGTTTGACATGTTGTGTGCACATAAAAATTTCCAGAATTGTTTGAGTCATTTCTGTTTTAATATGGAATTTTGATTCTAAATGTTCAATTGTGTGCTTTGAAATTGCCTTTGTCTTCTCTTGCTCACTACATGACTTTGCTTGACGATTTTGATTTGGTCCTTTTTAAGACATGTTCATACTTGATTAAATGTGATTCATGTTGAATTTTAGCTTCTGTTTTGACTTTTTGCCTTACCTTTGACCCTAGGCTTTGTCCTAGGGGTTTGAACTCACAATTTGAGCTTTGCCTTTCAGGTTCATGCAATAAGTCCTAATGGATGATGTGATCTCTTTGCTTGAGACACAATTTGCTTTGTTTAACTAATGTTGATTGTGTTGTAGGTCCTTGGATGGCTAACTCACTTGAGTGGTTGACTTACATTGTGTATATTGGTTGTCTGATTGTTGACTGTCTGTTTAGTTTGTCTGAATGTGAATATTGACTTGTTTGATTTTCATACAGGTACCTTAGCCGCTTTAAGTTCATTTGAACTTTGCTTTGCTTGTGGTTGGAATACCACTTAGGTAATCTCTTAACTCCATGTAGTCTGGAAGACCTGCTATCTTTGGCAGGCACCTGTCTGAAGCCCTCCTTAAGAGGCCATGTTCTTGATTGTTTAATTTTGTGCTAAAGACCTCAATGAGGCATGGTTACATATTAAGACCTCCTAAGTGAAGAGGCATTGGCAGATATAAGGGATGTGCAATCCATCCCCTGCTATTCAGTTGAGTCTTTCATCTTGCTCGCACTAAGTGCCGACGCATCTTGAATAAACACCCAAAATCTTGTATATAGAGTCAGTCATTGTGGAATAGAGTTCCTCATTCTGGACTCCCACACCTTCTTTGATTCAAGCTCACCCCGGCCCGGGTTAAGAGCTATGAGGTCTAACCCTCATCTCCCATTTCATCTGCTCACCCTGACGGTCAATGTCAGAGGTTAAGAGCCCAAACACCCTTACATATCTGGCTTGTTTGTCGAGGTTGATATGACCCCTTGACTAAAGCCCAGCCTTTGATTGAGCCTTTTGATTGTGTATAGAGTGTGTTAATTGATTGATTGTTTGCTTACTTGTCCATCCTTCATGTTGCTTTTGCATATTGTTTGCATTTTGCTCTGGCATTTGTTATTTGTTTTGTTTGAGGAGTCGGGTGTAAGACCATTGATTGGCTATCTGTTTCCTGTTCCTTTTGGGGAGCTGGATATAAGACCATTGATCGGCACTCCATTTCCTTTATTGTTTTATTTTGTGGAGTCAGATGTAAGACCATTGATTGGCTATCTGTTTCCTATTTTGTTGTTTTGAGGAGTTAGATGTAAGACCATTGATTGGCTATCTGTTTCCCATGTTGCTTTGTGGAGTTGGATGTAAGACCATTTATTGGCACTTCGTTTCCCATTTGTTTTTTCGGAGTTGGATGTAAGACCATTTATTGGCAATCCATTTCCAGTTTTGTGGCTCCTTTGAGCTTGCTCTTTTGTCTTGCTTGTTGCCTTGTGTTGCCTAATTCCAAAGGAACTTCCTTGGATCATTTCTATGATCTTGAGAAAGCAACTCCTGTGTGTGGCTTTGTCCCTTAACCCTTTTGTACAACCTCCACTTGCATTTGTAACCTAAACCAGAAAACTTTGTGCAAACATTTTGACTTGTTTTCAAAACTAGAAACCTAGGCCTTAAGCCTTTGATTTTCAAACTTCATTTTTCACAATACTTCTTCTGAATTGAATCTAATGTCAACTTTGACCATCTTTGTGAATACTTCTAATTGGTTAATTCCACTCACTCAATTGATTTTTTGTGGCCCTTGTCCACTTCTTGATAAGTTTTCATGCATTAGCCATATATCTGAATTATTATAGTGGTTGATGTAAATCTCACCGCATCCTTAGTGATTGAATTGTAAGACTTCCATGCTTATTATAGGGTTAACCCCTCACTAGCGTGTTGAAGCTGTTCTCACATGGTGGATTGTTGGTTCAGGTTGAGTTTTCTCCCGTTGATAATGAAAGACCTTAAGGCTCTTGTTTAAAATCAATCCACTAACTTTTTGGAAATCTTTTAGCCGAACTACGGCGTTTTGATCCTTATCTTTCATGAAAAGGTACGTAGGCAATGGGTTCATCCATTCAAACACAAAAATAATAAAAATTGTATATTCTTTTCTCATCCCTTCAATCAATGTTGCACAAAATAATTTCATAAACAAATAATTTTACAACAAGTTGTGAAAAGAGGTTCCCTAGGAGTACCTAGGATGTTGTGGGTGCCTAACACCTTCCCACAACATAATTACCCCCTTTCCCAGATCTCTGACCTTTTATTAGTTTTCTTTGCGTAAAACTTCTTAGGCTTTTGTTCGCTTTCTAGCCATTCCTTTGGATAAATAGAAGTGCGGTGGCGACTCTATCTTTGTATGCTTTGCTTTTGATTTAGTCAATAAATCATAAAGTGACGAATACACCACTACAGATGATAATGACTTTGTAAATTTTCTATCCGCGACACAGTAGATTCAACACTAATCCTTATGAGGAAATTAGCGTGGAGTACAAGAAAGAAAAGACTCACAACCCCTAAACACAAAGACTTTAATCGTGTGTACAAAAATCTTGACTAAAACATGATCATAGAGTCTCCTTATATAACAATGTATTTTAGGATTTTTCCTTATGGGTCTCTGATTTAAATTCGTTACATTCAAATTCAACACTAATTCGCTACAATTTTCTTGTTGGAATTGATTGCTCCATAAAACTCTCCAAAAGATATAATTTGTTACATTCAAATTCAAATCACCATTTAAATTTGATTTGATCTTCAACAACTGACAAACAACTCACACAAACATTGTTAACAAATTTGCAACGAATCTATTGAGATCCAATAAGAAAGTCTTCAAGAAACAACATCCCTTATGACCTGCTGCACAAGACCAGACGTTGCATTGTACATGATGGAACATCGTGTTCCACATGTTGCACCAGTACATCCAAATTAACTGATATCCATAACTTATAGATCTTTTATTTTAGAGAGATCTTGGATAAATAAATACTGAACCAAAATTTCAATACCATTTATCTGTTATCAGAGACCAGATGTTGCAGCCAACATGTTGGAACATCGTGTTTAACATGTGTCCTTTCTTCACCAGAACTAATTTGAGTAAACTTCATGTTGTTTTGCATAGTACAACCAATCTCAAAACGACCAACACTAGGATCTCTCTCTCTCCCTCCCTCCAACAAATAAACCATGTGAATCTATTAATATCTTTAGAAACTAGAAACACTATAAGTATATTTAAAAAAGTTTAATAAATATACACACTGATGCTGTAAAATAATTTTATCACGAAAATAAAAAATCATGAATCGTCCATCCATCTATTTAATTTTAATACATCTAAGTGATTTAACTCATTTAAAAAACTTAATAAAAATGCACGCAAATATGCACGCTGATGCTGTAAAATAGTTTTATCACAAAAATAGAAAATCATGAATCTTCCATTCATCTATTTAATTTTAATATATATATATATATATATATATATATATATATATATATATATATATATATATATATATATATATATATGAGTGATTTAACATAATAGACATTGCTTATTGGATGTTTGTGAAAATATTTTCTACATTCGTGCTTTTATTATTTTCTCATATTTAAATATAAATAAAAAATTTAAAAAAAAAGACATGAATATATAAAAAAAAATTAACTTTTCATATCTTTTTCATTTCAAACAGAAACGGAGGAGTGAATAAATTCTCTTCCAATAATAATATTAATACTCTACCCCAAAAATTACCGCGGTTTTGTACTTATATAAAATATCAAATGGGCTAAAACCAGTAATAATATCTTCCTTTTTGGTAAAAACAAAAAAAGGATTCACTTCGTTTTTGCATGTGCCGACTTTTTTATTTCTCCTTCATCAAACCAAATTTTCAAGAGAACCCTCTCCGATTCAATTCACCAAGGTTCCACTTTTCTTGTTTCGTTTTTGTTTTTAACATCTATGATTCTCAATTATATTTTATTATGAATTTCTTTTGATCAATATCTATCTTGTTATTTATTTAGTACTTTCAAATATTTGAGTGCAGATTTAGGTATTTTTCTTGAATTCACCAACATGTCAAACTCTCGCCAGAAAATCATCTATTTCGAAGAAGGATGGAATTTTGTGCAGAAAGGCATCAAGAAGCTTCAGAACAATCTAGAAGGCTTGCCTGGACCTTCCTTAACTTCTGTAGATCACACCTTGTTGTATACGTATGTTTCCATTCCTGACAACAATCTAGAACCTAGAATCTGAAGTACCGATATCGGTTACGCATTCGTATCCATACTTATCCATCATAATCTATAACCTTTTCTTTGTTTTTGTTTCTTTGTTCTCAAATTGCAATTCAGGACCGTCTTCAATATGTGCACTAACAAGCCTCCTCATGATTATTCGCAAGAACTGTATATAAAGTACAAGGAAACATTTGAAGATTACATCAAAACAACGGTGAGAAACAACACTGTTAAGCATTTGGTATTATTGACAATATGATTAAAATTAAATTATAACTGGTATGATTTTGTTATCAATAGGTTTTGCCATCTTTGAAAGAAAAGAAAGATAAAGTCTTGTTAAGAGAATTGCTGAAAAGATGGTCAAATCTTAAAACTATGACCTATTGGATCTCAAAGTATTTTAGCTATCTTGATAGATTCCATCTCCCTAGACGTAGTCTTCCATCTCTTGAAGAAACTAGCTTCTTATCTTTCTACCACTTGGTTGGTCATGAATTCCTTCGAAATTTGCATTGCACTAAATTTTACTGTATTTTCCTTTTTTTTCTTCTCTTTTTTCTAATACATTTTATTTATCTCAATCTCAGGCATACGATGAAATGAATAGACAAGTAATGGATGCAATAGTATCTATGGTATTGTCTTATGTACACTTATTGAGGAAACTATATGTAATATAAATGTTGTACTTTTTGCAAGTGTAAATAGTAAAACTATTACGCTTAATCATCTTCAAAATGTTGCTGATTGCTGAACTCAATTCATCATAGTCATATTGATTGAATATTCCTTTCCATTTGATTTTTTTGTGTAATGAATTTTTTTTGTTATCCAGATGAATCGGAAATCTGCAGGAGAGACTGTTGAGGAAACATTGATAAATGAAATATTGAATTTATATTCAGAGATTGGAGAAAGGACAAGAAAAAATGAACCAAAGCAATTTGCAGAAACACTGATGATGAAAGCCAATGCAACATCCTTTATGTCGAGGCTTCAAATTGGATAGTAAGTTTTGCTAATTGATCATATAACAATCTGCACAATGTTCATCTTAAACACTAAGAAAGTGTATAACATCTTCTGCGTTGGACTTAAAAAACAATTTATATTACATATAGTATTGAACTATGTCTCTAACATCAAATTCACACAACCTTTTTAAATGGTGTAATCTTAAAAAGCTCGTGTTTTAATGGCTTTGCATGTCTATTCCATTATAGTGAACACTTGATAAATTTAATCTAAAATTCCATAAGTGGCCCCTCTTCCACATTCATATAGGTGGGTCTATACTCTTTTGTAACTACGCATTCCACTCCACATGGAGTATATATATCATTAGTATTTTCTAGTACTTGATCCTTTTGATGTTTTCTAAGAGTCAAGTTTTTTTTTTTTAACTTATAATAGCAAATTCATCTCATATCACTTTGCAATTGGTTATTATTCATTGAACATGATTTTTTATATCTTTGGTCTTTCAGGTCAGGTTACTATCATGAGTGACTCATTATTTGCAATTGTGTCATAATTTTGAATGTGTTTAAGAATTTCTCTCTAGCATATAATCATGTCATATGTCGGTTTAAATTTCATTAGTGTGAACATGATACATTCTAGCAACTCATTAAACTAAATTATAAGAATGTTCTGGTTACACTATATTTGCCGTCTCTTACGGTTATAGTAACAATTCTCATATTTTACAATAGTCACACTACTATCACAATCGATTAACATAAGTGCCATAGATTTTTTCCATAAGATATCAAATAGCAAACATCTCAACCAATTTACTTCTTAGTGATTATAAGTGTTACCATTTCTAATTCTACAGTGGATTAAGACCAAATTTTTTGTTTCATAAACCTTGAAGTGAGCAATACTCTAGTTGGATAAATATATACTTGATAATTCACTACTACAAAAAACACATTTAATTTTGAACACGAAGTTGATTTAACTTCAGTTACAGAGGCGAGATAATGAATGACGTCATGAAAATTGTCCACTATATCCGTAGGGATAGTTGAAATTGTCATTAGTTTGATCCCTAACAATAACTTTTTTATATTTTCAAAACTAGTGTCACATACCTCTCGGTTTATGACCAAAACCGAGGGGAAAATATATTCTTTATTTTTAAATACTCGTTACATTGTTTACATAGAATATTAATAAATTAATTTATTTATAAACTACATTGTTTACACAAAATATTACATTGTTTACACAGAATATTAAAATAAAAATATATAACAAATCTTGAATCTAATTCATCGTCATCGTTGTTGATGAAGAATAAATGTAGGATATCTTAAGGAAGAACAAATATTGGGGATCCTCATTGATCTCGATGAAGATCAAATGTACGATGCAATATATTCTCTATACCTTTTGTATTCATTTGTTTTTTTATATAAAAAAATGGTTAGAAAAATAAAATAACAATTTAGTTATATGATTATTTGAGAACACAAACCTTGAACCCAAATAATTTTCTACTCTTGGAATCCATTGTATAGAATTTTTCCCAAATAAAATAAACGTTTTTTAAAGTTTTAAAGTTTCCATGTCAAATGTTTCATTATCAATTTAGAATATTCAAAATACTTTTATAATGACTTTTAGATTTCACGTGGATCACTAATGGTAGTGTCTTGAGCGTTGATACTCATTAAATGGACGACAACGATTTGTTTAAGGACAATGAAGAAACTCAATAAACACGTTTATATTTTTCCCTCAATTATTACTCAAAACCGAGGTAAAATATATTTCTTTTTAAATAAAAAATACAATAAAATATGTTTCGTCCCAAGCGAAACACACCTCTCGTTTTCTGTTAAAAATCGAGAGGAGTCAGTATTTTTTTTTTAAATTACATTATTTACACAAAATATTAAAACAATTTGTTTAAATAAATCCAGATTTTGATAAGTTTTTTGTTCTTACCAAGAGAATTTGTTTCTGCACTTGCAATCCATCTCATAGACATGTTCAAAGATTTCATTATCTTGAGCAAACGTTTTTATGACAAATGCTTTCACATGAAAGAGAACAAGATACATGTGCTTGCAATTTACATCATGTTTAGGAATAAATTTATCAATGTTGTCAACCGAGGAAACAATAAATTAAGAAATGTTTTCTTTGATTGACAACATAGGAAGGTTATTCCAAAAATACAACAACAACACCATTATGTTGGGGCGAATTGCCAGAGTAGAAAAAAATATTTTGTTCAAGATAGAAGAATATTGCTGTTTTTTTGTCTTGCAATCCATTCCAAAGTATGATGCGTACAAGTTTGAAGCGACTAAATATAAATTAGGTTTAGGATAAAATTTTATTAACGAATGTTTTTATAGTAAAATTTAATTATCTAATTCCTTGATTATTAAATATAACAGAAGGAATAGATCATTAATTTAAAAATAAAATAAAAAGAAAGACACCATGTTTAAAGAAATAAAAATATAAACTGTTATTGTTGGGATTCGAAGCATGTCCTAAATTATTTTCCCTTCGTTTATATTTAGAAATCGAGAGAATATGTGATATTTATTTAAAAATTAAAGAAAAAATGGCCCACATTGCCATTATATCTCAATTTTTTTGTTGGGTGAAGTGAAAAGTTTGTCATAAAATATATTATTTGTAGTAGTGATTGCTTTAGAATATTTGACAATGTGTTCCAACTAGTATCGTTGCATCCTTCAAGGCCAGTGGAAAACCTTTGATAATGTAAAATGATGTTCATGTTCCTTTTTAGGTACTCTGTGTCATTCTCAATAACGTGACAATTCTCTATACCTACGAAACAATGCTAAGAAATGGACAATTTGGATCTAGTATAATTAGTGGCATATCAGAGGCCCAAATCAGAGAAAGTAATGTTTATCCACAAATAACTTATGTGACATCAGTAACTCTAAAGAGGTCTCCACCGAGTAAATGGGTCTCAAGACAACTTGTTAAAGACTACTTCACACAAGTTGAACATGACTATACCATCCTCCTATCATAATTGCACTTAAGTTCGGGTTAGAACTTATCTCACCACTCAAAGATCACCAATCACAACAAACTGATTATATCACACAAGCAATATATACAAAATCAAATATAAAAATATATACACATAAAAAAAAAGTAGGCTAAACCCACTGAGGACTACTCCCAATGGAGTCACCACTTAATTTCTGTAGCGGTAAATTCATGACCATCAGGCTATGGATAAATTTGACATTAATAAAACCAAAGTCACCACCGCGTTTTTATTGTTTCCGAAGGAAAAGGGAAAAGTACGAACAAAACCCAAGGATAACAGGTTTTCAAATCAAAACTAATAAAATGGCAGAGATTATAGGTAAGGGGGTTGGTTACATAGAGGGAAGGTGTTAGCATCCAAAGTTTCCTAGGTACTCCTATGTTTTTGGATATAAATGATGTTTGATAAAATATAGAGTGTGAGGATGAGAAAAGAATTCATTGATTATACTTTTGTATTTGACAAGACTTTCGGTCTTGTGCGTACGTACGAACATAAAAATGAGGGATCAAAACCTCGTAGTTCGTGGTAAATATTTCAAATAGGTTGGTGAGTTGATTTTAGCAAAAATTTAAATGAAAGGGCAAAAAAAGGACAAAGAGTTGAATGGGGTTATTAACTATTTTTTGTCTTTTGAAATTTAAGTAAATATGGTTAAGTTTATTTACAAATTTGATTCAAGA
Source organism: Lathyrus oleraceus (assembly GCF_024323335.1). Classification (NCBI taxonomy): domain Eukaryota; kingdom Viridiplantae; phylum Streptophyta; class Magnoliopsida; order Fabales; family Fabaceae; genus Lathyrus; species Lathyrus oleraceus. The sequence goes on along the minus strand of NC_066582.1, from coordinate 62,497,449 downwards.
AAAAGTTTAAAATTTCAATGGCATAAGGCCAAAGTTTCTAATCATTAAAACATGTCTAAGCTGGAAAACACAAGCAAAGAAAGTTTTTAAAAAGAGGGAGAAGTTTTGAAATTAAAGAAGTGAGAGGAGATGAAGAGACTACCTTAAGCAGAAATTTAAAAGTTAAGAGTTGAAAAGATCTGACCAATGGGATGCAATCCAACAAACAAGAATGTCATATAGAAACCTATTTTCCTTTAGACTTTTATCAAGTAATAAATAATAAGCAATGATCAATATCCAGACATCATAAAGATTAAGGCATCAAATAAAGATAGCCAAATCCAAGCAAGCATCCAATATCTAGCAGTCTTAAGTGCTTTCCAATGTAGCAGATGAAATATTCCTTGATCAACTCAGAACAAAGACATCAGACATAAACCATAACAAAATAACAATTAAGCACAGAGACAAAAAAGCAGATGAATCCAAGGCACCCCAGGTCTTGCATCAGATCAAAAGTCACTATCAAAGATAGCTTAGTCTCAGATGTTGGCATTGTCCAAGTCCTTTAGCATAGGGAATGTTGCCTAATTCTAAGTCCAAAAGTTCATATGAAGTCCCAACAGTCCACCAAATGTTTTTTTAGGGTTTTTGTTGTTATTAGGTGTTTTAGGGTCCTAAGACCACACACAAAATCAAAACACACAAACAAATATATACAATCACGAGACATGGCTCAAATGAGCAAAGTGAAAAGGAACTGAAACATAAACAAGTTGCATGAAATGTAAATGATAATGAATGATAAATGACTGAAAGTTAAATTGCATAATGTAAATGACTTGGAAGTAAAAGCATAATGAACAAGAGTTATTCAATGGTTAGTCAAATGTCAGTGTTGAGTTTTAATTGATTAAGTTATTCTTTGGAGAACACTGAACCATCCATTCACAATTATGAATCCTTAAACCAAGACATCTTCCATGAGAAGGCCTCCAACATGGATAATTCAACAAGTATGCCACTAGCTCTTATGAGAGGAAAAAGGTCAAGTCTCCACACAATGCCATGAATAATGGGGGACTTACAATCTCACTTACTAGAATTCTATACTTTGAGGGTCAAATATAGCCCTATGTTAAGCAATCGTAATTGGACTTATGTAGAAGTCACAACTATCCGAGGTCGAGCAATAAAAATATAGGTGTTAATGCATGTTAGAGATTTGGTACAAAGAACGAAACTCCTAAAATATACCACACGCTAAAAGAAAATGGGACGGACCTATCTCAGTCAGACTTGTACTGATTCATCTGACACAATGTCATTAATGAATCAATTATCATTTAGACATTAGATATTTCATTTGTCAAATGAGGGAATGGGGGAAGAATAGGGATGAAGATGAAGAGGGAAGGGGAAATAGAAACACAAATTGATCATGAAAGGAATTTCATCTGATCAATATCATCCATTCATTTTGGGAGATGAAATGTACATTTCATCAATCCCTTAAATCCAATGGTTTTAATCAAACAAAAGTCAAATCAACCATGACAAAGGCCCAAACAGAAAGTAAAACATCACAAGACCATAAAAATGGCTCAACATTATTTTTAAACATTTAATCAATTAAAAATCATATTAAAAACGAAATAAAATGCATTTTAATTTGGACAAAACCTCAAATCCCTTCAAAACACCAAATAAATGGCCAAGGGATTTATCCTAGGTCAAACAAGGTCAAAGGACATTAGACAAAATATTTCATAATTTTTAGAAAGTCAGAAGTATTTTATAACAATTAAAAATATGCACAAAAACATTTAATTCATGAAAAATACCAAAATGAATCCAAAAAATAATTTTAATTCAAAATATGGAAGATAAAAATATTTAAAGATTTTTGGTGAAAGTCCCATATTAAATTTCTACGAATAAAATAAAATAAGTGGATTAAATGGAAATTCAGAAAATACAAAAAAACAAGGACCATCAGATCTCCCTCATTAATTGAGGTGGCAAATCTGATGACCAAACGCCCGCTTAACACCATACACCTCAATCAATGCGTCATAGGGATGGAAATCATAAGGAGCGGTCAGGATTAAAACATTTCAAATGAATCAGAAGGTTAGGAGAGTGTCAACGCACCACCGGAGCCCTAGCTTCGGGCTTCTTCTCCGGTGGACCTCACCGGACTGGTCCACCACCAACCTTCACCAAAATAAAAAGTGTGGACATGATTTTAAATGAAAAATGCTCCGGAGCTCGAATTTGACCTACATTTCATCCAATTCCAAGTATATTGAAAGATACATGGATTTTAAATTTGAGGTTCATGATTTGAGTTGCTTCGATTTAACCTCAAAGCAACTTAACCTTGTTGCCTACATTGGTAGGACTTCAGAAAACCAATAATCAAGCAAAATAGTTGAGAAATGAGGGAGAGTCGAAGAAGAGAAGTTTGAGAAAAATCACCTTCGAGTAGCTTCAATTTAACTTGATCTTACTTCCAATTTTCTGTGGCTTGACTCTAGAAGCTTGCAGGAAGTGAAATGGATCAATGAGAGACTTGGATTCTTGGAGTTTCAATCTCAAAACAGAAGGAGAATTGAAACTCGATTTCAAGTGAAATCTTCAAGTTTATCCTTTAATGGAGGCTAGGGATGCAAGGGTTCAAAGCTTGGGCAGAATGGATCCTCATTCTGATCACAATGGACCTATATTTATAGGGTTATGCATTGCTTTTCACACACTTGGAAATTTTGCCAAATTTAGCAACATTGGTGCATTGATGCATGGGCAGTGATTTGGGCCCAATTCATGATGTAATCTTTCTCCAATTCATGCACAATGAGTACTGAAACAATAACATGTAAGCATGCAAAAGGAAATGTTCAATTGAATTTAAATCTTGCCAAAACAAACCTATGAAAGGAACCATGCACAAGTCCCTCAAATCTTGTCCAAATGAAATGATCTTGGAATTTTTGGAAAAGTGACATCAAGGGGAACAACTTTGATTTTGAACACTTTTCCATTTGATGCTTGGATCATGATGAATTTTATGGTGGAAGTTTGAGAAATCAAACATAATTGAAATTTTTCTTAGTACCAAGTCAAATGACCACTTCTTCCATGCTGAATAACTTTTGCTATGAGCTTCAAATGGAAATGGTTCCTTCACCATAGTTGTATCTATTTCAATCCTATTTAATTTTATCACATATTTGACCTCATTTGAATTTGGCATGAGGGAGTTATGCATTTCAGAAGTTAAGGAAAATTGCTTGTTCAATGGTAATGGTCCAAAATGACCTATAATGTTTTCTCTTGGAACATGCCCTTGAAAGTTGAATTTGACATTTCTAAAAGAATAAAAGTTGTATAATACATATTGTAATTAATCATGAAACTTGGATAGCCTTCATCTTATAAAAATTGAGCAAGTTATGATCCTTCTAAGTTGACCTCCTAACTAGGGCACAAACAAAATGACCTATAATGTTTCACTATAAAAAATGACTTTCCAAGAAAAAATAGATCTTGATGTCAACATGAAAGTTGTTTGGAATGTCATAAATAGTAACGTTTCTCATGGAATCATTTTCATATGACAAAAATTGTAGGATATAGGGTCTAGGGAACCCCAATTTTGACCAGTTGACTTTCTCTGGTCAACCTCTTTGAACCAACTTGCAAACTTGAAATTATCTTGATATTTGGGATTCATGGAGGATTAAATAGGATAAGATGATGTATAATGAAGTACCCCTTAATATATTTGACCAAATGTTGAAGAAACTTGTTGAGGAAGTCACACAAGACACCTAGATGAATTAGGGCTTCCAAGATAAACAAACTTCAAACTCTTGATGAATTATTGATCAAAATGATAAATTAAGAACATAAGGCTCCAAATATGATGTCTAGAACTAATGTGAACCATCTATTGATTGATCTCCTTGCACTGAGGGTCTCAAACCCTAGTTGTGAGCTTGATGAGGCATTGGTGGATGCACACACTACCTACAAAAGAAACAAAGCTATACATATACATATTTTTATATTTTGGTTAGTAGACAAAGAAAAATAAAGTATGATACAATCAAATATGCTTGGTGATCTCTCTCAATACAAACCCAGTGAATGAGGGGTGAAGAGGATACCAAGGTGTGATCCTAAAGGCAATGCAAATGATGAGATACGATGAGGAATATTAGGGTCAAAATTAGGGTCCTACAGATTACATGAGAGAAAAGCTTTGTACCCGAGCTTGAGTATATACATAAGATAACAATGTGACTAGAGTCGTGTTTGACCTCCGTGGAGTTATTCCGCAATCATGGTTGACACGAGACGTCGCACCTAGAGTAGATCTTTTTTAGAGCATCATTTTCCGACGAGTTATTCGTCTAAGGAAATGGTATCTCGAAATGGGCCATTGACTCTAGGAACCTTTCTAGGTTTCCTTTGAAGGATAAAACCTACCTGTGAGGGGAATATGGGTTTTTTCTGCAGGAAACCATAGCCTTTACATACCCTTATTCTCATGGACGTGTGACCTTTGATCCTACATCGGGTTGTATGCGCAGATTATCCGGATTATTTTCATGTTGTTAACAGACTCTATTGCATATAATTATTGCATTACTATATATATGTTGGAGTTTTGACCATGAGTTATTATGCCATCAATGCTTTGAATCTATGGATGTTGTATAATTATTTGCATTCCATCCCCAACATGTGCATTCATGCATTTGCATCTCATGCCCATCAACCAGAAAAATATCATCCTGTCCTTTCCTCATCCAGAAAGACGATGACTCTTCGACACTAGTACTTCACGAGAGCTAACAAGTTGAGAATCATGGTAGACCTGGAACAAGAGAATGCTACCTACAGGGAAACCTTGGCTCAGTTCCAGGGAAAGATGGACACCTTCCAAGGTAACATGAATACTATAATGGAGTACCTTCAAGTTCAAAAGGCTACTACCTCTACCTCTGCTACCAATCCTGCTATTGTTGTCACCACTTCTATTGATGTTGTTGTGGACACTGTGATTTAACCTATGGGGAGCCAGCCAATCTGTCAGCCGGGTCCTAGTAGGCATGTTGTTGCCTATCCCTGGGGTTTGCCTCCAAACTTCACTCCCTAAGATGTTAATAGGAATGCATTTGTGCCATATCAACCGTCTAAATTACGTTTATTGTATAGAGAATATTGGGTTGTGATCTTTGAGGGATTCAAATAAGAAAAGTGGTTTGGGGTTTTCCTTCAAGATATTTAGGGTTTGAAGGTTTTTGACAAGATTGCGCAATTCAGATCCGACCGAGTGAAAGCCTTAAGACTAGGTGTGTCGGCAAAGGAGTAGCGTGAAATGGGGGATCATGTTGACAAATCTTGGGTTCTGCAAGTGTGCGCTTGGGATTAATTCAGCCGAGTGAAAGCCTTTAGGCAAGCAGGTTGTGCATGGAAGAAGCAACAAAAGGTGAATTGAAGCGGAATTGTTGGTGACTTAATCAATCTTTGATCAAGGTTTTTGGAGGTTCTAAAGTCAAGAACAAACTTAGGTTTTGTGGGATTTGATTTCTCACCTCTTGTATTCATACCTTTGCAAAGTAAGATTTATTATATTAATATCTCAATTCTAATTCTAATTGAGGGAAGACGTACCCATAACGATCGATTGGGAAATTTCCTAAATAAATCCTTGCATACTCTCTCTTTCTCTCTCTCTTTTTTATTTTTTGACTCGCAAGTTATCGATTGCTTTGATAACTGGATCAACATAGTTTAGATCATAATTTTGATTACATTTTGAATCTTGTGTTTGTTGTATTGATCGTTAACCATTTGGTTGTGATTGGATTTCTTAGAACAACAAACACCATATAAAACTCCAAACTTTGTTTTTCACACACCAAGTGTTCAACAAATTGTTTGACTTAGTTTTTTGTGTGTGGATATCGTTGGAGATAGACTTTTATTATTATAGAGTATTCAATTAGTTATGTTGAATAGTTGTTAATTGACTTGTGGATTATTATCATTCTATTGGTACTATTACGCATATTCGAGCTTTTCAATAGTAGGTTCGGTTAGACGATTTTGAATCTGGGAAATATTTGAAACGTGCTTCCGCGCTAAAAATTTTCTAAATCAAAGTTTCAAATAATTTTTTTAACTTGAGATCTATTCACCCCCTCTAGATCTAGGCATATCATCTAACAACCATAAGGGTCAATAATCACCCCTTATTAAGTAGGTTATTTCGACAAGGGAACTTATTATGTAAGAGCTTCCCAAACAGTACTACAACCTTATAGGTGGCCAACTAACCCAGATAAGAGGCAAAGTTAAGATCTCAATTGGGGGAATAGGTGTAGAAGAAATATTAAGATCTACTTGAGCTTGATAAGCAAAGACAAAAGAAAAAAACATTCTCTAGAATATTTCCATCTCTACTTATCTCTTTCCTCGTTAAGGGGTAAACCATGAAGGAAAAAAATAAAATTATCAACCACATGTTGCTAATGCATAAAGAAATGTCTCCTCCACCCAAAATCCCAATACACAATCCCACTTTCCATCTGACATAACTATCTAACAAACCCCTCCAGAGGGTTAAATATGGTAAAAAAAGCATATGAAACTCAACCTTAAGAGGAATATTCCCAACCCAAGGGTCCCTAAAAAAGAAATCTAAATACTCGACCCCACTTTCTGAATAATAACATCTACAAACTAATCAAAAGGAGCACTTTCTCTTAACTTAAGAAGAGATACTCCTTTTCACCAAGAGGACGTTGATCGAAAACCTAAATCCCTTTAACCTCTTAAACAAGAAACTGCTAGATAATCGAATCTAGTTTCCAATATATCAACCCAAAGACCAGACACACCTAAGATCAGCCTCCAACTTCATTTGAAAAAAAAAAGATAAGTTGACTAAACATGGTTCTGTAACCCCCAACCTTTGTTAAACTTTGACTAACAAACATGAGACTACTTAACCTAAGAGATCTTATAATATACTTTAACCCATCCCCATTCAAACCTCCTTTGGATCCTAATTATTTCCTTTTAAACAATCACATGCATTTCAGGAAAGATAAGAAAAAATGGATAACATTAAGCACAAAACTAAGAAGGATCTCTTGACCCCCAAGCTAACAGATATGTGCTTCCAAGAATACAATCTCTTGGATAACAAATTAACTATAGGATCATAGGTGCCTCCAAGGAGGGGATTAGCTTCCACAGGAATCCCCTTGTACTTGAAAGGAAGGGAATCTATATTGCAATGGAAGAAATCACTATTTGAAACCAAAAAGATAGGGTCCACATTTACCCCTATCAAACTCCTCCTGCTAATATTAAGCTGAAAGTCTGCTCAAAACCCTAAGCATCGCCTTAATACTCCACAAATTCTCAACAAAAGGATCAACCAAGGTAAGAGTGCCATCTTCATATTAAAGATGAGATACAACTAATTTAGAGGATCCCACTTGAACTCTAGAAAAAAAAGGTTTGGATCAATAGCCTTACCAATCAAACCATTAAGCCCTTCTGCCACTAGTACAAAAATGAAATGAGCTACATGACCACCTTTCTTCATGCCCCTATGGATACTAATCTCTTTTATTGGGCAATAATTCACCAACATTGCAAGATTTCTAGTAAAACACAAGCCCTCATTCCAGACATCCACTTATCATTAAACCTAAATATGATAAGTAATAATCTAGAAAATCCTAGTTGATTGAATTATATGCTTTCTCAAATTTCACTTTAAAAAAATGAGACATGACATTATAGATTTATTAGCCAAGTCAATTACCTCCTTAACACCCCTAACTCCTCCACCAATAATCTAACTTTTATGAATGCCAATTGATTTGGAGAAAAAATCCTTTTAATGACAAACTCTTGCCTAACGGCCAACACTTTTCCCAACAACTTATACAAATATTCTACCAAATAAATATTCCTTAAATCTCCAAAGTGATACAAATACTTAACTTTAGGGATTAGAGTCACAAAATAGGATGTAAAGTTACGAGGAAACAAAGCAAAACAATGAAACTATCAAACATAATTCCAAAGTCATCCCTAGCAAATCCAAATTATTCTCAAGAAAAAGAAATTAAAATGATTAGGATATATGCTTTTATTACCACCACTGCACCATATCTTGATCTAATTCTTAGAGAAAAAAAGGACAGTCAAATCATCACCTGAAAGACATCTGAAAGTAAGACTATTTATATAAGGTCTATCTAAATTCGGATCTACAAAGATACCTAAAAATAATTAAAAACCAATACAACAAAAAACACATCTTACCTCGGTTGCGAAATGGATTGTACCTCGGTTACACGGGCAAGATAAAGAAGGGCGACATGAAAACATGACACTTTACCCCTCAATTTCTGAATAATCAAGAGGATAGTTCAAATGATCATGGGTTCGATCCCTATGAAATCCTTTTTGTAATGTTTAAATGGTGAAAACACATATCCCCTCAGTTTTAAAATATAACCGATGGTAAACAAGTTTGAGTTTATTATATCTAACATGTATTGCTAGTATCATTTAGACCTAGCTGAACATATAACTTTTCAAATTGATTTACAAAATAATCATACGAAGAATTACATTTGAAGAATAAATTACACTAATTAATGATTTTCGAGCATTTTACAACTCATCATTCATCTCATGTTCTTTAATGGTTAAAATCTCTCAAATGCTTCTAGTTTTCGTTCAACTTTCTTCCATACTTTTTCATGGAAAAAGCATGGAAGAAAGTTGAACGAAAACTAGAAGCATTTGAGAGATTTTAACCATAAAAGTATGTGAGATAAATTATGAGTTACGAAATGCTCGAAAAATATTGATTAGTGTTAGATGTTTTCCAAATACAGCATAACTTTTCATATTATTCTTTCAAAAAATAATTTAATAAATTATATGTTCAAAGAGGGGTTAGTGAAATAAAAAATTGATATTAGATATAATAAATGCGACTGTATTTTTTGTCATTATAATGTCCTCTTGACATGTTCAGAGGAACAAGATGAGAGTTGCACAAAGAATCACAAAAGACATAATCTTAGTCTCAAACTCAAACTCAAACTCAAACTCAAACTCAATAACTACAACTAAACCCTAAACATAAAGATATCAAAATCTTACTAAGTATAACAACTAGATAACAACTAAAAAAATAATAAGTAACAACAATATTAATATTATCTGAATCTAAACAACAACTAAAAAAATATCAATAAAAATACCGTAACATCAACAATAGACCTAAATCTTCAATCTCAAAAATCTATAACGTATTTATCTCAACAAAAACAATAACATATATCAATCTCAGTTTAAACAACAACAACAACAACAACAAAAATATTAAACCTCTAAGATTTCGCGTCTCAACAATAACAACAAACAACTATAACAAACAACAATAACAACAACAACAACAATGTTAATGTAACATGAATAGTGATGTTAGACATACCAGATATGTGAAAATGAAGTGAAGAAGAAGAAGAAGTGAAAAAGTTCCCTAAATACATATCATCTTCATATTTCCTTGCTTTTTTCAGAAGTTGGAGGATGATATGTGTTTAGGACTCTCGTTTTCTAGAGCTCTTCGTTAGGGTTTTATGGGTGATTTTTTAGTATCTGTTTTTTAGATAAGTGAAACTGAACGCTACAAGCTAAGCAATATATATATATATATATATATATATATATATATATATATATATATATATATATATATATATATATATATATATATATATATATATATATATATATATATATATAAAGTAAACAATTTCACATTGGTTGGTAAACAAAACCGAAGTGAAAAATGGATTATTTTTGGACCAAAAATATAAGCTGAAGTTGTTGGGATTCAAATCATGTACCCTTAATTAGTTACCCCTTAATTTTCTAGAAAAAACCAATGGGTAAACTAATTCGAAGCATAAACTGAAGTTGTTGGGATACCTCAACGTTATACCTCAGTGTTTTGTTACGTGAGGTGAAAACGTTGGGATAAAATATGTTATTTGTAGTAGTGAACCTTTTGCAAATTTTACACACACCTTCGATCCAATATTCACACTACTAAAAATAATACATACTATGAGGGCCATTTCACCATGGTTATGCGAAGGATCGTTGTGACATCTTGAAAAGCATATGTCTTCATTTAATTTATTTTTAAATTAAAAATAATTTACCTTTTACCACACTTGGATATAGCAATCATGTGGAAATCTTGTAAAGGTCATGGAATTGAATCCCAACACCTACAAATTTATGGTTTCTTTAATATTGTAGTGATGTCTTTCTTTTTAATTTATTTTTAAACTAAATACAAGTCACATTTACCAATGGTTGAAATTTCCAACCATAGTGAAATGTTTTCCTTTTTTTTTTGAAATTCTTAAATTGTTAAAAACTAGCGCTTTACTAAAATTAAAATAAATAATAAGGATTTCACCATGTTCGGATTTTCCAAAAGTGGTGAAATGCATTACTCTTATTTAAGAAATAGAGTTTATCTTCTCATGTCCATTCAATTTCCATTACCTTATGAAAACCACATCCAACGCTTACGAAAACCATTATGAACCCTAACAAGTTTATCATCTCCATTAACGAAGAGAATCCTAAACACATATCATCTCTAACTCGTTCATTATATTGCAATCTCCATATCTTCACCATCATATATTCTCAACCTAGTTCTTGAGTAAACACGGTTGAACTCCATCATTAACACTTCAGGTTATACAAAGCAACGAAATGCAAAGTAAAAACTTGAAGGAGGAACACGAACGATAAGACGGAACACATACGACATTGAACTCTTTGACTTCTTTATCATGTTACTGATACGTAAAATATCTCTATCATGCATGTAACAATAAATTTGTTGATATATGTTAGGTTTATGTTGTTGTTTTTGTTGTTGATGTAGAATGCCTTAACCCTAAAGGTTTATTTGTTGTTTTTTGGTGAGAATGATAATGAATGTTTTATCTTAATTGTTTTGTTGAGATATATGATATGTTTATTGTTGTGATTGTTGATTTTGTTATTTAGATATGGGAGGTTTTGTTATTTTGAGATATTATAATTTTTTTGTTATCGAGATAATGATGGTTTAGTGTTGTTGTTGTTATTATTGAGATATTGAAGGTTTGTGTTATTCAGATATTGAAGTTTTGTTGTTATTGATATAATGAAGGTTTAATATTTTTGTTATTGAGTTATTGATGATTTTGTGTTATTAAGATAATGAAGGTTAAGTATTATTGTGGCTATTGTTGTTGTTGAGTTATTAAAGGTTTATTGTTGTTGTTATTGTTATTGAGTTATTGATGGTTTAGTGAAGGTTTTTTAGTGTTGTTGTTGCATTGAACGATTAAGGATAATGTTGTGTTGTTGTTGTTAAGAGCCTAAACTCTAAAAGTTTAATGTGTTGGTGTTATTTTTCTTTTGTAAATACAAATAAGAGTTATATTAAAAAGGATAAAAGCAAAAGAAAGACTAGATGTGCTACAATGATGACCAAATTAACAAAAGTATGCAACTCAGGTGTTAGGTTGTCGATCAAGTTTGATAAAAAATAACTTGGACTTGTTATGGTAAGTATTCTTCCTTCTTAGGAGTTATACGGTATTCCTTGGATGTAGCAAAGTGAGTATTTTGCTAGATGATTTGAGTTAGATATCAAAAGATTTAAAACAAAGCATATGGACAGAAATTAAGGTATTAATTTTAATTTACACGATTTAATTGTATTTTTTAATTACTAATACATACTTATTGATGTGACTGTAGTTAATTTTTGAGTTTGAAGAAAGTAATGATGATAAATTGACGAATAAGTGGGTCTCACATCTTGATGAGAGTTGGATGGGCTTAAAGTCAAAACTCACACGTGATTATATTGGGAAGCTTAAGCCTGCCCTTCAACATTCAACTATAAAATATAATTTTATTGAGAAAGGAGTTTGGGAGAAGTTTGTCAAATCTCGTAGTTCTGTTGATTTTTTTGTAGTGATAATCTTATTTTCTGAGAATTAATCTTATTATGTTTTATGATGATTCTTTTTAGATATAACCATTTAAATTAATATTTTCACTATGTTTATATCAGGCCAAAATTCAACATAGAGAGGAAAACAAGAGAAAAAATAAAAATCCCCATAGATTATCTCGTGGGTGTTATAGAAAACTTGAGGAAGAAATAATTAACGAAAAAACAACAACTAGGAGATGACTCAATAAGTCTTAATCGCAACTCATCTCCATCATCACGACATGAGGAGTGGAAGAGGGCCCGAGAAATACCAAATGGAAAGTTCACTTCAGATGCCTCACATGCAATCACTAAGAAGATTTTAAGTAGATTCTTTTCTCAACTAGAATACTAAACGTAGGATCTGTTACGTGTAATTTAAATCGCTTTGGTAATAATATCTTATTCATGGCGTATGTATGGTTTGTTGGTTGGTATTGTCAATCAAGGTTCCTTTGTTCCACATGTACATCATGATATATTAGTATAAGAAAAAGGAACCAAGGAGCATGATGTCCGTAGTGTTGGACAAGACATCGACCTGGGATTCTACTTCAAAACATCGAGAAAGCATGTGTGTGTGTGTGTGTGTATATATATATATATATATATATATATATATATATATATATATATATATATATATATATATATATATATATATATATATATATATATATATATATATATATATATATATATATATATATATATATATATGCAAAAGAAAGAGATGGACAAACTCATTGATAAGAAGTTAGAAGAAATATTAGCATAGGACCGGGAATTCCAAAAGAAAGTGATTGACGAGAACTATGATAATAAGTTTGAAGAAAGATTAACACAAGAGCGGGTATTGCAAAGAAAAAGATGGACTTGCTCTACGATAATAAGTTGGAAGAAATTTAATACATGGATGGACAGGAATTGCACAAGAAAGAGTTGGAAGAAATTTATGCGGTATGTACAAATTTTGCTTTAGATTACATCTGTTTTATTGTCCTATAACATGACATATGTGTTATGTGTTGTTGTTGTTTTTATGATGCAGTAATTGACGCTGATGGGTGTAATCGTCAAACTGAGTACAAATGTAGATGATGAATTTCCTGAAAAAGTTATTTTATATGGTGTGAGCATAAAAGAAAGTTGTTCAACAACCCATACCCAAAATGTAACTACAACTCCTTATGACGATTCATAAGAATATTGGTATGCTTCATCATGGATTGTTAAAGAATCTATTCCTCTTCAAATTGAGCATGATCCATAAATGTTTGTTTTTTTATATTGAGCCTAAAGATATATATGATTTTTTGGTTTGAAAATGAGTGACTAGACATAGAGATATTATAGTTGCGGCGCACATAATTACATATTTTATGCTAAGCATGTCAATTTAAATTTTTTCACTTAAGCACTTTCAACGTTAAGACTCATTTCATTTTTTAAATTTTATTTTACCATTTTGATACTTGCATCGTCTTTTTATAAAATCAAATAAGCTAGATATTTATGAATTCTTGGATCCATATAGTATACAAATTACATCAAATCATCAAAATATGATTACATCATATTTATTATCACGATTAAGAGATTGGTATAAATTTCATTATTTAGCATCATTTATCTACTCGTGAGTAATTTTGAAAATTTTCTTTCTAGTATATTTAGTTTTCATATTTTACCGATTACTAAGTATGCTCGTGTTCATTTAGTGGTTATTGATAATTAATTATTATTTGTCATCAACAAAATATGATAATTATGTTATGTTCCTTAGCCAAACAACTTGAACTAAAGATGAAATGTATAATTTCTACGTAGTATACATTTTATAAGATATTTAGTAATATTTTCTTCGACTTTGTAATTAGCTTAACATGTAATGTTTAAATTGTTTTCAATAAATAAAGCTGTGAAGGGAACTAATATGTTGAATGAAGTTAGAAAAACGCTCAAATTGTATACTCCTTTAGTAAATGTATTATTTGTGGCATTCATTTATCTATAATTACATATTTTATGTGTGTTTATTATTACTCAATATATGAAATAAATTGTAGACGAGGAAGCAGCCAGGAGAATAGGGGTGAAGATATTATTTCATAAAATACATGATATACACCCCGATATTGTTGATTTTTGGGAGTAAATAATATATATTTACAATAACATATTAATGATTTGTACCGCATAAAAGTTTGTTATTATTTCAAATAAAGTGATCCAACATTAATTTCTTTCAAATTTATATAGATGTTTAATGACACTTCACCATTCACATCACTAGACTTAAAAGGATGTATGTACAGGTTTGTCATCTTGCTTTAATGAGATTTATTGGCCAAACTTACACTGATTTTATAATATATTGAATTTGATGTAAATAATTTTTAAATTTGTTGAACACTTTAGTATTTAATGGAAGACATTGATGCTTATATATAATGTATATTTTTGATAAAAAAACTATACATATGTTGGTGCATATATATTTTATGTTCTAATAGAAAATATGTGTAAAATACATGAATTAAAAATAATCAGGTATAAATAAAAAAAATTTTAAAAAAATTATTTAAAAAATAATTAAGGAATTCACCATAGTTGTATCAGTCAGACACCCTTTGTTATCACTCAGCATCATCCATAGTAAAATCATTATTCCAACCCTCCAGATGAAATATTTTTTTAGTAGTTTCACTTACCTTCAGGACTAAAATTGCATTCCTCTCCCTCTTACTCTTGACAGAGACATATAAATATCCATAATTAATATCACTTTTATCAACCCATTTAGATTTTAATCTTTGAAATATCTAAGAGTCTTTGGTCCTAATTAAGGACCAAACATCCGAGCTGGATCTAGATCTAGCCTTTATCTCCTCGACAATCTTCTATGATCTGCCAAAGAATCTAACTTACTCACCTATGTTGGAAAAAACCAGAAATGGAGTGGTGAAAAACAGTGTGTTTGGGAAAGATGAAGATGATAATGTGAATAGAGAGAGATAGAGAAATAGAGAAAGATTGAGAGAATTGAATCATATGGCATTAACCTTTCAACTATGACATACAATGTCTATTTATAAGGTACAAATTGGAACCACAAACAGGCCCAAGAATAACAGAAAAACAGAATTGCAAAAATAGCTTATTTCCAAAACAACTTATCCAATAAGCTGTTTTCACTGCAGTGCTTTTTAAAGCTTCTATCAAGCATTTGAATTATTAAGGACTTCCAATACACCACCTTAATTCAAATGCTCCACACTCATCATGCTCAACTTCTTCACAAGTCTCTTGAACACATTACTTGTCACGCCTTTCGTTAACAAGTCCGCAACTTGTTCTTCGCTTCTGCAGTACCCTAAACGCAACTGCCCGGAGCTCACCAATTCTCTCAAATAGTGGAATCGCATTTCAATATGCTTGCTCCTCCCATGTGCTATGGGATTCTTAGCAAGGTTTATCGCTGAAATGTTGTCCACAAGTAGCAAAACAACCCCATTTCTACTGCTGTCCAACTCCTTACATAGATTCACCAGCCACACAGCTTGGCATGCACACATCGACGCTGCTATATACTCGGCCTCGCAAGAAGAGAGGGCTACAACCGGTTCCTTTTTCGAACACCAAGAGATTGGTGCCTTACCGAACATAAAGAGATACCCCGCCGTAGACTTTCGATCATCCTTATCTCCGCACCAATTGGAATCAGTGTATCCGAGTAACTCACAACTTCTGCCCATGTCGCTTGCCGGAAACAAAATTCCACAACCAAGAGTACCTTTCACATATCTAAGGATCCTCTTAACTGCTGCCAAGTGTGATACCTTCGGCCTCTCCATGAATCTACTCGCAATACCGACACTAAACGCCAAATCTGGCCGCGTATTGCACAAGTAACGCAATGATCCTATCAATCTCCGGTATTGAGTAGGATCCACATCTTGTACTTCTTCACTCTTGGACAACTGTAATCGTGTCTCGGCTGGTGTTGTGGCAGCATTGCAATGCTCCATATCACACCTCTTCAGAATTTCCATGGCATACCTTCTTTGGTGCATGAGCAGTCCCAATTTTGTCCTATGGAACTCTATGCCTAAGAAGTATTTCATGATACCAAGATCACTCATTTCAAATTCCTTCATAAGCTCTCCTTTGAACTTTGAAATGTTCTTTTCACAGTTGCCGGTAATCAACAAATCGTCCACATAAAGACAAAGAATGATTACTCCCTCACTTGCATCCGGTTTCACATAAACTCCATGTTCGGATACGCATTTCTTGAAACCAACATCGCTAAGAAATCCATCTATGCGTTTGTTCCAAGCTCTTGGAGCTTGTTTCAAACCATAGAGTGCCTTCCTCAACTTATAGACCTTTGCCTCTTGATTTTTGATCACAAAACCAGGTGGCTGTCTCACATATACCTCCTTATCAAATGGACCATTCAAAAACGCAGATTTGACGTCCATTTGATACAACGGCCAGTTGTTGTTATTTGCCATCGCAACAACTAACCGAATGGTTTCATGCCTTGCAACTGGAGCAAACACTTCATCGAAGTCTATCCCTTCCTTTTGCAAAAATCCCTTCGCTACTAATCGAGCTTTATGCTTGATTATCTCGCCTTTCGGATTCGCTTTCACTTTGTAGACCCACTTCACACCTATCGCCTTTTTACCTTTCGGTAAATCAACCAACATCCAAGTACTGTTCTTCTCAATCGAATTCAGTTCTTCTTTCATCGCACACATCCACTTTGGATCGCTTAATGCCTCCTCCGTATTCACCGGTTCGGATTCGGCCATTAGAGCGAAGTGAATAAGATCACCCTCATTGTTGATCTCGCTATCTCGGAATAATTCACAATCACGGAGTCTTTAAGGCAATCCTCTTTGCCTTGTTGGTCGTCTACTTGATTCACCTGTTTCGGTTACAAAAGGTTGATGTACAGTACCTTCAGCAGGCTGAGAATTCAAATTTTCCTGCACGAAATCGATTTCACCTTGAGGCAAATCGATTTCAACCTCACCAGAACTAGTTCCAGCAGCTCCAGAATGCTGATTTTCCTGCATGAAATCGATTTCATCTTGAGGCAAATTGATTTCCTGAACTGATATGGCAGATTTTCTGCTGTCAAACTACCGAAACTCGTCCACGATCACATCTCGACTTATCACAATCTTCTTGTTACTCATATCAAACAGCTTGTAGCCTCCGGTAGGATGATAACCATCCAGCAACATCATTTCACCCTTGTCATCTAATTTCTTTCGAATCTGACCCGAAATATGTCGAAACGCTACCGATCCGAAAACACGCAAGTGACTCAAACTTGGCTTGTGTCCACACCATACCTCTTCTGGAGTAACCTTGTCCAGCTTCTTTGTAGGACACCTGTTTATCAAATAGGAAGCTGTAGAAACAGTTTCTCCCCACAACTCTTTCGGAAGATTTTTCGCTTTCAACATGCTACGCACCATGTTCATAACCGTCCGATTTTTTCTCTCGGCAACACCATTTTGCTGAGGCGTATAGGGTGGTACAATCTCACGCACAATACCCTCATCGTCACAATAACTCCCAAATTCCCTCGAAGTAAATTCTCCTCCTCCATCGGTTTTGAGAATTTTGAGTTTGTGACTACTTTGTCGCTCAACCATGGATTTAAATCGTTTGAACATATCAAACACCTCATCCTTCCTCTTGATTAGATAAATCCACAGCTTTCTACTGAAATCATCAATAAACGTGACAAAGTATCGGTTACCTCCATACGAATTGACTTGCATTGGCCCACACACGTCCGAATACACCACCTCAAGAAGATGCTTGGTCTTATGACCTGTATCCTTGCTGAAAACACTCTTGTGTTGCTTCCCTTGAACACATTCAACACACAACTCAGCTGGAACCACGATTCTTGGCAGCCCGGTCACCATACCATGTCTATGCAACGCGTCGAGGTCTCGAAAATTGAGATGACCAAGAAGGTAATGCCACAACCACTCCTCACGACTTGCCGTTGTAGCTAAACATCGATGCTCCACTACTTTCAATGCTATCTTGAAAGTTCGATTGGCAGCCATCGGTGCTTTAAGTACCAAAACTCCCTTTCGGTCCAAAACGCGCAATACCTTGTTTTCCATGCGAATAATGTAATCTTTCTCGAGTAGTTGGCCAATGCTCAAGAGATTACATTTGATTCCTGGAATGTACAGCACATCCTTGATCAATGAACGACCACCGTCTTTCTTCACGATCAAGACATCTCCAACGCCATCGGCGGATAATGTCGTATCATCGGCAAATCTCACTTTATTCTTCGTGGCTTGATTGATCTTGACAAACCAATCCTTTCTTCCCGTCATATGAGTCGAACAACCAGAATCCAAGTACCACTCATCGCTACTTTGAATTCCATCTCGAACCGTTACCATTCTGTTTTTCTCCGAACGCGTTTCTGCAGAATTGTTTGCACTGCTGCCACTGCTGTCCAGCCTTTCTCTCATGCCATAATTCTCTTCCGTGATCATCACAAGAAGCGTATTATCATCATTCGCTTCTTCCCTAGCAAACTTTGCCTCATCCGCGCGATTTTCTCTTCGCTTCGCGTGACAATACTTTGCGAAATGCCCAAGCTTTTGACAATTGTAACACTTCACGTTACTTTTGTCGAATGGCTTGTGGGTTCCTTGATCACCCTCTTTGGAGCTTCCCTCACCTTTTTGCCCCTTTGAATTTTGTGAATCTCTACCACCAAAATTCTGGAAATTGGACTTCCCTCTCGGATGCCCTTTCCTCTCCGATCATTTACTCTTCTCATGAAGTCGCGCTTGCAATGCTATTTCCGACTTCGCTTTATCGTTTCCCCTCTCATCCATTCGTTGTTCATGAGCTTCTAGTGAGCTTTGAAGCTCCTCCTTCGACAACGAAGATAAATCCTTCGATTCTTCAAGCGCAACGACAATGTTGTCGAATCTTGGCGTTAAAGAACGCAAGATCTTCGACACAACATTCTGCTCTACCGTAGTTTCCCCGCACGACTTGATTTGATTCACCACACGCGTAATACGCGTCACATAATCGTTATCGACTCCTTGTCCTCCATTTGCATTAACTCGAACTGTCGCTTGTGAGTTTGTAACCTCACCACTTTGGCTTTGGCAGCCCCTGCATAAGCCTTCTCAAGAATCTCCCACGCTTGCTTTGCGGAATCGCAATCGCCTACTTTTTCAAAGTTGTCACCATCGACACAAGAATGGATCAAGAACAGCGCTTTGTAATCCTTCTTCTTCTCTTCTTTGAACGTAACCTTTTGAGCATCCGTAGCTCCTTCGACGAGAGACGTAACACCATCTTTGATCACCTCAAGAACGTCTTGATAGCCGAACAAAACCTTCATTTGCTTCGCCCATTTGTCGTAGTTTTTCGAGTCAAGGATTGGAAGATTGGTAGGTATTCTATCGTTTGAAACGGACATGATTGCAGCGGAATTGGATCAGAACCAGGCTCTTGATGCCAAATATTGGAAAAAACCAGAAATGGAATGGTGAAAAACAGTGTGTTTGGGAAAGATGAAGATGATAATGTGAATAGAGAGAGATAGAGAAATAGAGAAAGATTGAGAGAATTGAATCATATGGCATTAACCTTTCAACTATGACATACAATGTCTATTTATAAGGTACAAATTGGAACCACAAACAGGCCCAAGAATAACAGAAAAACAGAATTGCAAAAATAGCTTATTTCCAAAACAACTTATCCAATAAGCTATTTTCACTGCAGTGCTTTTTAAAGCTTCTATCAAGCATTTGAATTATTAAGGACTTCCAATAACCTACTTACTAAAAGACTCAATCTAAAATCAAGATTTTCAAACACTTGATTATTCTAGGTTCTTAAAACCAATTTAGAGCTTTGAATTTTTCCAAAATAATGGACGTATTTCCAACCATGAATCGAAGAACCAAACCACGAGGAGTGAACCGACTTAAGAGAGATTATTATGAAATAATCAATGATTGTTGAATCTAAAAGGTTTAGGATTCCACAATTGATTAAAATACTTAAAAACAATAGGCAATGGTCAGAGACATTTCTAGAAAGAACACAATCTATCTACATACATGTGCTATCCTTCATATTAATCTGCAAATAAACACTAAATAGAATAACACAGTTTGTGTTCTATCTTTTAACCCCTCTTTCTTGTATGGGTTTTTTAGTGCACAATTCATAATATAATATGAGAGTGGTATAAAAAGAAGGAATTGTCTTAGATTTGTTTTCGTACACATGCAATCAATGCATGAACAGAGAATCATCTGTTGGCTAGTTGCGGAAAGTATTCTTAATCTATTCCCTTTAGCTATTTCCGAAAGCGACACTAATATTCTTCACTTTTCTCAGTTTTTATTTCCCAACAAGGCTTCATCATTTACTCCCTTTAATATCACCCTTTAATACTAAATTGAGATTATTTTGTTGCTTTTTTTTTCAAATTCAAATAGAACATTTGTCACATAACTTTTTATGTTTGAAAATAGTATTTATGTATGTTTGATAATCTTTTTCTGCTTAAGTCAATAGCTATTTGAGAGTTTTCGACCGCTCATTTAACGGAGTATTCTTAGTGTTTTCTAATTTTTTTTTGGTGGTTCTTAAAGACTGAAATCTAACTTATTTTTCTTTCTTATTGATGTTATCTTTCTTTTCTTTCTTCTCGTTTACTAAAGTAATTTGGTGTTGCTGGTAGCTTGTTGTGTTTTTTTAAATACAAAACAATATTAATATTAATCCAGTGAAGAAAAAGTCCAGCCAACATACAAATGAGTAGACTGTTGGCACAACATGCACCAAAATTTACAACAACAAAGTCAAACAAGAAAAAAAAAAAGGAAAGAACTATGCCAAAATGAAAAACTACCATAAGACTACTTCAAACTTTTAAGAACTATAACTCAACGAAGGATCAATTTAAGCTCAAGGCAACTGGATAAAAAACACATGATCAGAGACCACCAAGGAAAAAAGAAGAAACACATACTGTTAGTCTTAGATATTTGACTCAGCGTGTTCGACGAAAGTAGGAATGAAAGATGGATATAGAGGCTAAAGTGTAGGTAGTTAAATCATGTTTCGACATCAAAATTACAAGCTTTGACTGGTGAGATTCTCGACAGGGATAATTGAAGAATCTGAAGTTGTTTTCGACATCAATAACGATTTGCAACAGTTTAAGAACTAAATACTCGTGGAATTGAAATAGAGGACAAAAGCCCGCGTAATAGGGTACATGTTGAATTCTAGAGTTAATCGTTGGGGACGGTTATTGATGTACATAGAATAGAATATAAGTAGATTTTGTTTCTAGGAAAAGGGTTCGCATTTTTCAATGTTGTTCTCTTTAGAATTCAAACATCCAATTATGCAAGAGTTTCAGAGAAATGTATGAATTTGGTTCCACTTTTAATTCAAATATTTTTATCCAATTGTTTTATTGTTTTCTTTGTTTACTTTACCCTTTTTTAAAGCAATTATGCATTTACTTCATTGCATTCTTATCCAATTTCTATAAATTCAAAGATAAAACCTTTTAGCGCAAACATATTTCTCAAACATCTCGCACAAAAATGTCCTTAGGATTTTTTCGAGTTTAATCATGTAAGTGAACTAAAACTTGTGATTTGTTTACTAAAAACATCGGTAAACGAATTTCCATGCCCAATGGAACCCGTTTGTATAAAATTTGAACTTTTTGCATAAAGTATATGTGCTTTTATACTTGTTTATGTTCTTCAGATGCAAATGTTGTCATATGTTGAGTGTTTATGCGACCGAGAAAAGATAAATTTGTTAGTATGACCAGACCATTAGGAAATTCATCCGCTCATGGAGTTCCTCCTTCCAAGAAGAATGCTCCAAGTTAGAAGAATAATCGATTGGAACGGTTGGTTGTACATGCACTTTAACAACCATTGGAGTAACTACTCCTATCGTGAGTCCAACATTAGTTTCGACTGCGACACTAGAAATTGTTATACCACCACCAACTCGTGGTCCTATTATTCAAGTTGTTACGCAAACCATTGTATGAGGTATTAGGCCTCCATTTCTTCCATGCTTTACACTTAGCCCTATTGGTAGATAATATCCCTATTGTATGCCAACTGCAATGATCACAAACATACAAACTAATGTGTTGATGTACGCAGACAATACATTGGAAGTTGCATCTACTTTCCATCCATATATGGGATCAAAGTCTGCTATAAATAGTCCTGGTTGAATGAGTCAATCTCATGGAGGATTGGGATACACCCCTCATGATATACCACATGTGACTAATAATTCTCTATTGATTGTAAGGCAGTAGATGGATGATAGTAACCATGATATGGTTAATATGTTGACTAAACAAATTGGTAAAATATATAATCCTTTGACTAAAAATACTAATCATAGTTTTTGTTTCTTTTTGGTTTGGATATATTATGCAAAACAACATGGTATGAATACATGTTGGACATGATTTTCTAGATGGTGTGGCACATCTGGCCCTAATTGCTTATGTTAAGAAAGACATGTATGGAAACAGATGTCCCAGCATGTGTGCCACATATTACCCTTGTCAACTGATAACTTGAAAATATTTCGTAATTTTTACTTGACTCGCGTGTGTTTTGTTCTCGATTTTATAAATTTTTCGTAGTGTTATACTGTTATTGTGTTCCTATTTGAGGTAATTATTAGGACAAGGCTTCGGTATGAAGAAACGTTGAAAAACGGCAAAAACGGGAGAAAATTACATGTATTATGCTGTCTTGACGACCTCCCCCGGTGCCACGACGGTCATCACCCTTCCAGGTGGTCAACCCATCATGGAAAAGTCAATAAAATGAAGAATGTGCACTTGTGGTGGATGACGGAAAGGTCATCATGGTGCTGATGACCGTCAGCTGAGCTCATAAGGATGACGGGCAGCCCGTCATGCTCATGACACCTGTCACCATTTCTAGACTCATGACGGACAGCCAGTCACCAGCATGACACCTGTCAGGCTCGGTCAGACCAAATTTTTTCCCTCTTCAAGGAAATCAGTTCTGCACTTTTCCCCATTATCTCCACTACCTGTAAATGACTCCATCTGTTACCAGCACACATTTAACATTCTAAATAGACCCTTTTAGGATAGTTTTAGAATCCAAGCTTACTATAAGAATCAAAACTTACTTTTAGCAGAAAAATCACTTATTGTAAAAAAATTGTTGTCTCACATTGAGGAATATTGCTCTTTTAGATTTAAGACTTAGAACTTGGAATTTATCTTTCTGCAAACATTTGTAGCCGCTACTAAATATTCAATCCTGTCGAAAGTTTACCAGCAATTTATTTCAGCCTTATGTACCAGATAAAGTCTCCCTTTTGGAGAAGTTTCTTATTTTAATCAAAGTTTATTCATTATTCAGGTTGCTTTACTTTTCCTTTTTACTTTGTTGCACTTTACTGTATGTGTATACAGTTGTTTATCATTATTTTTGCAAGAATGAATATGAAAGTTAAATACTGTATGCTTTACATTTTTTACATGTCCGACTAAATCTGTCGAGTCGGGAATGTGACGATTGTCGTACCGACAGTGCTCTATTGAGTTGTAAAATTTAAAAATATAATAGGAATTATTTTGAAGTCTGAATTTTCTTGTTTTGACGAGAAATCTTTATAGTGAAAGCTGAAATAATGCGATACCAGTTTCTCCTCGAAAGAGAAGAAACTGTATTGTTCTGTAGAAAATTCAGAAATTGATTTTAAAATACAGCGAAAGCGTTTTTCAATTAATTTAGAAATGACAAAATTTCAAAAATTCATTTTAAACTGATAAATGGATACGCGAAAGCGAGTGTTTGTGAATTTAAAATACGATTTCGGGTACGCGAAAGCAAACAAAACATTTAGATTACAATTTATACAAAAAAATTCAAGTAAAAATTAAATAATTTCCAAAAAGGATTCCGAAGCAGACTGCTTTCAGGATTATCAAATGACCTCACAAACCAACACGAGTCTTTTCAGCATGCTTTATCCTCAGTCACACGCTTTCTAGGAAACTTCCAAGAATGTCACTTATCCAAATACTACTCCATGTCAAACCTCCTTAACTACGGAGTTCTTATTTGTTAGGCTATGGAAAAGAAGATGCATCTTATTGGTATACGTAATACCAATGAATCCTTATAAATCTTCCTTCAACCATGCATTCCCATCCCTGAATAGCCTTAAGATCTCTCTCTCGTTCTAATTTGAATTTCGGGACCACTCTCCGCCCTTTTCGGCCTCGAGTGTTACATCCACTCTCCATCCTCTTCGGCCTCGGGTGTAACATGCCCACTAGCTTCTGTTTGGATCGTCCCTAAACCACATTGTACTGGGAGAGGTCTGCTCTGATACAATTCGTAACGCCCCAAACTACTTTTAGGATTACCAACTGAACCCAAAACCAACATGATTCTTTTCAGCATGTTTTTCCTCACTCACACACTTTCTAGAAAACTTACCAGAAGGTCACCCATCCATATACTACTCCAAGTCAAGCACGCTTAACTATGGAGTTCTTATTTGTTAGACCACTGAAAAGAAGATGCATCTTGTTGGTATAGGTAGTACCAATCAATCCTTATAAGACTTCCTTCAGCCACATAGTCACATACCTGCACATTCTTAGGATTCCTCTCATTCTGATGTGAATTAGGGCGGCTAGTCCACGCCCTCTTTGGCCTCGGGTGTTACAACCACTCTTCTCCCTCTTCGGCCTCGAGTGTTACATCCATTATCCGCCCTCTTCGGCCTCCGGTGTTACAACCGGTCTCCAGCCTTGAGTGTTACATCCATTAGCCACCCTCTTCGGTCTCCGGTGTTACATGTGTTTTTGAGTTTTTGGTGTTGATCTTTGATGATACCTTAAATTGTCGATTAAATCTTTTTATATAATTTTTGGGGTTTAGGGTGTTTCATAATGCTCACTAGCGAAAGGGTTGAATATAGTATAGAGTCGAAATTCTGTGTCTTATACGCGAAAGAGGGAGGCACATTTAATTTAATTATTTTGCGCTAGAAAATATTTTTCTATTATAATTATAAAACAAGACTTAACGGGTACGATTGGTACATGTGAATCACACTCCGGTCTCTTGTTCTTATTAATTCCAAAAACATCTTATTTTTACCTTTTTAGCAAACAAAATATTTTCCCCTCGCCTTAGATACAAAAAGTGATAACATATAATGGTAATTGGCATTGGTCTCTCTGGGATCAACATTTTTTATACTACAATCGATATTATCGTGCACTTCTGGATCTATCAAGTTTTTGGTGCCGTTGTCGGGGACCAATTTTATCAATATCGTAACTCCTTTGTTGCACCGTATAAACTAAGGCCCATTTTTTTTCTTTTCTAGGTTGTATTCAAAGTACCTGCAACTCCGGGGACGAATTAGAGTAACTGATAGAAGAAATCAAGCATTTTCTTCACATTAAACATCGTTTAGAACAACTTCACACCGAGTTTGATATTTCAATGGATGCGAACAATGATAATCTTCCTCTTAAGGACTTTGTCGTCCCATCTCAGGACGATCCAAACTTGAGTATTATTAACCCGACGATCCAAGCTAACAACTTTGAGCTAAAACCATATCTGCTACAAATCGTGCAACCGAACTAGTTCTCTAGTAGCCCAATGGAGGACCCTAATTTTCATATTTTTGTGTTTGTATAATATGCTAACATGTTGAAAAGTAATGGTGTCAATACAAAAGCCATTAGATTGTTCCTTTTCCCTTTTTCCCTAAGCGACAGAGCCTGAGCTTGTCTGCAGTCCATATCGTCGAATTCTATCACTACACAAAATGAGCTTAAAAAGGAGTTCTTAGCTACATATTTTCTGCTAAGCAAGAAGGAGGTGTTAAGAAACTAGATAACGTGTTTTAGACAAACCGACGGTGAATCCTTTTTTGAGGCCTGAGAGAGATATAAGGACATGATGAGGCTCTACCTACATCATGGTTTAGAAAAGTGGTTGATAATCCACACTTTTTACAACAGTCTTCTCTATAATACAAGGATGACAGTTGATGTTGCGACATAAGTATCTTTAATGGACAATCCCTTCCAAGAAGCTTACCAACTCATAGAGTTTATGGCCCATAACCACTATCAATGGATATGCGAGCATGCTCCTATTGAAAAGTCACATCCTAAAGGTAGTATGTATGAGGTGGGCATTTTATAACATGAATGCTAAAGTAGTGCTCTCACTCAAAAGATCGATAACTTGAACATTACCCTTGGAACTACTGTAGTTGTTGTGACGTCCAATTGTGAAATCTGTGGAGTCCAAGGACATGTCACTGCTGAGTGTCAGTTATTATTCGAGCCTACCCCTAACTAGGTTAATTTTGCACAAGTGAATCCTTATTCCAACACGTATAATCCTTGATGAAGAAATCATCCAAATTTCTCCTACAAGAATAATAATACTTTGTTTACACCTAGCCTGGTTTCCAAAATCATAAAGGAGCCCTTGTTGCTCCTCTTACACCCAAAAAGTATAATTTGGAACTAATGATGGACAATTTCATCATGTCTCAGACTCAGCAGAATAAAGAGTTCATGAACCAGAATGTTCATACAAATGAGTTGATTAAGCAGTTAGCAAATAAGGTAGATGATTGGCCACTCATAACAAAATGCTTGAGACTTAGATCTCATAAGTAGCCCAGCAACAAGTGGCCATTGCTTCCCCTGCTGGAATATTTCTTGGACAACCACAACATAATCCCAAGGGACATGCTAAACACCATAACACCGCGAAGTGGTACAAATTTAGACGGGCCCATTGAAAACTGAGTTAGAGACCAGACTGTAGGAAAGAGTGTAGAGAAGGACCCTGAGAAAGTGACTGACAAAGGCCCTAAGAGAGAACCAGTAGTTGATAATAGATCGCAATCCAAAGCAAATGAGGTAGTTAATAAGGAACAACCTTATGTACCCCCTCCTCCGCATTAGTCACTCGTTCCTTACCCTCAAAAACTTGCTAATTCTAGGACCGAAGGCTAATTTAAATAGTTTGTAGAGCTCTTGAAAATGCTCCACATTTCTGAGGCAATACCTCAAATGACTTCATATGCCAAGTTCCTTCAAGATATTTTTATAGATTTTACTTCAGATATGTTACCTTAGTTTTTAGTAAAACCGATATAAATACTCTTTAAATTTTTTATTCCCTCAGAGTTAATGATAAGTCCAGCTCATTGGCTTTTTGAGCCATATCGAATGAAAGAACACCATTCTTCTCCAAGGAGGAAGGAAGCTCAAACTAGCACTTCTCTTTACAAGTCTCTCATCACATTTCCGGTATGTACAGGTTCTCCATTACTGGTGTTGTTGTTGTTTACGTCGTCATCATTGTTGTTGTTGTTGTTGTTTTGAGACTATCTTGTTGTTTACTATTTTGTTGGTTGTATACTATTTTTATTTTATTTTCAGAAGCTTTTTGTGATTATGGATCGTAGTTGGATGAAATCCAATAGATAAAGTGAAGAATATGAGAATGGAGTGATACAATTTCTTGATTTCAGTGAAAAAAATCATCCTAAAAATAATGAGATTTTTTTGGTGTCCTTGTAAAAAGTGCTTTAATATGAAAAAACATCCAAGAGATGTTATATTCTATCACTGTGGTTGTGATGGAATTAGTTAAAATTACATGAAATGGATATGGCATGGTAAAGTGATAAAAAAGAGTCCTCTGTCACATACATTTGAATATAATGAATATATGAATGATACTCTAGAAGACATGATTTGTGATATTGGAGTAGATGCTTTCAAGAAAGCTAGTGTATTAGATATTTTGCAAAGAGACATGGAAGATTCATTGTATTCAGGATGTAAAAGTTTTATAATAATGTCAGTTGTTTTAAGACTATTTAATCTTAAGGAAAAATGTGGGTGGACGGATAAAAGTTTCACTGAATTGCTTGAGTTGTTGAAAGAAATGCTTTCCGAAGGTAACACATTGTCGAACCGTAGTAATGAGGCGACAAAGATATTGTGTCCAATGGGTTTGGACTATGTCAAAATATATGCATGTTGTAATGATTGCATATTATTTAGGAAAGAGTTTGAAAACTTGAAGGAGTTCCCGATGTCACACTCTGTCTAAAAAAGAAAAAAAGTTTTTGCGAATGTATGCAAGGTATCAAAGTTCCTAAACGGTACTCATCAAATGTGAAGAAACTTGTGTGAATGAATGATCTCAAGTTAGTTGGCTTAAAATATCATGATTGTCATATCATGATGCAACAACTTCTACCAGTGGCTATTCGTGACATTTTACCAAGAAATGTAAGGTTAACTATAACCAGGTTGTGATTATCCTTCAATGCTATATGTAGTAAAGTTATTGATCCTAGAAATTTAGACGACTTGGAACATGAAGATGCAATTATCTTGTTCCGATTAGAGATGTTTTTCCCTCCATCATTCTTTGACATTATGGTTCACTTAGTTGTTCATCTAGTAAGAGAGATTAGAATTTATGGTCTAGTTTATTTACGGTAGATGTATCTGGTAGAGAGTTACATGAAGATTTTTAAAGGGTATATGAAGAATCATCGCCATCAGGAAGCTTCGGTCGTAGAAAAGTACATCACTGAAAAAGCTATTGAGTTTTATACAAACTATTTGTCAAAAGCGTACTCTATGGGAATTCTTAAGTCTTGTCATGATGGATGTTTGATGGTAGAGGTATTCAAGGTTTAAATGTTAAGACATTTGACCAAGAAGTAGTTCTTCAAGCACATTGGTATATATTGAATAACTTTAGTGAAGTTCAACCTTACTTGACAGCTCACATAAGTCTTGTAAAGGAAAAATACCCCTGAATGAACGAAATATGGTTGTTGACAGAGCATAACGAAACTTTCATAAATTGGTTTAATGAAAGTGTTTCTAAATGTAGTAGCGCATCCGATATAATTAAATGGTTGTCACATATGCCTAAGTTTAATGTAATTACTGGAGTGCATACGACGTTACTAAATATTCATTCCATAAAAAATCAAAGGATAATCATAACACCATCCATAATAGTGGGGTTATGGTTGAAGCTAAATCCATGTACTTTTCTAGTTCCAATAATAGCAATCTTATATTAGCATCTAGAGCGTACTTTGGGGTCATTGAGGAGATTTTGGTGCTAAATTCAATTGCAATCCTGTAGATAGTGGGGTTATGGTTAAAGATAAATCCATGTTGCTTTTAAAGTGCATTTATTTAAGTGCAAGTGGATTGATAGTAACACTTGTGTAGAAATCGATGAAAAAGTCAACAAAACAACCTCCTCTGGTGTCATGACGGTCGTCACCCATCCAGGTGGTCAACTCATCATGAAAAAGTCAACAAAACAAAGAATTTGCATTTGAAGTGGATGACGGACAAGTTGTCAGAATTTTTTTTCAAAAAAATATACAGGGACAAAAATAAAAAATACGCTAACTTACTAGTGTTGAAATAGTTTTATATATATTATTTTAATATTCCAATGATTATTATATGAGTATATATATATATATATATATATATATATATATATATATATATATATATATATATATATATATATATATATATATATAAATTATATTAACTATTTTATCAATTAAGTGCCTTAAATAATTAAATGATCAAATAGAGTTAAAAGACTGATTAGATTTTATTTAGAAATTATTTAATTAATTAAATAATTGGGTATGGACTCATATGAGTGGATGTCAGGATGACTCATTTGGGAATAATGGGAATCCTAATTGGTCATCATACTATATATAGGCTATGGTCTCCAATATACCGTACATAAGCAAATTATCTCTTCTCCCCATCTGAAGAGAATTCGAAGCATAAGATGTATCGGTTGAGGAAGAACCACAAAAGCCATCAACTTCTGTTTTTTTAGGATTACCGTCAAAGACAATTTTCTCAATGGATCCAGGTATTCTATAATCAATTTATCGATCATGTAATTTTATACATGCTTCAATGCTTGTATGTCTATTTTGATTCCGCATAAAATATATGTCATAATATGTTGTGCATGTGTATTGAATTGAATTAATTCTAACAATTGGTATCAGAGTCGATTAAATGGTTTTTTTTAAGCTTGAATTAAAATTGTTGGAATTATAATTTTCTGAATGAAATTAATCCAATTAAAATAAGAATAGTATTGGACTCCCATAAAGTTGCTCTAATACAGATATGGTAAAAGTGTCATAGCATATATGTAATTTAATTCTTTGATTATCCATATTGTTTTGTATTGTAAGATTACCACAACATTGCCCAAATATATAATATGATTCTGCAATTTTTTCGTACTGCACTATCACCGTAACAGTGTCGCGTGATGCTATTGTATGTTGAATTTGGATTTGGATTTTGTGCCACGTAAAGCAACTATTGCCATAATAGTAAATAATTTTGTTTTATGTTCATATATTACAAGGATTTTATAACAGTATATTTTTAAAAGCTGCAAATTCACACCTATTTAGTAAATACTTCATTTTTTTGTTTAATTATTTGATGCTTACCTATATCAAATTTTTAAATTATTTTGTGGATCCAACTTTATTATTTTAACTATGAAAAAATTTAAATGTTAATTTTATTTTATTAAGAAATTTATTTCTATGAGTGTTAATTTAATTTGATTTTTTTTAACACCCTTCGAGTACAATCGGTTTGGTATACAGGTATGTACATGATATAAACACAATTGGGTAAACATACAATTTTTAACATTACATTTGCGGGTAATGTTTGTATGAATTTTAAAGACCTTTCCATTTAATTTATTAAATTAAAAATGTCTAGTGACTTTGATTGGATTAGTTGAAACAACAAGTTGCAAAAGTAACATTTGTTATTTTAATTGATACAATTAAAATTACAAAAGATGTAGTGTGAAATTTTTCATGCAAACTGTTATGGTCGGCCAAAAGGGAGATACTGTTTGACCGAAAATTTGCATACCTGTGATGGTAAATATGTAGTAATTATCAAGTTTATACATGTGGCTAATGATTGATGTCAAATGCATCAATTATCTGACATGACTTATTACTAATGTTTGATCATTACATGAGAGTATCAGTTATAGTTAATTCTTGCAATCAAAGATTGGGAATTGATGGTGTTTTTTGGTATCTTGTCTAAGTCTTATTAAATTTGAATATAAAGAATATTGTGCATGTCTATATGGTTATTTAGCATGCCTACTAATGTTATTGCATGTTTATTATTCTTTTCAACGAATCCAGTTGCCACTGCTACCGCTCCAAATTTTGTTGCTCAAATCAACTCTATCCCTATGCTGAGTGGGATGAACTTTAAGTCTCGGAAAGAATCTGCGGAGATTGTTCTTGGATGCATGGATTTATAATTATCTTTGAGAGAGGAGTGTCCCACCGCCACTACTGAGAATCCAAATGAAACTAAAATAGAAAAATGGGACCGATCTAACCAAATGTGTCTCATGATGATCAAAAGATCCATACCTGAAATGATTAGGGACTCAATTGGTGAGGGTGAAAGTGCCAAGAAGTTCCTTGAAACTGTGGAACAATTATTTTCTAAAAATGATAAGGCTGAGACAAGTAGTACCTTATCCAAACTCATTTCAATGGTCTATAAAGTCAAATGGAACATAAGGGAGTACATCATGGAGATGTCCAATCTCATATCAAAACTCAAGGCATTGAAGTTAGAACTTCCTAAAGATTTGATTGTGCACTTAGTTTTGATATCTCTCCCGACATAGTTTGGGCAATTCAAAGTGAGTTACAATACTCAGAAGGATAACTAGTCTCTCAATGAGCTCATGTCTCACTATGTGCAGGAGTAAGAGAGGCTAAAAAAAGATAAGATTGAAAGTACTTACTTGGCTACCAGTTCTTTAAATCAAAGGAAGAAACATGCGGGAATTTTTTATCAAAATAAGAAGGCAAAGGAACAACCTAAGGAGATCACTTGCTTCTTTTGCAAAAAGGTTGGGCACATGAAGAAGGAGTGTTCTAAGTATGCTGCATGGCGTGAAAAGAAGGATAATTTTCTCACTTTTGTTTGTTCTAAAATTAATTTAGTTTCTGTGCTTAAGGATACTTGGTGGGTAGATTCTAGTGCTACTACTCACATTAGTATGTCCATGCAGGGTTGTCTGTGGAGTCGTCCGCCAAATGATGTTGAAAGATTCATCTATGTGGGAGAGGTGAATAAAGTTGCAGTAGAGGCTATATGGACGTTTAGATTATTATTAAAGACCGGTTTTCATTTGGATTTGATTGAGACTTTTGTTGCACCGTCTATTAGATGGAATTTAATTTCTATTTCTATTTTGGACAAATCAGGTTATACTTGTTCATTTGAATATAATAAATTTAGCCTCTCGTATGATTCAAATGTTGTTGGTTACAGTTCTTTGAATGATAATCTTTATATGCTTGATATTAAATGTTCTTATAACAAAATAATGCAAATAGAGTCACATGGTACAAAACAAAAATTAAATAAGAATTCCGCTACTTTATGGGATAACCGATTAGGACATATATCTAAACAAATAATTCAGAGGCTTATATTGGAAGGTATTCTTAAATCCCTTGATTTGTCGAATTTTCAAGTATGCATTCAATGTATTAAGGGTAAGCAAACAAAGAAGAGGAATTTCCATACTGAAAGAGCTAAGGATGTCTTAGAACTAATTCATATCGATATACATGGTCCTTTATCTACAGGTTCTTGGAATGGACAATGGTATTTTATTACGTTCATAGATGATTACTCGAGGTATGGATACTTGTATTTGGTTCATGAGAAATCTCAATCTTTGGACGTGTTCAAGTCATTCAAAGCTGAAGTCGAACATCAACATGGAAAGAAAATAAAAGATCTTAAATCCGATCGTGGTGGTGAATATTATGGTCGATATGATGGATCAGGGGAACAACGTCCAGGGCCCTTATCTCTTTTCCTCAATGAGTGTGGAATTGTTCCGCAATACACAATGCTGGGAAAACCCAACATGAATGGAGTTGCAGAACGACGAAACCGGACTCTTAAGGACATGGTAAGGAGTATGATTAGTCGTTCTTCACTTTCAGAGTCATTTTGGGAAGAAGCATTAAAGATCGCAGTTTATATCCTTAATAGAGTACCTAGTAAAGTAGTAGTTAAAACCCCTTATGAGCTCTAGACTGGGAAAAAGCCTAGCATTAGACACTTACATATTTGGGGATGTCCAGCTGAAGCGAGCCCTTATAGGCCTCATAAAGGTAAGTTGGGTGCAAAGACAATTAGCTGTTATTTTATTGGATATGTCGAACGCTCTTACGAGTACAAGTTTTACAATCCCATCACTAGAACAATTTTTGAAACGGGAAATGCAAGATTCCTTGAGGATGTAGAGTTTGAAGGGGAACAGAGCATAAGAAGTGTTGTCTTTGATGAAGAAACGGCTTCTCACAATGATCAAGGCTTTGTACCTATATTTGTTCCAGAAATAGATCTTGAAATAAACAATGATGTTATTCCTAACATCCCTCAAGAACAAGACAATACTGAGTTTCTTCCCCAAGCACCACCTATAGTTCAAACTCAACAACCTCAAGAGCCACCATTAAGAAGATCCACTAAAGAGAGAAAGAGTGCAATTTGAGATGATTATGTTGTATTTCTTCAAGAACGTGAGGATGGCATTGGTTTGACTAAGGAAGATCCTATTAACTTTATTCAAGCTATTCAAAGTCCAAACTCTCTTAAGTGGGTTGATGCTATGAAGGATGAGATGAAGTCGATGGCTAACAATGATGTTTGGGATCTATTTAAATTACCCAAAGGAAAGAATCCCATTGGTTGCAAATGGATATTTAAAACCAAAAGGGATTCAAAGGGTAACATTGAGAGATATAAAGCTCTTCTTGTCGCAAAAGGCTTTACTCAAAAGGAAGGAATTGATTATAAAGAGACTTTTTCTCCAGTTTCCTCTAAAGACTCTCTTAGGATCATGATGGAATTGGTAGCTCATTTTGATTTAGAGTTGCATCAGATGGATGTAAAGACCGTGTTTCTAAATGGAAACATTGAAGTGACAATATATATGCTGCAACCAGAAAACATTCTATCAGGAGACCCAAAGTCTATGGTTTGCAAACTCCAGAAATCCATATGCCTTAAACAAGCTTCCCGTCAATGGTATTACAAATTTCATCAAGTAATATCCTCATTTGGTTTTGAGGCTAATCAAGTTGATAATTGTGCGTACCAAAAGTTCAGTGGGATTAAATTTGTTTTCTTGGTACTATATGTAGATGATATCCTTTTGGCAAGCAACGATATAGGCCCATTGCATGAAACCAAGAGATTCCTCACAAATAAATTTGAGATGAAAGATCTTGGGGATGCCTCCTTTGTCTTAGGAATTCAAATACTTAGAGACCGTTCTCGAGGTATTTTAGGATTATCACAAAGGAGCTATATTGATACAGTTCTGGATAGATTCTCCATGAAAGATAGTAAACTAGGAGACACACATGTTGCTAAAGCAGACAAGTTTTGTCTCAAACAGTGCCCAACTACGGATTTTGAAACGGAAGAGATGCATAATGTTCCATATGCTTCAACTGTGGGAAGTCTTATGTATGCTCAAATTTGCACCCGTCCCGACTTAGCATTCATTGTAGGAGTTCTTGGCAGATATATAAGCAACCCTGGTATGCAGCACTGGATACATGTAAATTGTGTAATGCGCTACCTGAAGAGAACAAGAGACTTCTTTCTGACTTATCGAAAGTCATACAACTTGGAGATCATTGGATATTCTGAATCAGATTTTGCAGGATGCCCAGATAGAAGACGTTCCACATCTGGTTACATCTTTCTCTTGGCTGGAGGAGTCGTCTCCTAGAAGTCTTCCAAACAAACTTTAGTGGCTCCCTCCACCATGGCAACAGAGTTTATGGCTTGCTTTGAGGCATCAAATCATGCAATCTGGCTTTAGAACTTTGTCACAAGCCTACACATTGTTAGAAGCATTGAAAGGCTCTTGAAGGTTTATTGTGACAATAATGCAGTTGTGTTATACTCCAACAACAATCTGAGTTCTACAAAATCAAAATTTATTGATATCAAGTATCTTGTTATGAAAGAAAGAGTTTATAGGGACAAACTTAATGCTAGCTGATTCACTAACGAAAGGTTTGACACCTAAGGCTTTTCATGGGCATGTTGTTCACACGGGTCTTGGTTTTGAGATTGCCTTTGATTAATAGGAGATTTTTCCTGATTTTTCTATGTTCTATTTTTTGGTTTTGTTTTAGTACAAACTTTATGTTATGTTTAATTTTCTGCAGAAATAAAAACTTATGAGGTACTATTGTTATAAAAATATCAAATATTTGGTTATGTGCAAATATTAAAAAAAATTGAATTGCACGTAAGGAACTTCAGTTTGATCTCACTAAAGACTTCAATAGGACCTGTAGGAAATATGCATGATTTAGAGATCACATTGCATGAAATTTTCATACCACTCATCCATATTGATCTATTCATCAAGTACGTTGATGTGGTGGTCGTCAGGGTTTTGTCACGTTATACGTTAGTGACTACAACCATGACGGTCTCATTATTGATGTATGAGGTGAACAAAATTGTAAAGTTGAAATCTAAGGATAAATATCATTCGGATGCGCGCCTAAAGAACCGTGATATAATTATTAAGATATATCGCCCAAGTGGGAGATTGTTGGAATATTTTTATAATAGTATTTTAATATCCCAAAGATTATTATATGGGCATATATATATATATATATATATATATATATATATATATATATATATATATATATATATATATATATATATATATATATATATATATATATATATATATATATATATATATATAGTTATTTTATCAATTAAATGCCTTAAATAATTAAAGGATCAAATAGAGTTAAAAGGCTGTCAGGATAACCCATTTAGGAATAATGAGAATCATAATTTGGTCATCACATTATATATAGGCTATGGTCTCCAATATACCGTACATAAGCAAATTATCTCTTCTCCCTATTTGAAGAGAATTCGAGGCATAAGGAGTATCGGTTAAGGAAGAACCACAAAAGTCATCCACTTATATTTGTTTTTCAAAGACAATTTTCTCAATGGATCTAGGTATTCTATAATCAATTTATCGATCATATAATTTTATACATGCCTGTATGACTATTTTGATTCCGCAAAAAATATATGTCACAATATGTTGTGCATGTATATTGAATTGATTTAATTCTAACAAATGGATCAAAAGATTATTAAAACCTAATATTAATTATAATTGATAATTAATATTATTAATAAAAAAGATTTAATCGATGTGGTACTTTTATTATGTGTATAAATTTTCATTCCAATGAAAAATAATACTCACTCTATGTTTTATTATAAGGTGCTTTGGAAAAAAAAATTATATCACAATATAAGTCACTTTAATTACCAATAAATAATTAATATTAATTTTTCTGTTATATTTTTAAAACATTATTATTATCTCTCTTTTCAATTATGTAAATTTATTTTCCGCCTATCACTAATGAAATACAATTTTGTAAAAATATTTATATCTTTTCATTTTCGTATAACAAATATTACTTTTCTTAATACCTAAGAAAAATACTTATAATTAAATAACAGAGATAGTATTAATTATCATTGATAATAACTGAAAAATAAAACATTAACACTTTTTTTTATATCAAAATTATTCCACCTTTAAACCTTTGTCTAAAAGGTTGTTATTAGAATCACCCATAAAAACAAAATGGAATATAGTATTAGAATCACCTTTAAATCTATGAAGACGATAACATGTATAGCGAATGTTGTTCTGATGCAAGCAGTGTGCTGTTATAGAATAAATGTACTGTGACATGATTCCTTTTGATCTCATCATCGAATAGTTAGGTATACGGAGCTCGGATAAAAAAAGAGAACAAGTGGATTGAATTCTTAATGAGACGAAGATAAGGTGTATGTGTTCCTCGAGTTTGTAGATAGAGACGGTTGATATGCGTCCATTCCAACATTGTCTGTTTTCCGAATATAACGGTATGGACGAATTTGTAATCCACCGAAGCAGTATGCATTTATTCCATCGATCTGTGCATGCATATTTTATTTGACCTTTAGTTTTTGAAAAGTAGTTCACCTTTTGTTAACTGAGTGCAAGAATCTCATATTCCAGAAAGCTATTTCAGAAAAGAAAAATGTGAAAAATAAGAATAATTTATTTGAAATGCTTAATGCCCAAAATTAAAGCCCACGAATATTGACATGCGAGTTTATAACACTTGAATTAATTGGTTTTTACTCAACACATCACTTTAATTTAAGTGTTTCAAGTCTTTCATGTTCATGTTCATCTTCAATCTCTTTGAACACATCATTTGTGGCTCCCGTAATCAACAAATCAATAATTTGGTTCTCACTTCTGCAATATCTCAATCGTAATCTTCTTTCACTAACAAGTCTCTCAAGTAGTGAAACATCATCTCAATATGCTTGCTCCTCCCATGTATAATTGGATTCTTAGCAAGATTGATCGCGGAAACGTTATCAACTAGGAGTGTAACAGCCTCACCATCACTGTTGATCAGCTCCTCCAATAGATTCATAAGTCATACGACTTGTCACGCACATAACGAAACGACAATGTATTCGTCCTCACAAGATGAGAGTGCAACTACTGGTTCTTTTTTCGAACACCATGAGATTGGTGTTCCACTGAACATAAAGATGTATCCAATTGTAGACTTTCAATCATCTTTATCTCCACACCAATTGGAATCAATATTACTTAGCAAATTGCATTTCCTGCCCGTATCCGCTGCAGGAAAGAGATTTCCGCAGCCATCAAAACCTTTGACATATGTTAGGATTCTCTTAACTACTGCCAAGTGAAACACCTTCGGTCTCCCCATGAATCTACTCACAATACTGACACTAAACACCAAGTCCGGACGCGTATTGCACAATTAATGCAAGGATCCAATCAACCTCCTATATTGAGTTGGATCAACATCTTTCTCATCTTTGGTCAAGGAGTGTCCACCATGTTGTCTCATGATCAAAACATCATTGATCCCATTGGCTGATAAAGTAGTGTCATCCGCAAACTTTACTTTGTTCTTCATGGCACGATTGATTTTAACAAACCAATCCTTCTTCCCCGTCATATGAGTTGAACAACTTGAGTACAAATACCACTCATCGCTGCATTGAACTACTTTCATACTCATCATGGTGTTTTCCTCTACAGGTAACCGGTTAACTGTATCATTCAACCAGTCACAACTCAATTTTGCAGAATTCCCAGATTGATGCTGCTACTATCCCGCAACTTACTGTTACATTCTCCTTTCGTGATCATGACCAAGAGTGTATTCTCTTCATCAAACTCTTGTCTTACAACATTGACTTCATCCCCATGAGGTTCCTTCTTGTTCGCATTGCACTATCTTGCAAAATGACTGAACTTTTGACACTGAAAGCATTGCTCCTTGCTCTTCCACCAAAATTCTGAAAATTCTCTTTACTCTTCATGGACCATTTTCCTTTTGATCTCTTGTCCTTCTCGTTGATGCAAGCTTGCAAAGTAATCTCTGACTTTGCCTTATCGGAATTCCTCCTCCATCATTTGCTCATGAGCCTCAAGAGAGCTTTTCAACTCCTATTTGCTCATCATCGTAATATCCTTTGATTCTTCAATCGCAACAACTACATTGTCAAATCTCTATGTTAAAGAACACATGATTTTCACGACAACTTACTGCTTTGTAATAATTTCTCCACATTCCTTGACTTGATTCACCAACCGAGTGATTCTCGTTGTGAAATCGTTGACTGCCTCCTTTTCTTCCATTTGAATCAATTCGAGTTGACGCTTGTGAGTTTTTAACCTCACCGCCTTCGCCTTGTCATCCCCTGCATATGCCTTCTCTAAGATCTCTCACACTTTCTCTAACGATGCACAATCACCAACCTTCTCAAAGTTGTCACCATCAACACATTGATGGATCAAGAACAACAATTTGAAATCTTTCTTCTTCCTTTCCTTATGTGTTGTTTGTTGTGCATCGGTTGCACTCACGACAAGAGGAGTAACCCCATTCTTGATCACTTCAAGAACGTCTTGGTAACCAAAAAATACCTTCTTTTGTTTGCACCATTTGTCGTATTTCTTCGCATCAAGGATATGTAGGTTTGTATAGATTCTTTCTTTGGAAACGAAATTCATGTTGCTGTTAGGAGGGAATTTTGACATCAGGTTGGAGGTGATAAACTAAGGAAAGAGAATGCTCTTTGAAGTTATCTATGATTTCGACACAAAACATTCATGATGTGAGGAAGTGTCAAAGTCTGCCTATGTAAGGGAAGATGAATGTGAGACTTAGGAATAATCCCAAGTTCAAAATATCACTTCGACGAAAGAGTTGTTCGACGTATATTTGAATTTGAATGAAAGAAAAGTAACCGTATTTCATTCTTATCCACTTTTGATATAAAGGATGCGTGGAATGTTGTCCTAAATCGCAGACATGTCGAGTGTAACGTGTCAGTGCCTAGGAGAAGATTCGTTGGCGATAGTTATTTCAATTTAGTATAAATAGGTGTCCTAGCATTAGGATTAAGGTGTTCAAATTGTTGTACAATCAATCATATTTACTCAAAGCATTCGGCGTGCTGAGAAACGAGTACAATTGAGAATGTAAATTTTATAACACTATTATATTTATATCAATCAAAGTTTATTTACACCTTTCTGTTCATCAATTATCCTTTATTTCCAGTCATTTATCAAGCATTATTTTACAATTTACTTACAGTTCCGCCATTTATCTTCTTAAAAACGCTTTAAGCAAACATTCCTTACTCAAGGATATTGTGGAAGTGTCCATTTTTTATATACAATTTTAGAATAATAGCACATGTCCTAGGATCAATCTGGTCGATCCTGTGAGTAACCAAAGTTTCTGTAATTGGGAAGACTAGCGGTTGTTTACCAATTTTCACGGTAAACAAATTGGAACGCCCAGTGGGACTGTGCTAGTATTTTCTGAAAATCTTTATTCGTTCTTCATTTTTCAATATATCTTTGTATAACTCTCTTGCATGTTATTGAGAAGTGGGAAAGTAGCCACAATCAACGAAATAGACCAAGGAGAAGGTACACGAGAGGAATGGCAGTACCACCAAATAATCAGAAGCCTCTATATAATAATGGAGAACCACCCCTTACGTCATTGCCAGGGGGAAGTACGGTTGCAGCGTCTGCTGTAGAATTGGTACCATCCACGGGGAATTCGACGCCTGTGCGGTCGAGGGCCCATAGTGGGCCTGTTTTGTCTTATGTAGGGTCATAAGTCCCACCAGCAAATCCTTTAGGAACATAGGGTCCACTAGGGACCCCCCCCCCCCCCCCCCCCTCCAAGGGGAAGTCAAATTTTTAGGCCTTATGTGAGTGGTTTTTCGATGCCAGTGAATGGTCACGAACAACCCTTTGGCATGCCAACTGCGATGATGGCGGATTTACATAATTCGACATCGACATATGTCGACCCACTGTTGAGTGCATCTTCGCCTTTGCAGGGATTTGGTTCTGGTGTAAACAATTTGGGTCAAAACCAACCTTTAGGGATGGGTCTTCATACCCAGATGTCC
Source organism: Lathyrus oleraceus (assembly GCF_024323335.1). Lineage (NCBI taxonomy): Eukaryota > Viridiplantae > Streptophyta > Magnoliopsida > Fabales > Fabaceae > Lathyrus > Lathyrus oleraceus. The sequence continues at coordinate 62,456,476 of NC_066582.1, read as the reverse complement.
AATATGACAAATAATTACGCAACGGTGTTGAGGTAGCAAATGGACGAAAGTAACCATGAAATGGTCCAGATGCTGGCCCAAACAATGGGTACAATATTCAACCCATTAATCCAAGATACTACCCATTCGAACCAACAAATGGCAGCGCAAATGACGCGCATTGCAGATTTCTTTGGTGTCCCACAACCTCCTCGACACCCTCAGAGGGGATGGACAAGAGAAAATCAAGGAGTAGCCATCGAGGAAGACCTTACCATTAACCAGGTCCCACAAAATACACCGCAAGCGAATATGGTAAATCAGGGGATATGAGTGGAACCACCTAGGGTCGAAGCCCTTAGGGTTGAACAACAAATCCCAAGGGAAAGGGAACCAAGGGTAGTAATGGAAAATAGGCCCCAAAATGCTAACGGACTCGTATAGCAAATTCGCCGCAATAATATGGCAGCAGATAATAATCTAGCATGCATGGTCGAAAGAATCATGGCACGAAATGGGGTAGATGTTGGCCTCCACAGGACAAATTATACGTCACCTTTATCTGAGTATGTTCTGCAGTCAAAATTACCCGTTAGGTGGAAGGTCCCTAAATTCACCAAGTTTGTTGGGGATACTAGTGAGTCCACTATAGAACACGTGGCCAGATATCTCATAGAGGCAGGGGAAATTGAAAATAATGAGAGTCTTAGGATGAAATATTTCCCATGTTCCCTTACGAAGAACGCCTTTACGTGGTTCACCATATTACCAGCGAATTTCATTCATACTTGGACTCGTTTGGAAAGACTGCTCCATGAGAAATTTTACATGAGACAATCGAAGATAAGTCTGAAAGAATTAACCAATATCAAACGAAATTTTACTGAGTCAATAGATGATTACCTGAATAGGTTTCGTCTGCTTAAGGCAAGATGTTTTACGCAAGTTCCTGAGCATGAGTTGGTTGAAATGGCTGCAGGTGGCCTTAACTATTCTATTAGGAAAAATATTGGATACCCAATACCTGAGAGATATGGCCCAATTGGCTGATAGAGTTCGACAGGTGGAACGGTTGAAGGTTGAGAAAGCCAGGGCAAAAAAAACAATAGGAAGGATAGAATAGCCTATGTAGAATTAGGTAACGACGAACCTGAAACATTCGGGGAACAGGTAGATTTCGACGAAGGTGAGATCGACCTTTCTGAACTAAAGCAAAGACCACCTTATTCCTGCAAAGTCCTAACCCATCGAGTGGGAAGAATCCAGTCGAACCAGATAAGGATGCTAGGTTTCCCTAAGAAGATTTATACCTTCGACGTCACTAAATGGGACGAAATCTTCGATTTACTTGTTAAGGATTTCCAGATGATAGTGCCTTCTAGCGCTAAATTTCCCCTTCTAGAACAAAGAAAAAAGAGGGGTTTTTGTAAGTATTATAATTTTTTGGGCCATAAAACCTAACAATATTTTCTTTTCAGGGACCTTGTGCAAAGTGCTATAAGGGACAAAAGGCTCCAATTTGGGGAAAAATCGAAGGCTCCGATGAGGAATGATGATGACCCGCTTCAGATCACTGATGCCCATTACACTGAATCATCCATGGTCAACATGGTGTAAATATCTGAAGATTCTGGAGAGAAGGATGACATGGTCGAAGTCCCTGATGACTTTAAATAGGAAGCTGCTAAAGGGGTCACTGAGGATCCCCATCAAATGTTCCCAACAGAATTTGCTAAGGGTTTTATTTGAGAGGTCACTGAGGATCTCAATAAGGGGACTGTTGTCAGTTTCACAACAAATGAGACCACTGAAGGTTTTATACACATAGGCCTGAATGAGGCCACTAAGGTCCTTAGAGTTAAGCTGCAAGAGTTAAACATTACTGAGGATGTCAACATGAGAATCAACATGGTCGAATTGACCCAGAAGACCGTTGAAATGGAGGTAGACGAAGAAAGCCTTCGACAGGAAGAATATAACAAAATGGCCTACCCCAAACAAGAGGAAGGCCTGATTGAATTCCTTCATAGGTGTCAGAGGAAAAGGTCAGAAGTTATGGTGTGCCCAAGTTGTAGTTCGGTTTTCGACAAAAAAGTTGCGGAGAACCTCGAGGGGGTTCGACTGGCCAAAAAGGGGAGAAATTGGAGGGACTAGAAATAGCCAAGAATCCGACGACATATGGGGTCCCAGAAGGGGAAACCAAAAGGGCCTACCTCTTTAGGAGAACAGGCCTTCGACCTATAGGCCTACTACTAAAGCCCTTAGGGATACTTGGACGAAACCAGCTGGAGGAGAGGACAAGGCCATCAAAAATGGCAAAATTTCGATGTCAAAAGAGGGTCCTCAATAGCCTATCGAAAAGAGTTTCAGGCGTTAAAACAAGTGGCCTATCGTTCCGAGAATTACAATAGAAAAAATCCAATGTCCCGACCTAGTGGAGAAGGCAACAATGATAAAGGAAAGCCGAAAGAGAAGCTATAGAATAGGCGAAGCCTAAATCCAGTAGTAGGATGCCGCTAAGGCAGGAAAAGAAAGAGGAAAAGAAGCTGGTAGGGAGGAAATTGTTTTCTCCTCAAGGGAAGGTATCTGCGGTAAAGTCTGATCATGATGAAGACATGATGACCGACGACTTTGACTCTGATTCAGATGTATGCATGAATGTTATGATGCGCATGTACGCATGAATGAAATAATCACAAACAAGGGATCACATAGAAGGCAAACACAAACAAAGGTCAAGGGATGGATCAAGTCATCATCAAGATCAATCATCCATTTTGGTGGATTATGTTTTTCACCTTATCAACACCCAAGTTCCATTGATATTAATGAGACTTGATTCGATCAACTGAGAATCAAAGGGTTTATTGCGAGTCACGAGCATGGAGTCAGGTTAAAAACCATCCCAAATAAGTGTACTAAGGATAAAAACTTGTAAATCATGTTCTAAAAAGTTCCCAGAGTCTTAATCTCATCTATCGGATATTACAAGTTAGGATGACTGACTCATCAACCCATAATATTCTCAAGTGAAACTCGTCTGAGTGTAGTATCGCGTAACAACTGTTATCAGGTCTACACCTGAACAATCTCCGCACTACATCCTAAATAGGCCAAGTTGGGTTAAATGTTCTACTGTCCTCAGCTTTTTGGACCCTAAATCAGAGAAAGTAATGCTCAACCACAAATAACTTGTGTGACATTAGTAACTCCAAAAGGGTCTCCACTGAGTAGATGGGTCTCAAGCTACCTTATTAAGGACTACTCCACACAATCTGAACATGACTATACCATCTTCCTATCTTAATTGCACTCAAGTTCGGGTTAGAACTTATCTCACTATTCAGAGATCACCAAGCGCAATAGACAGATTATATTATACAAACAAATATATATATATATATATATATATATATATATATATATATATATATATATATATATATATATATATATATATATATATATATATTATATATATATATATATATATATATATATATATATATATATATATATATATATATGTTGATTCTAAGTGTTGGCAGCAATTTTGGTAAAACAAAGAGTGTTCACAAGATGTTATGTGTGATGTCTTAACATGAGATATCCTATGTACCTGCTGGAGTTAAAGAAGATATGCAAGCAGGATTGTTTCAGAATGCCACTTACAATGCTAAGGCTTCTGATATTGGATGTACCTGCTGGAGCTAAATTGGAAGACATATGCTGCAGGATTATTTCAGTTGACATACTCGTTGTCATGGTAACTAATATGGTTGTACCTGCTATAAAAGGAAACTGGATTATGCAGGATTTTTCCAGATGTCAGACCCGATGTCATGACATCCTGTACACAGAACATTCAGTATGAATGTCTGGTGTTTTGTGATTGCACAATTGGTGGCAATCATTGGTTGATTGAAGATATGGCTAGCTGGCGCAATCTTTCAGCGATATCAACCAGATTTGTTTATTTTCCAAAGAGATCTTTACAGCTAATATGAAAAGATTTGATTGTAAAATATATTTAGGGTTTTCAAGCTGTCCAATGTTTCTATAAAAAGGGACTCAAAAAACCTGTTTGTACACACAACCAAGACTGAGCGAAATTTAGAGAGAGAGCTAGGGTTTGTGTCTGTAGGTCATTCAAGTCATCCATAGATGATTGAATAGGACTGATTTGTCTTCTTGATCAAAGCTTTGAAGCAAGATCAAGAGTGTGTCTTCTTGATTGAAACTGTGAAGTAAAATCAAGAATATTGTAATTGAAAAGTATTTTCTTTTCACAAGGGATTGTTGTTTAAAATCACGGGTGTGTGATTGTAAGGGAAGTGAGTGGGTTCTCATATCTAAGAGTGCTTAGGTAGAAATTGCACGGGTAGAGATTAGGTGCGAAACACTGTAACTTGGTGAAGTGTACGGATAGTCTTTGAACTAATTCTATTATAGTGAATTTCCTTCCTGGCTTGGTAGCCCCCAGACGTAGGTGAATTGCACCGAACTGGGTTAACAATTGCTTGTGTTGATTACTTTACAATTCTGTTTTATTATCCATTGTGTATTAACAGATATCAGTGTCGTGACATTACCTTCGACATCTTATATCTGATACCAGAATTTCAATTGGTATCAGAGCAGGCATCCTGCTCTGGCTCTGGGTGAGATCTAGGGAGAATACTTTCTGGTACAATGGAGAGGGATGGAGGATCTGTTCATAGGCCACCAATTTTGGATGGTTCTAACTATGACTATTGGAAACCTAGAATTGTAGCGTTTCTAAAATCCCTTGATAACAAGGCTTGGAAAGCTGTGCTAACAGGTTGGGTGCATCCTGTCATTACCAAAGAAGGAAAAGCCACCACTAAGAAGAAGCCTGAAGAACAATGGTCCAAGAAGGAGGATGATCTTGCTCTAGGAAACTCTAAAGCCTTGAATGCAATATTCAATGGGGTAGACAAGAATATCTTTAGGCTGGTAAATAACTGTGAAGTGGCCAGAGATGCTTGGGACATTCTCAAGGTCACTCATGAAGGGACCTCTAGAGTAAAGATGTCTAGACTTCAGCTGCTCACCTCCAAGTTTGAAAACTTAAGGATGAAAGAAGATGAAAACATTCAGGAATTTCATATGAGTATCCTTGAGATGGCTAATGCCTCTGGAGCCTTGGGGGAGAAGATGTCAGATGAAAAGTTAGTAAGAAAAATACTCAGATCACTCCCTAAGAGATTTGCAATGAAGGTGACTGCCATAGAAGAGTCTCAAGACATCTCCAACATGAGGGTAAATGAGTTAATTGGCTCCCTCCAAACCTTTGAGATGGGATTGAGTGAGGGAACTGAAAGGAAAACCAAGAGCATTGCCTTTGTATCCAACACAGAAGAGGAAAACAGTCAAGATTTGGATAAAGAGTGGGCCAATGAAGTTGCAATGCTGGGGAGACAGTTTAACAGATTGTTAAAGAAAATGGATGTCAGATCCAAGGAAAATGTCAAAAACATCTCATCTGACATCAGCAATGGAAGAAGAGGAAGGTCAGAAGAAAAGCCAAAAGAAGGAAAAGAAGTAAAGTGCTATGAATGTAATGGGTATGGACACATTAGAACAGAATGTGGTACCTACCTCAAGAAGTAGAAGATGAGTCTTGCTGCCACCTGGTCAGATGAGAGTGATACAGAGGAGGCTGCAAATATTGTGACTACTTTGACAGGAAAATGGGGATCTGATGAAGACTCAAGTGATGATGAAGTAACCTTTGAAGAATTGGCCTCTACCTACAGAAAGTTGTGTCACAAAAGTGTAGAGCTGTGCAAACAGGTTGATATCCAGAAGAAGGAAATTACTCAACTTGAGAATGAGAAGATAGAATACTTGGAAACCATCTCCAAATTCAAAACAGAAGCAGTGGTTCTGAATGCCAAGCTTGACAAAAATCCACAAACTGAAAATCAGAAGATAGCACAGCTGGAAAGTGAGAAGGCAAACCATGCAAAAATCATCTCAAAATTAAAGACTGAAGTCATGTTTCAAAATTCTAAATTAGAAGAGATGACCAAGTATGTAAGGATGTTAAGCAATGGGTCTGACTCCTTAGACAAGATTCTTTGAACTGGACAAATAACAGGAGACAAATCTGGTATTTGGTATAATAACTCAAAACCTGAGAGCAGTAACACTGGTGTCAAACCTCAAGCAAAATTTAAGTGCATTCAAAAAACTGTGATGTCACATCATATGTCACAGCACCAAAGGAGAAGACAGTTGAAAGGAAAACACCAAAGATGGAGATGCCATTACTGTGGGAAATTTGGTCATCTAAAGCCATTCTGCTATAAACTATATGGCTATCCCAGGTCTGCTCAGGATCACCATCAATTTAGACCCAAACATCACATGACTATAAAAAAAAACAATGGGTCCCTAAGACTAATGTCACAAGTTTGATAGCTCACAGTCTCCTCAGAATCTCAGCTAAAGAAGAATGGTACTTTGACAGTGGATGCTCCAGACACATGACTGGAAACCAAGACTTGCTAACTGATCTGAATCAACATACTTTAAGTCATGTAACCTTTGGAGATGGAGCAAAAGGGGAAATCAAGGGAACAGGTAAGCTTGATTGCCCTGGAGTACCTAGACTTGACAAAGTTCTACTAGTCAAAGGGCTAACTGCAAACCTCATAAGCATTAGTCAACTTTGTGATCAAGGTCTGAATGTTAACTTCACCAAAACTGAATGTCTAATCCGGGACATAAAGAGTGAAGTAATTATGAGAGGAGTCAGGACCAAAGACAATTGCTACATATGGAGCTCTCAATTGGAGTGTCCCTTAAAACATTGGGGGAGTACAGATGTCCTCAAGAGTGATGAAAAACAAGGTTGGGGAAAGTGTCACACAAAGATGTCACACCAGAAGTCCAGAGGAGAAAAGATTATGATGGCTCAAAAAACTAAGAAGGTAGACCAAACAGGTGGACACTTGACCAGTCACAGGGAGAATGGAACTGTTGGGACTAAGCCCCAAAGGACTCTGTGCAAACAGGCCATGGATAATATGGATAAGATATGGGTGACACCTGTGAAAGATAGCAGTTGGTCTCAACTGGGTTGGATGAACCTATTACTGTTTGACAATGTTACACATGATGTCATAACATTGTATTATAACTTCCTGAATGCTGAAGCCAGGTCCAAAAATCAAATTCAACACAGATGGACGAAATACTCTTCTAGATATTATCACTCCATTAGGAAATTTGTGAAAGACGAATTCAGAGGTCAAGAGTTTGGACTTGAACTAGAAGACAAGCTTACAAGGAATTTGGGTAAAATTGATTATGAGGAAGGGAAATTAGGGATTTGGTCTCTTGAGAAATTAAGGCAATTAAAAGAAAAAAATAAAAGAAATAAAAATAATGTCTGCCTTTTTAAAAGAAAGAGCCACATTAATGATAAATCATTCCCAAGCTTTGAAAACAGTATCTATTCCCTTAGAACACGCTACCCAAACTCAGCAACTGCCATTTCCGTTCAACCTCTAAGGAAAGCTCAGCTAGGGCAAAGAAATCTTCCTCAAAAGTCCAACAACATGTCACAACATCCATCGTCATCTGGTTCCAAATCCTCCCAACATGCAATGACTCCATCCATGGAGTTTATAGATGATGATATAATGGACGTCACCCCTTTGTGCATGATACCGGGCAACACCACAGGTACCTCCTCCAATGCTGGAGATAAGCAAGGTAATACCTCTGGTAACTCCTCTCTTCCAAAAGACATGTATTACACTGATTGCGCTATAAGGAGACTAGTTATTAGAATACTGAGTGAAGGACATAAAGTTGAAGGGGTCTCTACCCCTCTGTCCAGAAGGGAACCTTCTCCTGAGAGAAAACCTCATGCTGATAAAGATGATGATTCATCTAGATCAGAAAAAGAGGTAGCTGCTGAAGGGCTTTGCTCTCTAGGTAAAACCCTACCTAGCAAGAGACAAAATGTGCCTCAAGAAAATATTATTGACCTGGAGGAAGAAAGCACTGAAGGAGAAGATGATCCTTTGGTCCATCTGGTTAAACCTAGCGTTGCTGAAAAACTGAGAAGTAAGAAAGGAAAAAGTATGGCTAAAATGAGAGCTGCTAGAGTGAAGAAAACTGCAGGAGTAGGACCCTCAAAACCCTGGAGCAAGGTTGAGGTTGGAAAAAGAAAAGAGAGACACAGCTCTGATTCTGAAGAGAATGTTAAAGATGATGTCCCAGATATCTCCCCTGCAAAAAGGCAGGCAGTTCAGAAATCTCCTAGCAAGGCTGCTACTGTCCATCTAGACAATATCTCCTTTCATTTGGAAGATGGAGTAGCAAAGTGGAAATATGTCATTCAGAGACGAGTAGCCATTGAAAGAGAACTGGGTCAAGAAGTTGTAGAGGTAAAGGAGGTTATTGAGTTGATCAAAAATGCTGGACTCATGAAGACTGTGGCAACTCTACCCCAATGCTATGATGGGCTGGTTAAAGAGTTTATTGTTAATATCCCTGAGGATATTCATGATAAGAACAGCAGGGAGTTTTGCAAAGTTTTTGTAAGAGGCAAATGTGTAAAATTCTCACCAAATGTCATCAACAAGTTCCTAGGAAGGGGAATGGATGGAGGAGTAGACTTAGAAACCACCGACAATGAGGTATGTAGGACTATCACAGCTGGCCAAGTTAAGGAATGGCCTAGTAGAAATCCCCTATCAGCTGGAAAACTAAGTGTTAAATATGCCATCTTGCACAAGATTGGCTCAGCTAATTGGATTTCTACTAATCATGCATCTACTATCTCCATCAATCTTGGAAGAATTATTCATGCTATTGGAACAAGGGTTAACTATGATTTTGGCAAGTTCATATTTGAACAAACCATTAGACATGCTTCTACAAATGCTGTGAAGTTACCCATTGCCTTCCCTTCCCTTATTTGTGGCATAATCCTAAGTCAACAACCAGGGATTCTGAGCACAAGTGACATACCAAGCAGGAGAAAATCCCCTCTGTCCATCCATTACAAGCTGTTTGAGGGAAGTCATGTCAATGATGTCATGACATCTGCTAAGAGGGAGCCTGCATCTAAAGGAAGTCTGATTGATCAACTGAAAGAGACATGCAAAGAACTGGACAATGGTATAAGGGTGGCCAAGGCCAGAAAAGAAGCTTTGGAAGTTCTTATCTGTAGCCTGGAGAAGGAAGAAGTAGAAAAGACTGGGAAGGACTCAACTACAAGATCAAAATCCCAATCCAGTGGAAGTTCTGGAAGCCCAGAAAGTTCTGAAGGTACAGGTGAAGATGAAGATGAAGGTGAAGAAGATTCCTCTTCTGATTAATTGTCCCTGGCTGTTTTGAAGACTTGGAGGGGTGCTGGAAGGTGTGGTGGAAGCTGGGCTGCTGTTTGGAAGGATGTTGTCTTGTTTGTTTTTGTATTTTGTGGCAGTCCTCTTGATGCCTGTTATGTAATATTTAGGGCTCTTAATGAGTTCCTTGGATTTGTTCATTATCTCAGCTGTCTGCTGTGTATAATGATGTTGTGTACTTCCTGTTTTTTGTTTTAACATGCTTAATGTTATAACATCTTTTTTCACTTTCTCTGCTAGACTAATAGACATTTACTTTGTCTGATTGGTCACCTTTGGTCAATTTTGACTAAAAAGGGGGAGAAGTGCTTGATATGGAAGTTGGATGTGGCTGATCAGAAGGACATCTATTATTGATATGGTGCACAGGTGCTGATGTTGTAGCAGATGTCAGTATGACATTCTGGCTGGTACAGGTGCTGGAGTTACAGTAGCTGTTATTTGATGAATGCACAAATTTAGGGGGAGAAGAAGTACCCTGGTGTATTGTGCATTTGTGTGTCTTACTAGTTGCATCCATAACTAGTAATTCTGATTGTTGCACAAATTTAGGGGGAGGAGAAGTACCCTTGTGCATGTGTGTATTACTAGTAGCCATAGCTAGTAATTGTTTTGCTTCTGCTGCTGATTAAACTACTGTTTAGTGGTTTAACTGCTGATAGTTTGCCTTGTGAACAAAAAGGACAGATATATGTTTTAGCCAAAATTTGCCAAAGGGGGAGTTTGTTGATTCTAAGTGTTGGCAACAATTTTGGTAAAACAAAGAGTGTTCACAAGATGTTATGTGTGATGTCTTAACATGAGATATCCTATGTACCTGCTGGAGTTAAAGAAGATATACAAGCAGGAGTGTTTCAGAATGCCACTTACAATGCTAAGGCTTCTGATATTGGATGTACCTGCTGGAGCTAAATTGGAAGACATATGTTGCAGGATTGTTTCAGTTGACATACTCATTGTCATGGTAACTGATATGGCTGTACCTGCTATAAAAGGAAACTGGATTATGCAGGATTTTTCCAGATGTCAGACCCGATGTCATGACATCCTGTACACAGAACATTCAGTATGAATGTCTGGTGTTTTGTGATTGCATAATTGGTGGCAATCATTGGTTGATTGAAGATATGGCTAGCTGGCGCAATCTTTCAGGGATATCAACCAGATTTGTTTATTTTCCAAAGAGATCTTTACAGCTGATATGAAAAGATTTGATTGGAAAATATATTTAGGGTTTTCAAGCTGTCCAATGTTTCTATAAAAAGGGACTCAAAAAACCTGTTTGTACACACAACCAAGACTGAGCGAAATTTAGAGAGAGAGCTAGGGTTTGTGTCTGTAGGTCATTCAAGTCATCCATAGATGATTGAATAGGACTGATTTGTCTTCTTGATCAAAGCTTTGAAGCAAGATCAAGAGTGTGTCTTCTTGATTGAAACTGTGAAGTAAAATCAAGAATATTGTAATTGAAAAGTATTTTCTTTTCACAAGGGATTGTTGTTTAAAATCACGGGTGTGTGATTGTAAGGGAAGTGAGTGGGTTCTCATATCTAAGAGTGCTTAGGTAGAAATTGCACGGGTAGTGATTAGGTGAGAAAGACTGTAACTTGGTGAAGTGTACGGATAGTCTTTGAACTAATTCTATTATAGTGAATTTCCTTCCTGGCTTGGTAGCCCCCTGACGTAGGTGAGTTGCACCGAACTGGGTTAACAATTGCTTGTGTTGATTACTTTACAATTCTGTTTTATTATCCATTGTGTATTAACAGATATCAGTGTCGTGACATTACCTTCGATATCTTATATCTGATACCAGAATTTCAATATATATATATATATATATATATATATATATATATATATATACATATATATATATACAAACATCAAATATACAAATATATACACATAAAAAGTAGGCTAAACCCACTGAGGAATACTCCCCAGCAAAGTCGCCACTTAATTTCTGTAGCGGTAAATTCATGAAGATCAAGCTATGGATAAACCTAACGTCAATAAAACCAAAGTCGCCATCGCGCTTTTATTGTTTCCAAAGGAAAAGGGAAAAGTACGAACGAAACCCAACGATAAGAAGTTTTCAAATCAAAACTAATAAAATGTCAGAGATTACAAGTAAGGGGGTTGGTTACACAGAGGGAAGGTGTTAGCACCCAAAGTGTCCTAGGTACTCCTAGGGAGCCCTTTTTATGTGTGCATATGTATTTGGTATAAAAGATGTTTGAGAAAAATAGAGTGTGAGGATGAGAAAAGAATTTATTGATTATATTTTTGTGTTTGACAATACATTCAGACTTGTGCCTGCGTACCACCATAAAAATGAGGGATCAAAACCTCGTAGTTCGTGGTAAAAATTTCAAAGTTGGTGAATTGCTTTTAATCAAGAGTTCTAAATAAAAGGGGCACAAAGGGCCAAAAACTTGAATGAGGTTGTTAGTTCTTTTTATCTTTTGAAATTTTAAGTCAATATGATTAAGTTATTTTACAAATTTGATTTAAGAAAAAAAGAGTTTGAAAATTCATTGGCATAAGGCCAAAGTTTCTATTTAAAATAAGGTCTAAGTTTGAAATCACAAAGCAAAGAATGTTTTTGAAAAGAGAGAGAGATTTTAAAATTTAAGAAGTGGGAAGAGATGAAGAGGCTATCCTAAGCATAAAATTAAAAGTTAAGAGTTGAAAAGATCTGGCTAATGGGATGCAATCTCACAAATAAGAATGTCATATAGAAACCCAGTTTCCATTGGACTTTGAATCAAGTAATAATCAACAATCAATTAGCAATATCAGACATCATGAAGATCAAGGCATCAAATAAAGATAGCCATATCCAAGCAAGCAACTCCATAGCTACCAGTCTTCTTTGTCTTGTCATGTATCAGATGAAATATTCCTTGATCAACTCAGGAGAAAACATCAAACACAAGATCAAGAATAACAATTATCCCCAAGACAAAGCAACAAATGAATTCAAACAGAGTCACAAGGCTCGCATCAGATGAAGACTCAGTTCACAATAACTTGGTCTAAAAAATGTTGGCATTGGCCAAGTCCTTTTTTCATAGGGAATGTTGCCTAATTCTAAGTCCAAAAGTTCTGATCAAGATCAACAGTCCACCAAAAATTGTTTAGGGTTTTTTGTTGTTTACTAAGTATTTTATGGTCCTAAGACCACAAACAAAATCAAAATGCACAAACAATATATACAATCACAAGATATGGCTCAAATGAGCAAAGTAAAAATGGCATAACCATAAACAAGTTAAATGAATAGTCAAGAGATTTATCCTAGATCAAACAAGGTCAAAGGGCCTTAGACAAAAAATTTCCTTATTTTAGAAAAGTCAGAAGTATTTTTAAACAATTAAAAATATGCACAAAAACATTTAATCCATGAAAAATATCAAAATTAATCCAAAAAATGATTTTACTTCAGAAAATGAAATAGAAAAATATTTAAAGATTTTTGGTGAAAGTCTCATATTTTTTGGATTAAAAATGAAATTATTATGAATTAAACAAAATAAAGCAATTAAACATAAAAATCAGAAATGAAAAATAAAATTAAAAAAACAAGGGCCATCAGATCTCCCTCATTAATTGAGGTGACAGATCTGATGGTCAGAAGCGCGCATTCCACCAACACTTGAGTCAAACGCGTGGCATAAATGGTAATCACATTGGATGATCATGATTAGAACGTGGAGGGAAAATCTGATGGATAGGAGCAAGCCACCACACCACCGGAGCTAGGGTCCCGGTTGTTTTCTCCGGTGGACGTCACCGGACTGGTCCGCCACCAACCACCATGAAAATGAAAAACAAGGACATGGATTTAAAGAAAAAATGCTCAGGAGCTCGAATACGACCTCAATTTTCTTCAATTCCAAGTATATCAAGAGATACAGGGATTTGAATATTGAGGATCATGAACTGAGTTGCTTCGATTTGACCTCAAAGAAACTCAATCTTGTTGCCTACATTGGTAGGACTTCAGCCAACCAAAAATCACAGAATAGTGAAGAATTGAGAGAGAATCGAAGAGATGAAAATTCTGAAAAATTATTTTCGAAGGAGCTTCAACCTTGCTTGATCTTGACTCCAATTGTCCTTGGCTTGGTTTCAGAAGCTTGTAGGAGGTGATTAGGATCAAAGAAAAACTTGGTCTCTTGGAGTTAATCTCAAAATAGAATGAGATTTGAAGCTCGATTTTCAAATGAAAACATTCAAGATTATCCTTTAATGGTGAGGGTTTGGATTTCAGGTTCAAAGCTTGGGCATGAGGTCCTTAAATCTGAGCTATGAGGGTTGTATTTATAGCCAATGTGATTCATTTCCACACACTTCCAAATTTTGCCAAATTTAGCAATTTGCATTGCATGCTTCAATGGGCATGTGATAGGCCCATTAAGTGATGTATTTAGATCCAAAAATGCTTGTGTACAATGTTGAAATCATGTTATGTGGCCATGCATTTGAATTTGAAATGTGAAGGTGAAATCCATCCAAATGGTCCTTTGAAAAGAACCCATGCGTAAGTCCTTCATTCCTCAGTCAAATGAGGTGATCTTGGATTTTTGGAAAGGTGAGATCAAGGGGAACAACTTTCATGTTGAACACTTTTCTATTTGAAGCTTGGATCATGATGAATTTTTAGATGGAAGTTTGAAAAATCAAACATATTTGAAAATTTTCTAAGTACCAAGTCAAATGTTCACTTCTTCCACCTTGAATAACTTTTGCTATGGACTTCAAATGGGAAACGTTCCTTCATAAAAGTTGTATCCCTTTCAAACTTCTTAAATTTGGTCACAAAATTGACCTCATTTGGATTTTTCATGAAGGATTTATGCATTTTAGAAGCTGAGGAAAATCAGTTGTTCAATGGTAATGGCCAAAAATGACCTATAATGTTTCCTCTTGACACATGCATTTGAAAGTTGAATTTGAACTTCTTAGAAACATCAAAGTTAAAAAGGACATATTGAATTTAATCATGGAACTTGAATGGATTTCATCTCATAATAATTGAGCAAGTTATAGTCCTTGGAAGTTGACCTTCTAACTAGGGTTCAGACAAAATGACCTATAATCTTTCATCATAAAAATTGACTTTCCAAGCAAAACTAGCTCTTGACTTAAAAATTAAAGTTGTTTGGAATGTAATAAGGAGTAATGTTTCTCTTGGAATCATTTTCATATGACAATAATTGTAGGAGATAGGGCCTAGGTAACCCCAGTTTTGGCTAGTTGACTTTCTCTGGTCAACCAACATGAAACAACTTGCAAACTTGACATTATCTTGATATTTGGGACTCATGGAGGATCATACATGTGTAAGATGATGTAATATGAATTATCCCTTGAAATATTTGATCCAATGATGAAGAAACTTGTTGAGGAAGTCACACAAGATACCCAGATGAACTAGGGCTTCCAAGGAAAACCAACTTCAAACTCTTGATGAATTCTTGATCAAAATGATATGTGAAGACTATGGGGATCCATATATGATGTCTAGAGCCAATGTAAACCATTTGATTAGTCTCCTTGCATTGGGGGTCTCAAACCCTAGATATGAGTTTGATGAGATATTGGTGGATGTACACACTACCTACAAAAGAAACAAACTATACATTGACATGTTTTTGATATTTTGGTTAGTAAATAATGACAAACAAAGTATGATACAATCAAATGTGCTTGGTGATCTCTCCCAATGTAAACCCAATGAATGATGGGTAAGGAGGATGTTAAGGTGTGATCCCAAAGTCAATACATATGATGAGATAACATGAGAGATCTTAGGGTCAAAATTGGGGTCTTACAGAAACCAACAACCAATATAAAAGGTGAAGCTAAGAGTCCGACAACAAACAGAAAAAAACACCAAAGATGAAAGAATGAGCTAGATCTTTTAGACCAATTAAGGATCAACTACAACGAACACCGATCAAACTAAAGAGAAGTCGAAGACACTCAAACTACTATTGATTCAGATATAAGGTAGAATTCTAAAGTCCGACGGAGAAAGCGAAAGAAAAACCCACAAATTTATCAAGATATAATTTTCAAACTATGACGATGCTCGTGCCTCCCACATCCTCTGAAGTCACCAACTTATCTAAAAGTACTATATCATCCTAAGAGTTCTATATCTACCATATTCTGTCAAATCATAATTACACAATTTTTTTTAGTTTGGTGGATGATTTTTGCCTTTTTTATACTCCTTCCGTTTTCTATTCTAAGTTGTTTTTGATTTTTCATACGTATTAATAAATATAATAATTGTGGATAAAAAAGAGGAATTATGAAATATTTTACAAAATTATATTTTATTAATGGTATTGGAAAGACAAATTAATATGATTGAAAAGAGAGAATAATAAATATTTAAGAATATAAGACGAAAAATAACATTAATGACTCATTGATATTATGAAACGACTTATAAAAAATCAGAGGTAGTATATACTATATATTTGTCATTTAAAAAACAGTTTGAGACCGAGTTAATAGAAAATTATTTTCTTGAAGCTGTATAAAGTAACTTTCTTGATTTATTTCTTCATGGATAAAGAATTGTTTGTTGGGCTAGTTGCGGAAAGTATTCTTAATTTATTCTCTTTAGCTATTTCCGAAAGCAACACTGATATTCTTAACTTTTCTCAGTTTTTATTTCCCAACAAGGCTTCATCATTTATTCCCTTTAAAACCTCTATATAAAGCATGTCACATTTAGCTTATCTCAGCAACACATCTCATACAAAAACTTCAACTAAAACCACACACATTCCTCACATATCAAGACTTGCATCACAATGGAGATAGTGACAAAGATGGTTTCAGAGAGGCCAGTGGTGATATTCAGCAAGAGTTCATGTTGCATGAGTCATACCATAAAAACTCTTTTTTGTGACTTTGGTGTGAATCCAGCAGTTTATGAACTTGATGAGATATCAAGAGGAAGAGAGATTGAACAAGCACTTTCAAGACTTGGTTCTTCTCCATCTGTTCCAACTGTTTTCATCGGTGGTGAACTTGTTGGTGGAGCCAATCAAGTCATGAGTCTTCATCTTAACCGCTCTTTGATTCCAATCCTTAAAAAAGCTGGAGCTCTTTGGGTTTAGTCTCATCACTCATCAGTCACTCAATAAAGTAACCTGTTTGATTTATATATTTTGATATTAGATATATAGAGAGAGGCAGAATATAGATACGATGAGTTTAACATTATAGGTTTTGGATTCCCATGCACTGCATGGGGAATCAAGCCTTCCGTTTAGCCTTCTTTTTATTGGGTTAAATGTAATGTTTTTGATGTAATGTTATCTTTTGATGAATACGATAACTAAATAAACTATATGGATGGATCATAGGTGAGTTATATTTTTGTATTAAAGTTTTTATGACATATTAGTATACCATATATGCATGAATCTAATAACTTTGTTCACATGAGAGGAAAAATAAAAGACCAACTCAGTTGTTTGATGGGTTAAGGGACACCCAGGAAATATTAACAAAAGAGCCTGAATCAATTTATTTTAAGAGTAAATTTTTTAAAATTATTTTAAATCATAATTTTTGAATTAAATCTAATTTAATAATTAATTAAAATTAATTATTCGATTAGATTTAATTTAAAGGTTATGATTTGGAATAATTTAAAAAACAATACTCTTAAAATAAGTTGATCTTCACTCTTAATAAAATACAGAGTGCAAGACGTGTTTTAAATAATTATGAAAAAAAAACATGGATACACAGAAACAAAGATAAAGCAAGACAAGTAAAACAAAATTATATCCATTGGAATCGTAAAATGCATATATTCACACATTCAAGTTATTATTGACTGTTGGTGATTCTTTAGAATATATATCTTAATTTTTGTTTTCTAATTTTAAATATCAAACTTACATCTTTACCGTCTTATGCAAGTTAACAAAAAAAAAAAAAAAGTTAATCATAAACATTATTAATATATAAAATTATATGTGATTTTGATGATGACAAAAGAGTAAAGTTAATGATAAGCATCATCGGTATAATAAGTAGAAGTGATCAAAAAGTGAAGCTAGTCACATTTTAGTGTTAAGAGGAAAAATAAGTCAAATACAAATATCAACATCGAAAAGAATCGAAGGTGTAATGGATGCACAACAAGCATCACATAAGGAAGGAAGAAGAAAGATTTGAAGACGCTGCTTTTGATCCATCAATTGGGGATATTGATTACTTTCAGAAAGTTGATGATTGCACATCACTGAAGCAATTATGACAAATCTTGGATAAGGCGTATGCAAAGGATGACAAGGCGGATGTTGTGTGGTTATTGTAACGGTAAATTCATGACCATCAAGCTATGGATGAGCTAGACGTCAATTAAACCAGAGTCATCACCGCGCTTTTATTGTATCCAAGGAAAAAGGCAAAAGTACGAACAAAACTCAAAGATAAGAAGTTTTCAAATTAAAATTATAAAAATGCCAGAGATTACAAGTAAGGGGGTTGGTTACACAGAGGGAAGGTGTTAGCATCCAAAGTGTCCTAGGTACTCCTAGGGAGCCCTTTCTTGTGTGCATATGTATTTTTGTACAAAATGATGTTTACAATAAATAGAGTGGAGGGATGAGAAAAGAATTCATTAATTATATTTTGTGTTTGACAAGACCTTCGGACTTGTGCCTACGTACCAACATAAAATGAGGGATCAAAACATCGTAGTTCGTGGTAACAATTTCAAAGTGGATGCATTGCTTTTAACAAAAATTTAAGTTTAACAAAGGCACAAAAGGCCTAAAAAGATTTGAATGGGTGTTAGTTCTTTTTGTCTTTTGAAATTTTAAGTCAAGTATAGTTAAGTTCATTTACAAGTTTTAATTAAGAAAAGAATTTAAAGATGCAATGGCATAAGGCCAGAGTTTCTAATTTGCAATATGGTCTAAGTTTAGAAAAAACACAAGCAAATAAGATTTTAAAAGGAGGAAGAGAGTTTTAAATTAAAGAAGTGAGGAGAAGATGAATAGACTAATCCTAAGCACAAATTAAAAGTTATGAGTTGAAAAGATCTGACCAATGGGCTGCAATCCAATAACAAGACTGTCATATAGAAACCCAAATTTCCCTTAGACATTAGAATCAAGCAATATCAATACACAAATAGCAAGATGAAGAGCAATGCATCAAATAAAGATAGTCACATCCAAGCTTAACAAATTCATGATCTTCTTCAAAATTTTCCATGCATCAGATGAACTCAAAGATAGGCACTAGACACAGGTTCAAAGTAACAACTTCAATCAGACCATGTAGCAAAAGAACTCAAATGGGATATCAATACTTGCTTCAGCTGAAGTTTCAAATCACAAGCAATTGGTTTCATGAAAGTTGGCATTGGCCAAGTCCCTTTGCATAGGGAATGTTGCCTAATCCTAAGTTCAATGTCTCAGAGCAAATCCAACAGTCCACACAAAATGTCTTTTAGGGTTTTTGTTGTTATTATGTACATTAAGTTCAAAAGACCACAAACACAAACAAGTATATACAAACACAATATAATCACAAGATATGGCTCAAATGAGCAAAGTGAAAATGACATTAAAGTAAAAAAGTTAAATGGTATGAATAAATGCCAAATGAATAAAGACTAAAAGTTGAAGTGCATAAAAGTAAATGACTTTTAAATGTTAGTTGTTAGTTGATTAGAAGTTAGTATTGTTTTTTTGCTTTTGTTTTGTTTAAGTCATTCTTTGGAGAACACTCAACCCACTATTCACAAGCATGGATCCTTGACCCAAGACATCTTTCATAGGAAGGAAAAAAGGCCAAGTTTCCATACAATACCATGAAAGAGGGGAGACTTACAATCTCACTAACTAGAATGCTATGCCTTTTTGTGTCACAAATTTAGCGCTACGTTAAGCAATCGAAATTGGACTTATGTAGAAGTCACAACTATTTGAGGCCGGACAATAGAAATTTTAGTGTTGATGCATGTTAAAGATATGGTATTATGAACCATACTCCTAAAACATACCACACTTAAAAAAGAATATGCAAAAGGAGTGGACTTAATCTCATCCATACTTATGTTGATTTTGCAATCAACTAATCTTAGGATATAGAGACATTATAGGTCATCAAATGAATTAGAAGAGAATGGGATTGAGATGAAGAGGGAGGGGGAATGGAATCAACACAAATTGGTCAAAGGAAGAATTTTATCAAATTAAAATCATTCATTCATTTTGGGAGATGAAATGTACATTTCATCAATCCCCTAAATCCAATGATTTTAACTCAACAAAGTCAAATCAACCTTGATCAAGGCTCAACAACAGAAGTCAAACTCAACAAGTCAAAATCAAAAGCTCAACATAATTTATTTTGCATTTAAACAATTAAAATTAATTAAATAATGCATTAAATTAAGTTATGGTTGGTCAAAATCCTAAAACCTCATCAAAACACCAAATAAATGGCCATGAGATTTATCATAGGTCAAACAAGGTCAAAGGACCTTGGAGAAAAAATTTCATTAATTTTGGAAACTTAAAAATATTTTTAAACAATTAAAAATATTCACAAAAATAATTAAATCATGAAAAATACTAATAATAATCCAAAAAATGATTATAATTCAGAAAATGAAAGTGGAATTTATTTAAATTTTTTTGGTGAAACTCTCATATTTTTTGGATCAATATTAAAATTAATATGAATTAATGAAAATAAACCAAATAAAATGGAAAATCAGAAAATAGAAAAAACGTGGACCACTTGACCTCCCTCATTAATTGAGGTGGCAGATCAAGTGGTTGCTAGCGCGCGTTCCATGGTAGACATAAGTCAAAGTGTTGTAGGAATGGTATGTAAAACCAACGCACGAGATTATAACATTTCAAATGGATCATGTGGTTCAGATGAGTGCCAACACACCACCGGAGCCAAAGCTTCGGTCTCCTTCTCCGGTGAGCTTCACCGGACTGGTTCACTCATAACCATCACCAAAATAAAAAAGAAGGATGTGAATTTAAAGTAAAAATGCTCAGGAGTTCGAATCTGGCCTCAATTTCTCCTAACTCCAAGTATATTGAAAGATACAAGGAGTTGAATTTTGAGGTGTGTGATCTTAGTTGCTTCGATTTGATCTCAAAGCAACTCAATCTTGTTGCCTACATTGGTAGGACTTCAGAGAACCAAAGATCAGGAAGAATTATGGAGAATTGAGTGAGAATCGAAGAGATGAAAATTTATGGAAAATACCTTCAATGCAGGTCTATATTCAATTGATCTTGCTCTTGCTTGCTCTTGATCTTGCTCATAACACTTGATGGAATGGAATTGAATGATCAAAAGGCACAAGACTTTTGGAGTTTTGAATCTCAAAACAGTGAGATTCAAACTCAATTTCCAATGGAAATTATCAAGGTTATCCTTTGAAGTGAGAAGGTTTGAAGGTTGGGATTCAAGTTGGCGCGCAGGGTCCTTAATTCTGATGGCAAGGGGTTCTATTTATAGCCAAACCAATTGATATTTGCACACTTGAAATGAAATTCCAAAAATAACAATGTACATTGAATGGGTGCATGGGTGTGTAACATGCCCATGTAATCACTTCTTCTGATCCATAATTGAGTACAAACATTACTGAAGTCATGTTTGAAAGTTATGCATTGGTGTATGGAGGTTTCAGGCTCACTTATGCCAAATGGTCATCCATGTTCAAGACATGCGAAACTCACTCATACCATGTCCAAATGGAATGAAATTGAACTTTTTGGAAAGGTTAGATCAAGAGGAACAACTTTCATATTGAAAATATTTTCATTTGAAGCTTGGATCATTGTGAATTTTGAGGTGGAAGTTGGGAAAATCATTCATGTCAAAAACATTTCTAAGTGTCAAGCCATATGTTCACTTATTCCACCTTGGCTAACTTCTTATGTGAGCTTCAAATGAGAAAAGTTCCTTTATAAAATTTGTAGCTATCTCAATGTCCTTCAAAATGGTCACAGATTTGACCTTATTTGGATTTAATATGAAGGAATTATGCATTTTTGAAGTTGAGGAAAATCACTTGTTCAATGGCATTGGTCCAAAATGACCTATAATGTATCATTACATCACATGCACATAAAAGTATAATTAGATCTTCCTCAAAACATAACATTTGAAGTAGACATATTTAATTTGATTGTTTAACTTGTGAATCTTTTATCTCATAAAAATTGAGTAAGTTATGGTCTTAGGAAGTTGACCTCCAAATTAGGGTTCAAACAAAATGATCTATAATCTTTCACCATAAAAAATGACTTTCCAAGAAAAACTAGCTCTATACCTAAATATGAAAGTTGTTTGGAATATCATTTATAGTAACTTTGCTCTGGGAATCATTTTTATATGACAAAACATTATAGGAGATAGGGTCTAGGAAACCCAGTTTTGATCAGATGAAATCCTCTGGTCAACCACCATGAACCAACTTGCTAGCTAGCCATTCTCTTGACTTTTGGAACTCATGGAGGATCATATATGCATAAGATGATGCATTTTGAATTATCCCTTGAAATATTTGATTAATTATTAAAGAAACTTGTTGAAGAAGTTACACAAGATACCCATATGAATTAGGATTTCCAAGGTGAACCAACTCCAAACTCTTGATGATTTTTTTTATCAAAATAACATGTGATGATCATGGGGATTCATATATGATGCTTAGATCCATATTAATCCATTTCTTGATTGAACTCCTTGCACTGAGAGTCTTAAACCCTAGATATGAGCTTGATGAATCAAAGGTGAGTATGTGCACTACCTACAAAAGAGTTAGACAAATACATAGACATATTTTTGGTATTTTGGTTAGTAAAAATGATAAAATACAAAGTATGATACAATAAAATGATGCTTGGTGATCTCTCCCAATGCAAACCCAATGAATGAGGGGTAAGGAGGATGCCAAGATGTGATCCCAATGCTTATGCATATGATGAGAAAGCATGAGGGATCTTAGGGTCAAAATTGGGGTCTTACAGTTATAAACTCAACAAAAGAAAACTTGATTTGATTCAAATTGAGGACAATAAGACCATTAACTATTTCACAATGAGAATTACTCGATTGGTAAATCAAGTAAAGGCGCATGGAAAAACTGTTACAGTACAATATGTTGTCGCGAAAATCTTGTTTTTTTTATGGTAAGATTCAATAACCTTGTTGTAGAAATTGAGGAATCAAAGTACCTGACCGTGAGAAAGGAGGAGCTCTAAAGATCTATTGAGTCACATGAGCAAAGGATGGAGGAGAGAAATTGTGATAAGCCAAGGGAGGAGATCATTTTGCAAGACTATTTCAATGAGAAAGACAAGAATTCGAAGGGAAAATGGCCCATGAAGAGTAAAAGGAAATTTTCAGAATTTTGGTGGAAGAGAATCCCAAAATTCCAATAATTTGGCTTGTCAAAAGGGTGAGAGCAGCTGCAACAAGAATGATGGTCACGATAACTTTAGAGTTGAAAGGAGAAGGATGGACAAGAGTAAGATGCAATGCTTTGTTTGTCAAAAGTTTGATCATTTTGCAAGAGAGTACAATGCGAACAAGAAGGAACCTCAAATGGATGAAGCTAAGCTTGCAAGACAAGAGTTTGATGCGGAGAACACACTTTTGGTCATGATCACAGAAGAGGAATACAACAGCAGCAGGATGCAAGATGAATGCAGCAGTCGTTTAAAGAAAACGACAAATTCGGGTTGCAACTGGATACCTATATGATGTAAATGTAATACCCCAAATTCGATTAAATCATTTAAATGAATTATTTGGATTTTATTTTATTTATTTATTTGGTGGTTGGTGTGATTTAAATAAAATTATATGATTATATGTTGTTGGGGTGTAATAGTAGTAGTAGGGTGTGGTGGGAATAAATTAGCTTGGTTGAATAAATTAAAAGATAATTAGAATAATTAGAGTTTTAATTATCATTAGAAATACAATGAGAAAATTGGTGAAATAGGATATTTGGATCATTGGTGCAAATTGAGGAAAATATGTGGCAAGAGGAGAGAATTTGGGAGTAAGTTGGGCAAAAACTGTAGTTTTTGAGAAATAATGAGAACCATATAAATTCTAAAAGTTGGGAAAAGCTAGGTTTTGATAAACCTTTTTTCAGTGTGTGAAAACAAAGAGGCAAGAAGAAAAAGAGCTTTTGAGGAGGAGAGCTAGGATTGGGAAGATGAATCCATAGGAGTTGTTATAATCATCATCGTTGCTAGAAATCTAAGGTAAAGGGGGAGAAAGGGCTATCAATATGTGTGTATTTCATTATAGG
This sequence comes from Lathyrus oleraceus, assembly GCF_024323335.1. Lineage (NCBI taxonomy): Eukaryota > Viridiplantae > Streptophyta > Magnoliopsida > Fabales > Fabaceae > Lathyrus > Lathyrus oleraceus. Next base: position 62,432,749 of record NC_066582.1, on the reverse strand, counting down.
GTAGAGAAAAGAGGTCCTTACTCTCATTAGGGTTCCAAGGTTTTCTTTGATAAATTGTTGTGTGATGAAAATATGGGAATTGTTAGTTCATTACGTGTATCTATGTGTTTTTATGACTGAATTTATGTTTGAATCATCATGATTATGTATCTAAGTTTTCTATCATTGATGAATGCTTGAATGCTTGAGTTGTATCCATTAATATTGATGAAATTGGTTGTTGAATTTTCTTATGAAATTTATGGATTGTCATGAAAATAGGTGTTGTATTTGTTGATGATTAGGATAATATGATTCACTGTTATATTCATGTTTTAGGTCTTTTTATTTTGGAAGAATTGATTGAGGCTATGTATGAAAGTTAGGGATGAAGAAAAATTGTTGAACGTGAAGAAAAAGTGAAGTTGGACTGAACCAGTCTATTGGCTATAGTAAGAAATTTATTGGTTCCTTTGAAAAACAAAAAATTGAATTGAACCAATATATTGGCTATAGTAAACAATCTATTGGCCACAGTAAACAATCTATTGGTTCATTGTTACTGAGACGTGAAAAACTAAAATTTGACTGAACCAATCTATTGGCTACAGTAAACAATCTTTTGGTTCTTTGGAAAAAACTAAAATTTGGTTGAATCAAACTATTGGCTACAGTAAACAATCTAATGGTTCCTCAAAATAACACAAAATACAATTTGGCATTAAGCAAGGGGAAATCAATTGGTCTCCATGAGAAATTGATTGGTACATTCAAATTTTTTGAAAAAACATAGTCAGTGAGTTTGGGACAATCGATTGGCCCCTTGTGTCAATCGGTTGGTCCCTGTTTCAATTGGTTGATCCACTTGTCGATTTTGTAAGTAACTTTCATTCCGTAAGTCCAAATGAGACGTCGTTCAAAGTGTTAGAAAGCTAACCTGGAGAGCTACCTCATGGTAGTACTTGGTGAACTGCTTGAGATGTGGTCATATGTCAAATGTAGCGATGTTTGTGACGATTTGTATGATTGATTAGCAAATCATTTTGTTTATTTGATGATGTGATGATGTTATGATAAAATAACATGATGGAATGCATACACATATGTATTTGTTGAATTTTTGTTGTTTGTTGAATGTCGTAACATTGATTAATTATTGTGTATGATGAATGATGTTGTGTATAAATGGTGAAATATGCATGGTGATTCTTTTGGTGAGCTTTATGGTGAAAATGCATGTTGTTCAGAGCCATGCATCATGGTGTACGTACTTCGGGCCAATTTTGGTGTGTTATGGCCTGATGGTATGGGTTCATGAGCGAGTAGTTGGTTCCATATGGGAATGGTGAGGCTTTAATTATGGTAATAATAACGATTTTGATGAGTTGTGGTCCTATGGTGGGGATTCAGGAGCGAGTAGTTGGTTCCATATAGGAATCAGTGAAGTGTTACTTGAGTGTTCATGAATGGTACCACATTCATAACGAGCTAGTTTTGGAGTACATTTGCTTACATGATTGCATATGTAGTCGAATTATTCACGATGTTGTTAATTTGTTGTGAATATGTACATGTTGTTATGAATGTGTGTGAGACTATGAAATTATTGATTTTGTAATGAATGTGTGTTTGTTGTATGTTCGCTATCTTAGCATTTTTTACACTGTTTATATTGATTTGTTGTTTCTCTCCCCCTTTGCTTCATGTTATCCACCATGGACATCTTGTAGATACTCAGAAGTGATCATTGTTGTTGTGTGTCAGAGGTGGCTTATTGGAGCTACTATTCATTTTCATTTTAATTGTTAATAATACTTTAGTAGTTTTCTGCTCTGATCGTGTAACATCTGGGACATGATTTATTATATTCTCGAAGTTGATGCAGTTTTTTTTATTTTGGAGTTTATAATTTATTTATGAAGTTGTGTTGAAAAATGTTTTTCCGCTAAGTAGTTTCAAATGATTTTGATGTGTTTCGAAGGATTTTCGGTGGTGACACCTTGAATTTCCATTTAATGTTTTATTTATAAGTTCCAGGGTTTAGGGTGTTACATAGTGGTATCAGAGCATATCGGTCTGTCCAACCAGGTTATTGTAATGTTGTTTATTCCCTAGTATGTGGCATGTGTGTGAAACAATGTCGATGCTCGTTTTTTATCTAACCACTTTCCTTTAGGAGCAGGATTAAACAAGTGAGGGAGAAGTTTCTACTTCAATGAGATGTTTTAGGTGTGGAGAGTTGGTTCGTTGTGTCGCGGTTTACAAGAGTGCGGGTTGTTGGATAAGTCAGTGGTTTTTCATGAGTTTGTTGAAGACGGAGATTCAAAGTTCATATCAATTGTTTCAAAAAGACGGTGTCATTTCCAAAGTTTGATGCAAGTGATGAGTTGTATGTGTCTGCTAAATAAAAGGATGAGCTTGCGAAGGAAGAGGCTGGGGTGTTTATGATATTAGCTTCTATGAAGGCTATGAGTAAAACTACGATTGGTGAGTTGCATGTGGTATGTGATTTTCCAGAAGTGTTCCCAGATGATATCTGTGATTTGCCGCCAGAGCATCAATTCGAGTTGACTATAGACTTAGTAATTGGTATTAGTCTCGTATTGATGACTTCTTATAGAATGTTTGCTTCAGAGTTAAGTGAACTAAATAAGAAATTGGAATATCTTCTTGAGAAGAAATTTGTTCGGCCGAGTGTTTCATCGTGCGGTGCGCCAATGTTGTTAGTCAAGAAGATAGATGATATCATGAGGTTGTGTGTTGATTATCAACAGCTGAATAAGGTGACTATAAAGAGCAAGTATCCACTTCCGAGGATTGATGATTTAATGGATTAATGAGCTTTTGCATGTGTGTTTAGCAAGATCGACTTGCGTTCAGGTTATTATCAGATTTGTGTGAAGAACGAAGATATTCAAAAGAGTGCATTCAGAATAAGGTATGGTCATTATGCGTATTTAGTGATGTCATTTAGAGTGTCTAATGCGACTGGAGTGTTTATGGAGTACATGATTCGAATATTCCATCCGCATTTAGATTAATTTATGGTTGTTTTTATAGATGACATTCTTGATATACATGTAGTCTGATGAAGAGCGTGTGGAACATCTTAGAGTTATGTTGCAGACTTTGAAAGAGAAGCAGTTGTATGCGAAGTTGTCCAAGTGTGAGTTCTGGTTACTAGACGTAAGTTTCCTTGATCATTGATAAGTGCCAATTTATGGTGAATTTATGCATGAAAAAAATTGAACTTATTAGCTTGATTCTTTGGATTCACGAGTCAAAACCTCAACTTATGTGTAAATATTGTGTAGATTAGTCATTTTCAACTTATTTTGTAGGTATGTTTGCATTAAAGGAGCTTTAGACATCAAAAGCGGAAGAAATAGCTTCAACATGCATTTTTTGGAAATCAATGCTTCAGGCAGGGCTTAGCATGCTCAAAGCACGCTTGGAGTTACCGAGGCAGGAGGTTCTACGCTTAGCGCTAAATATGGAGCTTAGCGCAATTTAAGGCGGTTAATGTGTTTTTCTAGATTTGGCGCTAAGGGCCAAATTTGGGGCTTAACGCGGTCTGCAACTTTTTGTTTTCTATAAATAGATTTTAGTTGTTATTTTGAGATATAAATTACATTTTGGACAGAGAGAAACTTAGAAAACAATATAAGAGAGTGCTTCTTGAAGATCGGAAGCTAGGTTTTCATCAATCGTTGGGAAATCACGATTGATGCATGTTCATCTTCATTCTTCTCTTTGTATCTAGCTACCATGAGTAGCTAAGTGCCATTCTTTTTGGGATTAAATGTAAGTTCGTCATAACACTATGTATTTTTATTGATCATGGCGTTGTATACAATCTCTTTATGAATCTATATCGATGTTATCCTTGTTTACTTGTTTTACATATTGATTTGAAATATTATTGAAAATACTCTTTGAAACTCGATCTAGGATAATCATCAGTTAGATGCTAAACTTTAGACATAGATTTAGATTTAACATTCACTTGAGTATCGAGTCTTAATATTATCGTATTATTTAATAGGCTAAGAGATCATCGATTCAACAATACGGTTGAACTCTCGTCTGGAGTTTAGATATAAACACTATCGGTGAGCGATACATGATGATATTGATAAATGTTTAAATTATGTATAATTGATTGGTAAATTACATATTCTATCAGTGGCTAAAATCCAATCCTGACAAGCTCTCATCTTGCTGAAACTTTTTCAATCATTTATTGATTTACACTTTTTAAAAAACATCTTTTAAACTCCCGCATAAAATAATAGTAATTGTTGAACGACATTGATATCGCACCAGTCCCTGTGGATACGACAAAGCAAATACTTACCCTTGATAGCAATAATGCAGTTCAACAAAATGGCATCGTTGTCAGGGATTGGTGTTGAGATATTAAAGCATTGCAATAATTTCTATCTTTTTAAGCTTTGTACATTTTTCTATATTGTATATATATACTTGTTTCCCATCATTTTTCCTTAAGTGTTGGTTAGGGTTAACTGTTGGTGAAGGAGCAACAGCAAAACCAGGAAGCACAAACATCTAACAAAGCAAAAGGAAGCAACAAGAGGGAGAGCCTACTTGAAAATGGCGTCGAGATAACAACGTAAAACAAGTGCTTGTTGGGAGGCAACCCAACTTTATAAGTATTTAATAGATTTGCATTAAGTAGTTTAAGTCTTAAAGAGTGAAAGTGGATGGAAAGCTTGACAAAACATTTCATTTTGAAAATTCAGGGCAGCAGATCCGACACTAAGCGACAGTAGAGAGTGCTAAGAATCCCCAAGAAAATTTTTAGAAGCTAGAAGCAGCAGAAATCACGTTAAGCTCGGTCTGATGGAGCTAAGCGCACCCTGCTACACCAGTAAAAAAACATTTTTTACTCATCCCACTTATCCACTTTCACTGATGCCCATTTACCCCATCTTTGTGGTGATTTTTGTTAATTAAGTTGTGTTTTGTTTAATTTTTTTTCAAGTAGATAGTATAGTAGTTTAGTTTAATTTCAAGAGTTTTAGAAAAAAAATTGAGTTTGTCCTCAAAGTTTGTTTTTGAATGGCTTGAAAAAGCATGGAGTGATTATTCCAAGTTTGAATGTTTCAACTAGAAAATGCTTTGGTAATGATAAAATATTGAAGGATGGTACAATGTCAAGGTGCATGTTTATTGCTTTCTAGACCATAGCAAGAATATGAAACTTATAATTTAAACAAATAACTTGTCATACATTCTTTTGCGATACTTGTTTATGATTGGATTACTTTAGGTCAAAGCCTAAGTGTGAGGAAACTTCCATTGTTTACTATATGCACAGGAGACCAATAATTTGTTGTTTTAACTCGGTTGATTTGTGTTTAATGTTGAATTTATGTTTGAAGTTATGAAAGCATAAAAATGATCAAAGCTATTTTTTATTTTGAGCACAACCACTTAACGAAAGGTAACTTACCTGGTGAGTGAGCCTTAATGTCAAGAACCATTTGATGTTGAACTATGAACTTGTCATGCTCCTTTGTTGTGATTTCTTCTACTAATATATCATGTTGAGAGTTTGGAATAAAGGAACCTTCACGTGCTGAGATAACCAATGAATCCTACACAACCTGATAACACATAAATTGTTAATTATCAAAGTGGTTTATATAATACTTAACATATGCACAACAAGTCCTACCTACAATTTTCTCAGCTACTAATCTTGAGGCATCTGAAGTGTACTCTATATTTGGTGTTTGTCGAGCCCTCTTCCATTTCTTATGTCGTGATGGTGGAGATGGTTCCCGGTCATGACACATGGAGTCCTTGTCTCCTAGTTGTTGTCTTTTTTCAACAATCAACAATCATTCTCAAGATTCTTGTATCCCCCATGAGACAATCTATGGGGATATTTATTTTTAGTCTTGTTCAACTTTCTTACTTCACTTTTAACCTGTTTTAAACATAGGAAAAATATTAATGTCCATGGTTGTATCTATAGAATTATCAGAAAATTCAACTAGTACTAACCATGAACTCCTCAAAATTACGAGACTTCACAAACTTTTTCCAAACCTTCTTGTCAAGATAAAGATATTTTACCCATGGATGCTCAATATTAGGATTAGGCTTCATAATGTAGTGATCGTGAGTCGTGACTTAAAAATCCTCCAAGTCATACCAGCATAAGTGATCCACTTTTGTTTCAACTTCGAATCATCACTAAACTTAAACGTCAACTACACATTTACATCAATAAGTATGTATTAATGTTTATATAAAGTAATATCGAATCGATGAAAATTAAAATTAATACCTGAATGTCTGTCCATATCCTATTTTTCACCTCATATGTTACATCTTTCCAATAATATAATAATATGTTGACTTTGCTACGTCCAAGGAACACAACATAACTCTTAAAAAGTGAAGAACGGGGACCATTAAGAATAGTATAAATGACACTAAACTCGACTGGAAGTCTGACACCCGACTTGCGGACTTTTATTAATGTAGTCGTCATTTTGGCACCTCTTTGATGTTTTTTTCTATTCTCCTACTACAGATTGAGAATCATTTGTCATGGTTTCATTTGTATATGTAGCTTCTTCGCTACTAGATAAAGAAGAGGTCATCCATCAAGACATAAAATAATCAACATCAAGACACAAACTTCATCAACAATAGAATTATAAACATAATGGAATCATTAGCAACATTGGCATCATGGCACAATGGCATCATTAGCAACATTAACATCATGACACAATGGCGTCAACAGAAATAGTGGCATCATCAACACAATGCCATCAACAATAACAAATAAATAAGCAACAATATGACATCATCAACAAAAATGGCATCAACAACAACAATGGAGTCATCAACAACAATGGCATCAACAATAATAAATACATAAGCATCAGTGGCATCATCAATACAATGGCATCAACAACAACAAATACATAAACAACAATAGAAAATAAGGGTCATGTAGATGCATGGGGAAAAAGTTTACGTACTAGAAACATGATGAATAAGTAAAAAAATATTGTCAGAATCTTTGAGTTCCTCCTCGACAGTTAAACCGAAGGCTAGTCAAGAACGAAGAACACAATGTTGGCTCCTTCCACAATGGTACGAAAGCACTGACGTTGGTTGAAAATGTTGTTTTTTCTTCAGGTTTGAAGATGGTGTTGTATGTTTAGTTAGGGTTGAAACTGGTTTTGTTTCGTTAGGGTTGAAAGTGGGTTTGTTTCGTCATGGTTTGTTTCTTGATGAAAATGAAAATATAGAACTGAAGAGACAAGTTAGCTACCTCTATTTAAAGTGATTAAATAATATCACCATGGTTTATCAAAACCATTGTGATATATGATGAAATTTTATAAAAAAACGTCAGGTTTTAAGCAATTAAACATTTTAAAAAATATGAAAAATGTATTATAATGGTGTTTTTAGACAACTATGGGGATATAAGATTTACATTAATGATATTTTATAAAAAAAACGTCATGTTTTAAGTAATTAAAATTTTAAAACGAATAGAAAATATATCACAACGGTTAGTTTAAAGAACTGTAGTGATATGACTTTCTTTTTTAAAAAATACAAATGAAAGGCGGTGATAAAATACTTAAGAAATCACGAATTAGCAGACATTGAGAATAGAACTCATGAAACGTCAATGGATATCACTACAGTTATTTTAAAAACCTGTGGTAATAAATTAACAATGTTTAATTAAAAATAACACACACACACACACACACACACACACACACACACACACACACACACACACACACACACACATATATATATATATATATATATATATATATATATATATATATATATATATATATATATATATGCGCCTGAATTTAGACATATCACCACGGTCCTTCGAAGGACCGTAGTAATGTTGTCGTCGTTATATGTACTTTTTATAGTATTGCGTCTTGTAAGGTCGAGTACATTACCGCTTATTTATATGTGTGCCAATATATATATGGTTGATGAATTTGTTGAACGAGTTGGGCAGCAAAGAGGGTGACGATGCAAAGCTCATGGTTGATAACGTTTATGCTATAAACCTTTCTAAGAACCCAATTATACATGGGAGAAACAAGCACATTGATATGAGGTTTCACTCGCTACTATAAATAACGCTTTTAACATCACGCGCGAAAGAGATGTAATCTCGGCTACCGAGGCGACATAACGAAACACGGCATGAAAAGATACCATTTAACACCTCGTTTAATGAAAAACCGAGGGGTAAAGTTATCGGATCAAGGGTTCGAACCCCAATATCTGAATTTTTATTATTTACAGAACTTGATGGCGTGCCCAACATAATATCTCTGTTTTGTTTAAAAAACAACGTAATAGCCCTATATTATTACGTTGATTTTATTTTAAAACCGAGGGGTGAAATATTTTTTATATATATTTTCATTTGTACCTGAATTACAGAACCATATTACAGAATACTCAACCATATTTTGCAGATTTCTGAAACAGAAACATTGTACCTGCATTACAGAACCATATCATAGAAGAACAATAGTTTACACTAAATGCAAAGCCAAAATTGGAAAAACCTTATAACTTTACAACAAAATTGAATCAAAAGATTAACTAGCAAAAGCAATTACCAAAATGGAAAGTCTTGTAGGCTGTCCAAAAGTTCTATGCTAAGATTTGTCACCGGTTGTTAAACACCTATAATTTGAACAACAATTTAAACCAATTAGAATAATCAACAGCAATATTAAATATTTAGTAAAAGGAATAAAAAAGAGTAAAAAGAATAATTATAAATTAGTAAGCGATATAAAATATTTACTTACTAATTTTCCCATATTCCTTCTTTACGATCACGACGAATAACATGCACGTCATCTGAATCATTTTCTTTAGATGATTGATGTACATGTGTTGCGGAGCAAGGGGTCTCGTAGTTAAAATCTTGATTTTCATCAGGAAGATATTTTCCTTGAAGTACAATTGATCATCTAGTGTTAGAAGGATCACTGACATAAAAAACTTATTTTGCTTGGGTTGCCATGATGAATGGTTTGTTCTTATAAGTTTCCTTTTGAAGATCAACCCATGTGAATCCTAATTAATTGGTTTCTACACCAGTGTTACTGTCAACCCACTTGCACTTAAATAAAGGCACTTTAAAAGAAACATACTCAATCTTTATAATATCCTCAAGATTGTTATATTTGGCTCTAGAGAAGCACATGGATTTAACTTCAACCATAACCCCGCTATTTTTCATGGTAATACGTCCATCCTTTGATTTTGTATAGAATGAATATCTAGTAATGTCGTATGCACTCCAAGTAATTACATTAAACTTAGGCATACGTGACAACCATTTAATTATCTCCGATGCACAAGTACTCTCTTTAGAAACAATTTCATTAAAACAAGTTATGAAAATTTTGTTATGCTCTGTCAACAACCATTTTTCATTCATTCGGGGGTATATTTCCTTTATAAGACTTTTGTGAACGGTCAAGTAAGGTTTAACTTCAGCCAGGTTATTCAATATATACGAATGTGCTTGAAGAACTACACCTCGACTAAAGGTTTTAATATTTAAGCCTGGAGTACCTCTCCATCAAACCTTCCCTCATGACGAGACTCAGGAATTCCTATAGAGTTAGCTTCTGACAAATACATTGTACAAATCTCAATAGCTTCTTATGTGATATACCTGTAGCACCTCAAATTTGCACCTATCATTATACATACATTTTCATGTTAGGTCATAACATATCATGATCCATTGCATAGCATTTGCATTGTCCCTCAGTTGCCTCAAGAGCAAGCAATCAAGAATTAGGTCAAACTAATCTCCTGACCAGTCAACCAAGCAAGCAAAGGAATTTCTCATTGAATCAAGGCCTTGGGGTTTGTCCAACAAAGTTCACATGGCTTGGAGGTCTATTTGAAGTATTTTGGTCAAGGGTTGAGGGCTCAGAGGTCATCAGTTTACATACAGACAGTCAAAACCCTAAAAAAGTCAACTGTCAGTCAAAGCAGTGGATGGTGGTCATTCTTGTGGAATTTGGGCACCATGGTTAATAATCAAGAGTTCATACAACTTGGGACATCATTTGAAGTCAAGTTCTCAAGGAATTAGGGTTTGGAATTCATCAGTCAATGCATAATCAATCAGAAACCCTAAAAGTCAACTGTTGGTCAACTGTCCATTTAATCAGTGATTGGATGATTGGATTTGGTTTGTGAGAGTTCATTCATGGCCAAATAGTCATCATATATCATGCCAAACACCATCATGGAAGAATTTGAAGCCAGATCATGAATTTCCCAAAATGGAAACTGGGCCTGTAACTGAAACTTACTAAAAATGGAAAGTTTTGATCCTCAAACTTACATCATGATACAAGCCTCAAATGAATTTTTGCCCAACATGAAAGTTGAAGATCTTGTTCTCCCATTTCCAAAAAGTCCAAGAACTCTCAATTCCCATGTGTGGTTGGCAAGTTATGATCGAATCGATTTCAGAAAATCTTGAACTTCAAAGGGCCATATCTCTCAAACCGTTTGGTCAATTTTGGTGGGGTTTTTTCCTACAAGTCACATTTGATCCCCTCTTTCCAAAAATATAAATTTCATGAGCCAAAACTTCACCAATCAAAATGGCATATTTTGACCTTTCTCATTTAAATGAAAGTTTGACCAAGAGTTGACTTTTTGATTTAAACATTTTTTCAACATTTGGCCAATTGGAACAGCTCATAAATGTCATTTAGAATGTGTTTGCAAAGTCAAATTATGCAGCACATGTGAATTATACTTAGTTGCTTGGAATTTGCAAAAAAGGACACTTTCATCATACTAAACCATGCTACTTCATACCATGCCTTGTACCTCAAAAGGACAGCAACATTATGCATCATTTGCTGTCAATTGAACACATCTTTTGCAGCCATAACCAACAGAAAAGTCATGGCCTAAGTTGCTTGAATTTTGGATGGAAAGGACATTGTCACCATGCTACCACATCTTGCAACCTTACTTGTACTGTCCCATAGCAGAACTTTTCCCCCCATTTTTTCTGTCATATTGCAAGCATTAGAAGCAACAAAAGAGAACATGGCAAAATCTTAATGTCATTTTTTTGGCTGTCATAACAAAAAAAACCAACTGCATAACCAAAGCCTAGCTCACCCTTGCTGTTGACATTCCAGATTTTCTGTCCAAACCACATTAGCAACTTCAAAACAGCAGACTTCCTCTATCATTTTCCTGTCAAAAAAAACCAAAACTCCTAATTGCAACCACAAAAAACCATTTTGGCCAAGACAGAAAAAGGTGACCGATCCTAACAGCATTCATTTTGCTTGGTCATTTTGCACTTTTCCTGTCATCACAACCAGTAGCAGTAGCAGCATCACAAGATTCTTGGCCAAGGCAAATGGATAAGAAAAGGTTCATTCAGAAAAACTCACTCACTTTGGCATGTTAAAGTTGGTTCTGCTGAGATCAAAAGAGGAGGAACCCTGTTGTTGGCATTTGATGTTCTCTATCAAAAACACATTTTCTGTCCAACTGCAGCAATACCAACATCAACCAACTGCAGCAATACCAACATCAACCAACTACAGCAGCACCAAAACCCTGCAGCAGCACAACCTGACCTGCCTTGCCTTGCTCAATGTTCTTTCACTCAAAACCTCATTTGGCCATTGGACCCTTTTTGAAAACCCTACAGTATCCAACAGCATAGGGTAAAAGAACCTGTCATGGGACCAACCTTGCTTTGCATTTTCAAAAGTCTGTCCTAAAATGCAAAGAGCTGAAGCCTTGGTTGTTTCACCACCATTTTCATCATGCAGCCAAGCCAACAGAACTGCATTGATTCATACTCATAAGAGGTGACCTTGCTTGCTTGGCATTTATCAAGGAGCTGTCCAAAACACTAAGGAACCAAACCTGGCCCTGCTTGAGACACCATATGCTCCATCATTATTTTCTGTCATTTTGAAACAAGTAGCAGACCATAACACAAACCTAACTCACCTGGCCATTGGTATTTTGCTGTCATCAAAACAATTGCACAACCAACCCTCACTTATTTTTCCAACCTTGCCCTGCCAACAACTCTCCCTCAAGCATCATCCCACTAGCCTGGCAAGAAAAATCTGTTACAACTCAAAGAACACAACAAGGCCTTGGACAGAAAACCAACCAATCTTTCATTTATCTTGTTGGACCTCACTTGCATTTTGAAAAGGCTGTCAAAAAACTCATTGATCCCAAAAGTCAACACCCTGCAGCAGAAAATCATGCATAGCTCTTGCCTTGCCTTCACAATCCTGTTACCATTTTGAAAGCAACCAGCACACCACAACACTTTCACTCATTTTTTCCAACCAAAACATACACCCTTACTATTTGCTTTGCCAATTCAAAAAACTGTCTTGCCAATACAACCACCCTACACCCAAGACCACAAACCCTTGGCATTTTGTTCTCTCTTCTAAAAAACTGCCACCATACTGCAGCAGAAAAAAGAAGAGAACCTTGGCAAGTACATTTTCAAAACAATAGGGCATTAACTTAGTCCCATTTCTTCTGTCATGAGAGGCCATTAGCAGACCAACAAAACCAGCATAACATTGCAGCAGGAAGTGGTTTCACCTTGTCCCCACCTCGCATTTTCTGTTCAGCAGCATACCACAGCAACTTCACTCACTTCCCAACCTTTGCCTTGCTAACATGGCCTGCAATCTACCATAGACCAACCTAACAGAAAGACCAACCAATCTCCCATTCTCCATAACCTCACTTGCATTTTGCCAAGCCTTATGCCTTGCATTTCCTCAAACAACCAACTCAGACCTAGCCATTGCATTTTCCACAACTCTTCATCATGTTAGACTAACTACATTCAGTTGGCACTTGCATTTTTTCAAAACCTGCTACCAACATTTCCTGCAGCAAGCAAAACACCCTTGGCCATCTCTTCAAAAAAACCTGCCATGAACCAACCTTGCCTTGCACTCTTCTTTTTCTTGCCATAAACTTCCAAGGTCCAAAACACACAAGAAACAACCAACTTCATTCATCTCCATTCTCAATCTTGGCATTTTGCAAAAGAACACACAAGACCAAACTTTGACTTGCCTAACACAATATTCATACAACATTTGGAAGTGGTTCTCACTAGCATTTCTCCACCTGCAAGCACAGTTCCAGCACTGTCTTCCACCTTGCAACATCCATGGCAAAAATTATGTAAGCACACTACACAAGCATTTGACAAAGAGCAACCTTCATCATACATCAAGGCAAGGCTCTAGGACGATTATTTCACCTCAATTCCATCAAAAAGCATCAAGAACACAAACTGCCCTTCAAAAAAGGTATGGATTCGACCCTTCCATTTTCTCAAATTGACATATACTTTGGAAAGGTCTTTCAATGCTGAGTACCATGATGCTTTTCTTTTTGAAAATGATTGCTTATCCATGAAGATATGTTGAGATAAAGTTTGGTGCTTGGAAATGTTTCTTTTGATTTTCTTGATGTGTAGTTCAAATTAATGAAAATAGGGTTTGGATTGTTGTTGTGTGATGTTTGATGATTACAATGGTATGCTCAATTGACATTTTTGGGGAGAAATTAAGAAATTCGAATTTGGGGATGATGATGAACATAAACCCTAGTTTATTTTTCCAGAATTTTTCACATTCACACGTGCATGGCCTCTTTCAACTCACCAACCAATGAAAACATTTCATTTTGTGCCCAAAACGACTGTGTTTGGTTAAGTGAATCAGAGAATTACGAAAATGCCATTTTCTCAATATAAATTCAACTAATTTCTTCACTTTGATTACCAATCTTCCAAAATTCATAACTTGCTCATTTTTGATCCAATTTGAATGGGATTTTTTGTGTTGTGTTCATCATGATCTCTACTTTTTTATCATTATTTTTCCAGAATTTTTGGATGAATGGTTTTTAAATGGCCTTAGGGTTTGTGACATGTGACCAAATTTTGTACACCTTGCCAAATCAATTGTGAAATGATGAGAATGTATCCAATGGCTCTCAAATTTTTTGTGCTTAAACTAGACACATTCATGGTGATTTTGGTATAAAGTTTGTGAATTTATCATTTGTGGTTTGTGAGATATGATTTTTTGAATTAGGGTGTAACAATTTGTGTCACACCATTGATGACCAACTTCATGATTTTCATTGCCATGCTTCTTGACCTCCAAATGACTTGATTTTTTGCATGAGCTTACTCTGGTATGTCTAGTTTACATGTGAATTTTCTTGGATTTAATTGAACTATTTTCCATTTGTTTGAGATTTTTCTTCCCTGCCTAGTCAAATGTTGACTTTGTGTGACACATGTTCCCATTTCATTTGTGAAATTCTCATACTTTATTAGATGGACATGAAATTTTACATGTGATAACTAGACATCCTCATCTTTGCCATGGTTTTAGTCCCATTCATTTATCATACACCATTCTTGACTTATGATTTTTCTAAGTTGATGCATGTTTGGTTGACTTCATTGAGCATGTTCAAATTTGGTTTGACTTCATGATTTTCATTGACTGCCTCCCTCTCACCCAAATGGGATGAAATTTGACATGCTTACCATGCTATGTGTTAGGTTTGATCATGATTTATTTGGTGATTTTTGGAAAATGTTTGAGATTGGTTTTGATGCAAGTCTTGCTGTTGACTTCTATGAGCTTCTGTTTGCCATGTTTTGACCTAATTGGTTCATGAAATGATGATAGTGATTGGTATGAATGTGAACCCAATTGGTTTTGTTTCCTAATTGTTTGAACATGATTTTGGATACTTACCCCTTGCTGTTTGGACTTTCTCATTCACTTTTGACCCTAGGCTTGCCCTAGTGGTCCTGTTACTCACCTTTGAGTTTGTGATTTCAGGTTGACCATCAAATGGCCATTGAGACCAATTCTTTTGATTGAGCTTGCTCAAATACCATTGCCTAACCTCTTTGTTTTGTAGGTGGCTTGGCTCACATGCCTTAAGCCTTGTGCCTTGCACCTTCACTTGCTTGTGTTGACTGGTTGATGTCTGCTTCCTTTTGTTTTGTTTGAAGTTGCATACTAACATCTGTTTGACTGTTTCAGGTGCTTTAGTTGCTTAGTTCCTTGTGAACTTTTTGCTTTGCTTTGCTTGTATAAGCAATTTGCATTGAGGTATGTCTCTCTTACTTCATGTAGTCTGGAAGACCTGGCCTGTTACTTGGCCAGGCAACTGTCTGAAGCCCTCCTTAAGAGGCAATGTTTGTGGATGTTTAACTTTGTCCTTGCATAGAGTCAAAGACCTCAATGAGGCAATTGGTGGAAGGTAGGGGTATGCAATCTATCCCCCACTATTCAGTGTGTCATCCGCTTTGCTCACACCACTGTGTTGATGCATTGCAGATACAAACCCAAGATCTTGTACAATTGTACAGTTGAGTCGGTTTTAATGTGTAGAAGGGTTCCCACTTTCTAAACCCACACATTCTTGTCTTGAGCTCTCCCAGGCCAGGGATAAGAGCTGTGAGGTCTCATCCTCACTTCATCCTTTCATCTGCTTCACCTTAGCCCCTCAATGGCAAGGTTAAGAGCAATATTCACCCAGTTCCAGAGGTTTGTTTGTTGAGGTTGATATGACCCCTTGACTAAAACCTAACCCTTGTTTGAGCCACTTGTTTGTGTATAGCGTGTGCTATCTGCGCTTGTAGGATTGTTTGACTTGCTTCCTGTGCAAGTTAGGATAGTTTGACTTGCTTCCTGTGCAAGTTAGGATAGTTTGACTTGCTTCCTGTGCAAGTTAGGATTAGTTTAGACTTGCTTCCTGTGCAAGTTAGGTTTTGCTTGGCTTGCTTCCTGTGCAAGTTAAGTGTGTGTGTGGCTTGCTCCCTGTGTGAGCCATACTTAGGATAGGTTGGCCCTTGTGCCATTTAGCTAGAAACCTTAACTTAGGGATGATTTGCATGACAACATCTAGGCTCGAGTCGTAGTCTCCCTAGAGTTGTGTCTCCCTCTGTTATCTGGTTAGGCTAGGTCCTTTATCCCTCCGTAGGGGAACTACATCGCCCTGATCTTCACACCAGATGAAGTATGTAGGCAGGAGATTGAGCTGATCTCTCCGGGCGCCTTTTCTTTCTTTTGTGTGTGTTGTCTGACCTTTGCTAGGCTCGAGTCTGTGACTCCTTAGCAATTTGTTGTCTGTCTGTTTGAGTGTGTGCTTGACGGTTATAGGCTCGAGTCCTCGACTCCCTAACAACTTGTTGTGTTGTTGTGAGCTTGGAAGCTGATGTAAGTCCATCGAGTGGCATTTGGGTTCCAGTGTGCGTGTGTTTAGGTTCGGATGTCAATGTAAGTCCAGTGATTGGCATTTGGGCTCCACGTTTGCCTCTTTGTGTGTGTTTTGGTTCGGATGCTGACATAAGTCCAGTGATTGGCAGTCGGGCTCCACGTTTGCCTGTGTGTGTCTTGTTTGTTGGTGTGCGTGTCAGCCGAGCTACGAATGCTCTGATTCTTCTCTCGTCCGAGAAGATACGTATGCATAGGATGCGACATCCTAGCGAGCATGTGTTGTTTCCCCAGTCCGAACTACTTTGACTCTGATGTCTATGCCTGATAGACTAAGTAGGCCCAGGATGCGACATCCTGCCGAGTCCAGTTTCAGTCAGTCTCTTTCGTTTCTTTCAGCCAGTGTGTGTGAATATTCGAGCAGTGTTTAGCAACCAATTTTCCTTTCTAGTGTGCGTGGATCCCGTAGAGTACTACGGATGCGTAGGGGTGCTAATACCTTCCCTTCGCATAACCGACTCCCGAACCCATTCTCTTTGGTCGCGAGACCATGTCTTTTCCAGGTTTACTCTGAGCGTTTCCTTTCCCTCTTTTGGGATAAATAACGCACGGTGGCAGCTCTGTTGTTCTTGTTTTCCCGCCGGTTTTTCGCGCGATGCGACAGCTGGCGACTCTGCTGGGGATATAGAGAAGTTGACCTCTGCTGGTCCATCTTCCCTGAGCGAGTCTCTCCTAGCGCTCTCTAGGTTAGGGTTTTGGTTGCTGTTTGCTGTTGTATTTATTGCATTTATTGTATATGTGCACTTACTGTCTGCATTTATTATTTGCATTAATGTTTGCATTTCATTCATATTCATCTGCTGTGTTGTCTGTGTTTCTCTGTTTGGGGGTGGGAGTTACTTGAGGTAAAAGGCCCAATACCCAGGCTATGAGTGAAATCTAGGAAACCTAGGAATAGAGTGATTCATGGGAAGCGGGTGGTATGGCGCCACTTAGCGGAACATTGATATCACGAGCAGTTCAGACCCTGGTGGGATATTATTGGTGCATACATCGGGTGTGCACAGGATGATATTCTGCGAAAGGTTATTTATGCTGCGTTTCTCTCGACTTTACCCTGGCCTAGATAACACCCGTGAGTGGGGAGGGTTTGATCATTACAGGTACAGTTGCTGATTGTTGGTGACTTGTTGGTGACTCTTGGTACTGATGGTGACTATGAATTATGGGGCATTTATTTCTGGGACGCCAGAGTTCTGCCCATGGTTTATCAGCGAGTTCCGTTTATTTCGGATCCCCGGGCTGAGTTGAGAGTACTTGTTCAGAGGATCCGTTTGTCACCCGTTTAGTGGTTGTTCCTGCAAAGATAAGTGATATAATCTCCGGTTCCGTTTATTTCGGAACCCCCCAAGTTGGATTTATGGTGATTTGGTCCCGCAAATTGACTGGTTCAGAAAAGCAGAGGGTCTGCAGTTGACTTGGCGACACAAGGCCTGCATTCATGCATTTGCATCATATCATCTCGCATTCATCTGCATTCAACTCATGTCTGTCCGTACTCAGGGTCCATTATTTTTAAATTAAAAACCCCGGTTGAGAGACATCCAGATGTCAAAATGTTGTTGATGAAATTTTATCTGTCTCAATAAAACCAGAAAAAAAGAGGACTGAATATTCCTAGTACGGACAGACATTGCACGTGTGAGTCATACTAACCCATTTGCTGTTTTGTAGGTTTCAGTATTCAACCGGTACGCATAGCTCGTCTGTTCAGATAACTTGCTGAGGGTCAACAAAACCAAGCTGATGGATCTTCTCAACGCCGACGTCCTTGAGCTGAAAGGGATGATGAGGGAGTTGTTCAGTGTTGTGCAAGGGCTTGCCTCGGGGCAGAAAGCCATGTCCGAAAGACTGGAAAGGATTGAGAAACGGTTGATAATGGAAAAGGTTCAGGGGAAGGCTCCGTCCTCCGAAGTGAACAAACCTTCTGGTACTGTAGCAGAGAAACCCTCCGACAGTGGTCCATCCAAGAAGAAAGTTGAGCCAGTTGGTGTGCCCGCAAAGAAAGAACGTAGCAAAGATCGTTATCATCCTTACGCTACCACTGTATCCACTCCTGTCAGCAAATCACCTGTTCAACAGCAACAACTGCCACCTCAACAGAAGACACTGGGAGCTAAGAGCCAGGTGAAGAAGAAGAATGAGGATCGTCAGTTTGAGGAACCACCGGTGACTTATGCCTCTCTTTTCCAAAGGTTGAGGGATCTGGGATTAGTTCGACCGAGAATTTTGATTCCTTTAGAACAGCAGCGGAGGCCTGCCAACTATGATGAGAGTGCCAAGTGCGAGTTTCACTCTGGGGCACCCGGGCACAGCATTGAGGGTTGCAGAGCTTTTAAGCATATTGTCCAAGATCTGGTGGACTCCAAGGCTATCAGCTTGGCTCAGGTAATGAATGAGGATGTCAACCCCGCACTCAGGCAGAGACCAGCAAAAGTCAAGATGGTGAAGAAGGCCAAGAAAGGAGTAGAAATGATTGAAAAGGGTCAGCTAAAAGGTCCAAAGGCTATGTTTCCAAAACTTTTGCTACAGGATGGAGCCTTACCTGCTGCTGATAATGCTTGTGCGACTGTCACTACAGAAGAGTGTGTGTTGATGAAGGACGCGATACAGAAGATGAAGAAAGCAGAAATGGGCAGTGAAAGATGTAAAGCACCCAGTCTGGCAATTGAAACCGTCCAGGTGGAGAATACCTTTGTTGCTGAGAAAAAGAAGAAGCTGTCCATTTCCTCTTATAAGCAAGCTCTGGAAGTGGTGAAAAACAGAGAGGCCCAAGGCTGGGGAAGGATCATTGACATCGTGGTAAAAGCAGACATGTTTGGAGTCGGTTATCATCCGGATTTAGAGTCGTCTAGGCCAGACAGAGGATGTCGTCCACTGTACGCCTTCGTCAGTGCAGGAATGTTGGATCCTGGTCATGCCCGTTCAGTGGGTGAAGATGTTGACAACGACCGCGAGCTTGAGGCGTGGATAAAGTCATGCATACCAGACAATTGGAAGGCCTCCAAGAGCGTCACTGTCACTCATTCTGAAGAGTAGTTTTTCTGTTTTTTCAATTTTTGTTTGCATGAAAGCCATACGTTTTGCCCGAAACGTAATGGTCCATTGTAAGGGCCATCTCATATGTTTCATTATGCAACATTTTGCATCAGTAATGAATGGATGTTTTGCAGTTAAAAGCGGTGTTCCCTGTTTTTCATTTAATTTTGCAATTTTTTTTAAAAAAAAAAAAAAGAGAAAAAAACGAATAAAAATGGCAACGTTTTTTCATCCTCTTTCCTTTTAGTCCTGTTTCGTTCCAAAATGATTACTCTTCTGATCTCACCGATAACGATTCGGTTACACCTCTGTACGACTTCGATAATTCGACCTATCATGCCGAAGAAGAAGGCGAAGAAGATTGTGATCTGCTGGAATTAGCCAAGTCGATTGAAACAAGAGGAGAAGGTGATTCAACCACACGAGGAGCGAGTCAAGATTGTCATCCCAAGTGCCGCCGGGATCAGAAGGGAAATGAAAGATGAGGCCGCTTCAGAGGCAAGTCGAGAACAGAATGGTAGCCCTGTTAGAAGAGCAGGTTGATACGTATGCCTGATTGTATCTAGATACACCAGGGCGGAATACCAATGTTATGGGGCACGAGCTACCCTTAAAAGAAGACTGTCCTCCAGTGAAGCGGAAACTGGTGCTGAAAGATGAGAAGGTGTATGGACCACCAAGATGTGAACAGAGCTAATCTGAAGGATGAATTCCCGGTACTTCACAATGAGGTATTGGTTGATTATATGGCTCAGGTCTCAGTGTTTATCTTCAGGGATGGCTTCTTGGCCAAGACCAGATTGAATTGTTGCCAGATGATATGAAGTAAACCAGGTCCATCACACAAGGGGCACCTTCTTGTTCTAAGTTGATGTCGTTCCGTCACATGAGGCCGGTGCCACGTATCAGAGGTCTACGGTGATTTTGTTTCATGATATGATTCATCGTGAAAGCAAATGCCACGTTGATGACATGATGGCAAAGTCCCAAGCAGAACAGGGGCATCCGGTAGACTTGGGGCAAGTTGGTTGATTGGTTGAGATAACTCACACTGTTGAGCCCGAGTCAGTACACTTAGGGGGTGCTGTTCATCAAGCTACCGAGGCTTGTTGTGAGTAAATCAGAAGAATCAAGATTGATCCTGTAAAAAAAAAAAAAAAAAAAAAAAAAAAAAAAAAAAAAAAAAAGAGGATAAATCGCAGGAACTTCTGATTCCGATGCTTCCCAGGGGGATGATTGTTAATCTGGTACTCGGTAGCCCTCGAGGGGTCTATGAGGTGCGTACTGAGTCAGCATGACTAGTCTTGTCGAAAAGAGTATGCAATTTACCTAAGCAAAAAGTTTATCGACGGTGAAACAATACACTCACTGTTCGAAAAAACTTGATGTACTTTGGCATAGGCTGCTCGCCGACTGAGACAGTGTATGCTGATTCATACCACTTCGTGGATATCCAAAACAGATTTGGCTAGGTATGTGTTTGAAAAGCTAGTAGCAACCCATGGAAGGTTATCAACCAAGGAAGTTTGAGGTCCCTGATGAGGACATTTCGAGGTACTCAAATCGAAAGATTGAGAGTGACCGATCCCGGAGGAGGGGCCTGGCCCTGAATCCGAACGGATTCCGATGTCTGATGGGGAAGTTAAAATGAATGAGGTAGTGCTTCCCGAATCACAGTCGGTTGCACCAACAATGGTGGCTGAACATAAAGTCTGTATCCTGGATATCGAACCTTGGGATGTGCATCTACTTGGGGCAGTGACTTCCTCACAGATATATGAGAAATCAGAGAAGACTGAATGGATAAGGACTCGGAATGACATGTTGAGTCCAACTGAGGAAAGAGGGCTGACAGTTACTTGTCATGGGGTGTTGTACCCAGTGAATGAAGCATATTGTTGACTGAGAAGTGTGACCTCGAGCGTACCACGTGGAAGAATTGGTTGAAAAGGATCCTTCCTCCTCAAGACGATTGTGGGGCAAATGGATAAACAGTTATGAGTGTCTCATTCGTGGTCAAGAGGGTCCCATCTAACAGAACCTTGTTGTTTACGACCACGGATGACGACGATTTTCATCCCCTGTGAATGCGGACGCAGTTAGAAAATACTTCGTGAAAGAAACCCGCTGGACAAAAAAAAGAGAATAAAGAGTCCAGGCAAAAAATGGGCATCCCGGCGAACCAAGAAAAAGAGAAAGGTTCGGGCAAAAATTAGGGATATAAAAGAAAAGAACTGTACACCCGGCAAGTTGAAAACCCGCAAGGGCGACTTGGGCAAAAAAGGGTATCCCGGTGGACTGAAACCCGAAAGGGCGGTCCAGGCAAAAGAGGGAATGAAACGAACAACTGCGTCTAGCATGATCATTTGTGCACATGATGACTTGGATAATCTCCGACAGAGACCGATCGGAAGCGTCTTGTTCAGAAGACAGAAGGTGCAGAAAGTCCTGAGGACATATGAGGTGTAACTAAGTTGGAACCCGATGAGATCGCAGTTTCACGTTGCCACTAGGATAGATTTTTCTTTTATGTGCAATCACCTCTTTCCAGGGTTTGCTTCCCGTGTGTTGCTCAATTGTGAGCCATCTTTTATTCCAGTCAAATAAAGCGTGTGTTCGATCAAGTAAATTTTGTTTTTGTGTCATTACTGTTTTGATTACGAAAACATCTATTCATTTTGATAAGAATATTTGCCTTTTGAAACATAGAGGTCCCTTCTGACGCATGCTTGTGAGATTGAAATCTGGAAATCTTACTTGGAAGTCTGAGTGACCTAAGTGTTGAAATATCAGAACACCTGGGGCATACCTGGGGCATGTTTTTATCTGACGATCTCTTGTGCAAGTACTGTTGGATATATTCATTCACTTGTCAGTGGTGATGTGAAACCTTTTTGACAAGAGATCCCCTCAGAGTCCAAATCAGGGGCAAGGAATAGTTGAACGGTGAAAAGACAGTGAAGGATTACTACGACGGTCCTGAAGAATTAATCAAGAAGACTCTTCAAGGTCTGATGATTGGAAAGTTTGTATGAATACCAGGAGTTCGATCCCCGTGGAGTACGGACGAGATTGGGAATACAAGATGATGGAGCAGAAAAGTCCAGAAGAGTCTGGGAGTTCTAAAAGCGGAAAGTCAACACCATGGGTGGATGATGAATACTAGTGTTCGACGAGTCAACCGACATCCTTGTCAAACAAGCTGTATCTCCCCAGAGGATTAAGAGTGTGATCTCCCTGGCAGATTCGAGATCGTTGTCTCCTCAGTAAGCCTGAAAGTGGTCACGTCCCCAGCCCAAGTCAGTATTGAAGCTATCAGAGTTATTTCCCCTGCAGAGATGCCTGTAGACAATACCTTCTTTCCCCAGCAGATCCGAGGATTGTTTATCCCCAGCAGGCTTATGCTTGCAAATTTCCCCAGTTGAGAATCCCCGCTGAGCGCCTGTCAGCTATTTTCCCCGGGAGTCCCCTAGTGGAGTTTATCTGTAGACCGTTGGTGTGTTCCCCAACAATTGGTTTTGTGATGCTATCATCTCCAGTGTGGCCGTGAGTGCTTATCCCAAGCAGGTTTGTGGGAATTCACCTCCAGTATGATATGACGTGCTATCATCCTCGACAGAGTTGTTACTCTCGCCACTATTGTTGTTCTCTCCACTAGGATCGTTCTCCTCAGCAGAATGGTGTGGTTTTTCCTCAGCAAGTTCCCCGAGTGGAGCGGGTCTCATGAAATACATCTCCAGCAGTGATTCTCCTACATATGGATTGGTTGGGTCGTCCCTAGTGGAGTAGCATTTATTTCTCCAGCAGAGTTCATCCTACCAGTGGATCGGACGAGTTTCTGTAGTAGACTGATATCTGCATCCCCAGCTGAGTTGATTCTACCTATGGGTCGCGTAGGTTATCCCTAGCGGAGTAACAGACATTCTCCCAAGCAGGGTTTATCCTATCTGAAGGTTGGTTGAGTCTTTCTCCCAGTGAAGTCGTTGTACCATTCCCCAAGCAGAGTTCTCCGCAGAATATTTCCCCAAGAGGAGTCTCCCCACGGAGTCAGAGTATCTGGTCATTTTGGCTCCCTAGCCAGGGTTCATTCGCATTTTGCATGTAGTAATCATTGCATCTTCAAAAATCGCGTAGCATTTCCATTCCTAAATGGAGCATTACGCCATAGAAAAATTCAAACATATGCATTCATGTGTTCGAAACCCCATCAAACCGTATTCCCTGCAGAGACGGATTTTTGTTCAACCTGTACAACGCATTGGCTACAGTTACTCCAGTCAACATTTGGTGTTTATAATCCCCACAGAGGTTTATTTCCTCACCTGTTGGTGACAGAAAGTTTGTTTCTCCCTAGTGAGGCCCCCTGCAAGTGTTCAGCCTAGCCCTGTCATCTTGAGAATGTCAGTATACCCTGTCAGCACCCGTGTCTGGTCTTCTTTGGTGTCGGTAAACACCATCTTTCGGTGATTTCCAGTCATGCGTAAGTGTCTGGTCTTCTTTTGATGTCGGTAAACATCCTCTTTCGATGTTCATAACGTCGCTATCCCTTCCCTAGTGAAGATTACTCCTCTCCGTTGGTGTCGATAAACGTCGAGTTTTTCCTAGTTATCCGATGATGTCTAGTTGTACCCCTCTCCATGCAGAGTTACCTCTCCGTTGGTTTCGATAAACGACGAGTTTTTCCCAGTCGTCCGTTGACGTCTGGTTGTGTTTCTCTCATTCCCATTCATCTGTAAATGTCTGGTCGATCTTTTTGGTGTCTGTAAACATCATCTTTCGATGTCTGTAAACGTCGAGTCTTCCCATTCATCAGTAAATGTCTGGTCGATCTTTTTGGTGTCTGTAAACATCATCCTTCGATGTCTGTAAATGTCGAGTATTCCCATTCATCTGTAAATGTCTGGTCGATCCTTTTGGTGTCTGTAAACATCATCTTTCGATGTCTGTAAACGTCGAGTCTTCCCATTCATCAGTAAATGTCTGGTCGATCTTTTTGGTGTCTGTAAACATCATCTTTCGATGTCTGTAAACGTCGAGTATTCCCATTCATCTGTAAATGTCTGGTCGATCCTTTTGGTGTCTGTAAACATCATTTTCCGATGTCTGTAAACGTCGAGTTTTCTCCCATTCATCCGTTGATGTCTGGTCGAGTCTCCCCAGTCATTCATTAATGTCTGGTTACCTCTCCGTTGGTTTCGATAAACGTCGAGTTTTTCCTGGTCGTCCCCAGTTGGTTACCTCTCCGTTGGTCTTGGTAAACGTTGAGTTTTTCCCATTTCGTCCGTTGACGTATGGTTGTATCCCTCCCAGTTATTCAATAATGTCTGGTTACCTCTCCGTTGGTCTTGGTAAACGTCGAGTTTTTCCTAGTTGTCCGTTGGCATCTAGTTGTGATTTCTTTTCCCATTCATCATCGTTGTGATGTCTGGATGTGATCGTACCCTTTGAAAACAAAAAACAAAACAAAATACCCAGTAATAAATATCAAATCCCAGTGGACGTTTCCATTGGTGGATCCCTGTATTGTGCAAATTCTACGGTTCTTGGTATTCAATCCCTGTTTACCCCGAAAGTCTGACAGCCGTTGCTCTCATCCATTCGGGTTCCCAGCTGATTGAATAGGGGCAGCTGTAGCACCTCAAATTTGCACCTATCATTGTACATACATTTTCATGTTAGGTCATAACATATCATGATCCATTGCATAGCATTTGCATTGTCCCTCAGTTGCCTCAAGAGCAAGCAATCAAGAATTAGGTCAAACTAATCTCCTGACCAGTCAACCAAGCAAGCAAAGGAATTTCTCATTGAATCAAGGCCTTGGGGTTTGTCCAACAAAGTTCACATGGCTTGGAGGTCTATTTGAAGTATTTTGGTCAAGGGTTGAGGGCTCAGAGGTCATCAGTTTACATACAGACAGTCAAAACCCTAAAAAAGTCAACTGTCAGTCAAAGCAGTGGATGGTGGTCATTCTTGTGGAATTTGGGCACCATGGTTAATAATCAAGAGTTCATACAACTTGGGACATCATTTGAAGTCAAGTTCTCAAGGAATTAGGGTTTGGAATTCATCAGTCAATGCATAATCAATCAGAAACCCTAAAAGTCAACTGTTGGTCAACTGTCCATTTAATCAGTGATTGGATGATTGGATTTGGTTTGTGAGAGTTCATTCATGGCCAAATAGTCATCATATATCATGCCAAACACCATCATGGAAGAATTTGAAGCCAGATCATGAATTTCCCAAAATGGAAACTGGGCCTGTAACTGAAACTTACTAAAAATGGAAAGTTTTGATCCTCAAACTTACATCATGATACAAGCCTCAAATGAATTTTTGCCCAACATGAAAGTTGAAGATCTTGTTCTCCCATTTCCAAAAAGTCCAAGAACTCTCAATTCCCATGTGTGGTTGGCAAGTTATGATCGAATCGATTTCAGAAAATCTTGAACTTCAAAGGGCCATATCTCTCAAACCGTTTGGTCAATTTTGGTGGGGTTTTTTCCTACAAGTCACATTTGATCCCCTCTTTCCAAAAATATAAATTTCATGAGCCAAAACTTCACCAATCAAAATGGCATATTTTGACCTTTCTCATTTAAATGAAAGTTTGACCAAGAGTTGACTTTTTGATTTAAACATTTTTTCAACATTTGGCCAATTGGAACAGCTCATAAATGTCATTTAGAATGTGTTTGCAAAGTCAAATTATGCAGCACATGTGAATTATACTTAGTTGCTTGGAATTTGCAAAAAAGGACACTTTCATCATACTAAACCATGCTACTTCATACCATGCCTTGTACCTCAAAAGGACAGCAACATTATGCATCATTTGCTGTCAATTGAACACATCTTTTGCAGCCATAACCAACAGAAAAGTCATGGCCTAAGTTGCTTGAATTTTGGATGGAAAGGACATTGTCACCATGCTACCACATCTTGCAACCTTACTTGTACTGTCCCATAGCAGAACTTTTCCCCCCATTTTTTCTGTCATATTGCAAGCATTAGAAGCAACAAAAGAGAACATGGCAAAATCTTAATGTCATTTTTTTGGCTGTCATAACAAAAAAAACCAACTGCATAACCAAAGCCTAGCTCACCCTTGCTGTTGACATTCCAGATTTTCTGTCCAAACCACATTAGCAACTTCAAAACAGCAGACTTCCTCTATCATTTTCCTGTCAAAAAAAACCAAAACTCCTAATTGCAACCACAAAAAACCATTTGGCCAAGACAGAAAAAGGTGACCGATCCTAACAGCATTCATTTTGCTTGGTCATTTTGCACTTTTCCTGTCATCACAACCAGTAGCAGTAGCAGCATCACAAGATTCTTGGCCAAGGCAAATGGATAAGAAAAGGTTCATTCAGAAAAACTCACTCACTTTGGCATGTTAAAGTTGGTTCTGCTGAGATCAAAAGAGGAGGAACCCTGTTGTTGGCATTTGATGTTCTCTATCAAAAACACATTTTCTGTCCAACTGCAGCAATACCAACATCAACCAACTGCAGCAATACCAACATCAACCAACTACAGCAGCACCAAAACCCTGCAGCAGCACAACCTGACCTGCCTTGCCTTGCTCAATGTTCTTTCACTCAAAACCTCATTTGGCCATTGGACCCTTTTTGAAAACCCTACAGTATCCAACAGCATAGGGTAAAAGAACCTGTCATGGGACCAACCTTGCTTTGCATTTTCAAAAGTCTGTCCTAAAATGCAAAGAGCTGAAGCCTTGGTTGTTTCACCACCATTTTCATCATGCAGCCAAGCCAACAGAACTGCATTGATTCATACTCATAAGAGGTGACCTTGCTTGCTTGGCATTTATCAAGGAGCTGTCCAAAACACTAAGGAACCAAACCTGGCCCTGCTTGAGACACCATATGCTCCATCATTTTTTTCTGTCATTTTGAAACAAGTAGCAGACCATAACACAAACCTAACTCACCTGGCCATTGGTATTTTGCTGTCATCAAAACAATTGCACAACCAACCCTCACTTATTTTTCCAACCTTGCCCTGCCAACAACTCTCCCTCAAGCATCATCCCACTAGCCTGGCAAGAAAAATCTGTTACAACTCAAAGAACACAACAAGGCCTTGGACAGAAAACCAACCAATCTTTCATTTATCTTGTTGGACCTCACTTGCATTTTGAAAAGGCTGTCAAAAAACTCATTGATCCCAAAAGTCAACACCCTGCAGCAGAAAATCATGCATAGCTCTTGCCTTGCCTTCACAATCCTGTTACCATTTTGAAAGCAACCAGCACACCACAACACTTTCACTCATTTTTTCCAACCAAAACATACACCCTTACTATTTGCTTTGCCAATTCAAAAAACTGTCTTGCCAATACAACCACCCTACACCCAAGACCACAAACCCTTGGCATTTTGTTCTCTCTTCTAAAAAACTGCCACCATACTGCAGCAGAAAAAAGAAGAGAACCTTGGCAAGTACATTTTCAAAACAATAGGGCATTAACTTAGTCCCATTTCTTCTGTCATGAGAGGCCATTAGCAGACCAACAAAACCAGCATAACATTGCAGCAGGAAGTGGTTTCACCTTGTCCCCACCTCGCATTTTCTGTTCAGCAGCATACCACAGCAACTTCACTCACTTCCCAACCTTTGCCTTGCTAACATGGCCTGCAATCTACCATAGACCAACCTAACAGAAAGACCAACCAATCTCCCATTCTCCATAACCTCACTTGCATTTTGCCAAGCCTTATGCCTTGCATTTCCTCAAACAACCAACTCAGACCTAGCCATTGCATTTTCCACAACTCTTCATCATGTTAGACTAACTACATTCAGTTGGCACTTGCATTTTTTCAAAACCTGCTACCAACATTTCCTGCAGCAAGCAAAACACCCTTGGCCATCTCTTCAAAAAAACCTGCCATGAACCAACCTTGCCTTGCACTCTTCTTTTTCTTGCCATAAACTTCCAAGGTCCAAAACACACAAGAAACAACCAACTTCATTCATCTCCATTCTCAATCTTGGCATTTTGCAAAAGAACACACAAGACTAAACTTTGACTTGCCTAACACAATATTCATACAACATTTGGAAGTGGTTCTCACTAGCATTTCTCCACCTGCAAGCACAGTTCCAACACTGTCTTCCACCTTGCAACATCCATGGCAAAAATTATGTAAGCACACTACACAAGCATTTGACAAAGAGCAACCTTCATCATACATCAAGGCAAGGCTCTAGGACGATTATTTCACCTCAATTCCATCAAAAAGCATCAAGAACACAAACTGCCCTTCAAAAAAGGTATGGATTCGACCCTTCCATTTTCTCAAATTGACATATACTTTGGAAAGGTCTTTCAATGCTGAGTACCATGATGCTTTTCTTTTTGAAAATGATTGCTTATCCATGAAGATATGTTGAGATAAAGTTTGGTGCTTGGAAATGTTTCTTTTGATTTTCTTGATGTGTAGTTCAAATTAATGAAAATAGGGTTTGGATTGTTGTTGTGTGATGTTTGATGATTACAATGGTATGCTCAATTGACATTTTTGGGGAGAAATTAAGAAATTCGAATTTGGGGATGATGATGAACATAAACCCTAGTTTATTTTTCCAGAATTTTTCACATTCACACGTGCATGGCCTCTTTCAACTCACCAACCAATGAAAACATTTCATTTTGT
This sequence comes from Lathyrus oleraceus, assembly GCF_024323335.1. Taxonomy (NCBI): domain Eukaryota; kingdom Viridiplantae; phylum Streptophyta; class Magnoliopsida; order Fabales; family Fabaceae; genus Lathyrus; species Lathyrus oleraceus. Next base: position 62,403,624 of record NC_066582.1, on the reverse strand, counting down.
GCCCAAAACGACTGTGTTTGGTTAAGTGAATCAGAGAATTACGAAAATGCCATTTTCTCAATATAAATTCAACTAATTTCTTCACTTTGATTACCAATCTTCCAAAATTCATAACTTGCTCATTTTTGATCCAATTTGAATGGGATTTTTTGTGTTGTGTTCATCATGATCTCTACTTTTTTATCATTATTTTTCCAGAATTTTTGGATGAATGGTTTTTAAATGGCCTTAGGGTTTGTGACATGTGACCAAATTTTGTACACCTTGCCAAATCAATTGTGAAATGATGAGAATGTATCCAATGGCTCTCAAATGTTTTGTGCTTAAACTAGACACATTCATGGTGATTTTGGTATAAAGTTTGTGAATTTATCATTTGTGGTTTGTGAGATATGATTTTTTGAATTAGGGTGTAACAATTTGTGTCACACCATTGATGACCAACTTCATGATTTTCATTGCCATGCTTCTTGACCTCCAAATGACTTGATTTTTTGCATGAGCTTACTCTGGTATGTCTAGTTTACATGTGAATTTTCTTGGATTTAATTGAACTATTTTCCATTTGTTTGAGATTTTTCTTCCCTGCCTAGTCAAATGTTGACTTTGTGTGACACATGTTCCCATTTCATTTGTGAAATTCTCATACTTTATTAGATGGACATGAAATTTTACATGTGATAACTAGACATCCTCATCTTTGCCATGGTTTTAGTCCCATTCATTTATCATACACCATTCTTGACTTATGATTTTTCTAAGTTGATGCATGTTTGGTTGACTTCATTGAGCATGTTCAAATTTGGTTTGACTTCATGATTTTCATTGACTGCCTCCCTCTCACCCAAATGGGATGAAATTTGACATGCTTACCATGCTATGTGTTAGGTTTGATCATGATTTATTTGGTGATTTTTGGAAAATGTTTGAGATTGGTTTTGATGCAAGTCTTGCTGTTGACTTCTATGAGCTTCTGTTTGCCATGTTTTGACCTAATTGGTTCATGAAATGATGATAGTGATTGGTATGAATGTGAACCCAATTGGTTTTGTTTCCTAATTGTTTGAACATGATTTTGGATACTTACCCCTTGCTGTTTGGACTTTCTCATTCACTTTTGACCCTAGGCTTGCCCTAGTGGTCCTGTTACTCACCTTTGAGTTTGTGATTTCAGGTTGACCATCAAATGGCCATTGAGACCAATTCTTTTGATTGAGCTTGCTCAAATACCATTGCCTAACCTCTTTGTTTTGTAGGTGGCTTGGCTCACATGCCTTAAGCCTTGTGCCTTGCACCTTCACTTGCTTGTGTTGACTGGTTGATGTCTGCTTCCTTTTGTTTTGTTTGAAGTTGCATACTAACATCTGTTTGACTGTTTCAGGTGCTTTAGTTGCTTAGTTCCTTGTGAACTTTTTGCTTTGCTTTGCTTGTATAAGCAATTTGCATTGAGGTATGTCTCTCTTACTTCATGTAGTCTGGAAGACCTGGCCTGTTACTTGGCCAGGCAACTGTCTGAAGCCCTCCTTAAGAGGCAATGTTTGTGGATGTTTAACTTTGTCCTTGCATAGAGTCAAAGACCTCAATGAGGCAATTGGTGGAAGGTAGGGGTATGCAATCTATCCCCCACTATTCAGTGTGTCATCCGCTTTGCTCACACCACTGTGTTGATGCATTGCAGATACAAACCCAAGATCTTGTACAATTGTACAGTTGAGTCGGTTTTAATGTGTAGAAGGGTTCCCACTTTCTGAACCCACACATTCTTGTCTTGAGCTCTCCCAGGCCAGGGATAAGAGCTGTGAGGTCTCATCCTCACTTCATCCTTTCATCTGCTTCACCTTAGCCCCTCAATGGCAAGGTTAAGAGCAATATTCACCCAGTTCCAGAGGTTTGTTTGTTGAGGTTGATATGACCCCTTGACTAAAACCTAACCCTTGTTTGAGCCACTTGTTTGTGTATAGCGTGTGCTATCTGCGCTTGTAGGATTGTTTGACTTGCTTCCTGTGCAAGTTAGGATAGTTTGACTTGCTTCCTGTGCAAGTTAGGATAGTTTGACTTGCTTCCTGTGCAAGTTAGGATTAGTTTAGACTTGCTTCCTGTGCAAGTTAGGTTTTGCTTGGCTTGCTTCCTGTGCAAGTTAAGTGTGTGTGTGGCTTGCTCCCTGTGTGAGCCATACTTAGGATAGGTTGGCCCTTGTGCCATTTAGCTAGAAACCTTAACTTAGGGATGATTTGCATGACAACATCTAGGCTCGAGTCGTAGTCTCCCTAGAGTTGTGTCTCCCTCTGTTATCTGGTTAGGCTAGGTCCTTTATCCCTCCGTAGGGGAACTACATCGCCCTGATCTTCACACCAGATGAAGTATGTAGGCAGGAGATTGAGCTGATCTCTCCGGGCGCCTTTTCTTTCTTTTGTGTGTGTTGTCTGACCTTTGCTAGGCTCGAGTCTGTGACTCCTTAGCAATTTGTTGTCTGTCTGTTTGAGTGTGTGCTTGACGGTTATAGGCTCGAGTCCTCGACTCCCTAACAACTTGTTGTGTTGTTGTGAGCTTGGAAGCTGATGTAAGTCCATCGAGTGGCATTTGGGTTCCAGTGTGCGTGTGTTTAGGTTCGGATGTCAATGTAAGTCCAGTGATTGGCATTTGGGCTCCACGTTTGCCTCTTTGTGTGTGTTTTGGTTCGGATGCTGACATAAGTCCAGTGATTGGCAGTCGGGCTCCACGTTTGCCTGTGTGTGTCTTGTTTGTTGGTGTGCGTGTCAGCCGAGCTACGAATGCTCTGATTCTTCTCTCGTCCGAGAAGATACGTATGCATAGGATGCGACATCCTAGCGAGCATGTGTTGTTTCCCCAGTCCGAACTACTTTGACTCTGATGTCTATGCCTGATAGACTAAGTAGGCCCAGGATGCGACATCCTGCCGAGTCCAGTTTCAGTCAGTCTCTTTCGTTTCTTTCAGCCAGTGTGTGTGAATATTCGAGCAGTGTTTAGCAACCAATTTTCCTTTCTAGTGTGCGTGGATCCCGTAGAGTACTACGGATGCGTAGGGGTGCTAATACCTTCCCTTCGCATAACCGACTCCCGAACCCATTCTCTTTGGTCGCGAGACCATGTCTTTTCCAGGTTTACTCTGAGCGTTTCCTTTCCCTCTTTTGGGATAAATAACGCACGGTGGCGGCTCTGTTGTTCTTGTTTTCCCGCCGGTTTTTCGCGCGATGCGACAATACCGTTCAACGATCAAAGCTTTCGGACGGTGATGATTCTTTGTATACCCTTTGAAGATCTTCATGTAATGCTCTATGGGATACATTCACCGTAAATAAACCGGAACATAAATTATAATCTCCCTTACTATAAGGACAACTAAGTGAACCATAATGTCAAGGAATGATGGAGGGAAAAACATCTCTAATTGACACAAGATAATTGCAGCCTCATGTTCCAACCCGTCTAAATTTTCAAGATCAATGACTTTACTATATATAACATTGAAGAATACGCACAATCTAGTTATAGTTACCCTTACATTCCTTGGTAAAATCTCTCAGATAGCCACTGATAGAATTTATTACATCAAGAAATGACAATCATGAGATTTTAAGCCAACTAATTTGTGATTGATCTCTGACATAAGTTTTTTCACATTTGATGAGTACCCTTGGGGAACTTTGATACCCTGCAAACAATCATAAAACTTTTTTTCCTTTTTTAGACAGAGTGTGACAAGCTAGGGGAAAATATGTTCTATTCCCTATTTCTTTTGGGGCTAACTCTTGTCGTATACCCATCACAATCGTATCTTCACGAGGTTTATTAGTATCTTTTATCATGCCTTTAATGTTGAAAAATATTATAATCAAACTATCACATATATTTTTCTCCACATACATCACATCAAGATAATATCTTACATCAAGACTAGACCAATATGGAAGATCAAAGAACACCAACATCTTTTTCCAACTATTTTTCTCCACATGCCATTAGACACTATCTTCTTGGCCTCATAATTACGGTTCGACAACATGTTACCTTCTGAAAGCATTTCTTGCAACAATTCAAGCAACTCAGTGAAACTTTTATCCGTCCACTCACCTCTTTCCTTAAGATTAAATAGTCTAAATACAACCGACAATCTTGTAAAACTTTTGCATCCCAGATAGAACGACTCTTCCATGTCTTTTTGCAAAGTATCTACCATATTAGCATTCTTGAAAGCGTCTACCCCAATATCACGAATCATGTCTTCTGAAATATCATTCATAAATTCACCATCATCTTCAATTGTAGGTGATAGAGGTCTTTTTTTTTACTTCACCATGTCATACCTATTTCGTGTAACTTTGAATAATTCCATCACAGTCTAAATGATTGAATATTTCATCCCTTGAATGTTTGGGCATATTTTGAAAAAATTTACAAGGACACAAAAAAATTTCCTTCTCCTTAGGAAGGTTTTTTCCGCAAAATAAAGCAATTGAATCACTCAGTTCTCATACTCTTACTTAATCTATTGGATTTCATCCAACTACGATCCATAATCACAAACAACTTCTGAAAATAAAATAAAATAGTACACAACCAACAATAACTACCAGAACAACAACAAATACAATAACAACGTTATAGTAAACAATATAAGTCTCAAAAACCATAATAACAACAACAGCCAAATATGGCAACAACATCAACGATGGAACAACAACAACAACAATAATAATAGCAATGACGACGACGATGACGATCTACAACGACAACATCTACGATGGAAACAACAAAGCAGTATTGGAGAATTTGTACATACCAAAAATGTGATGAGAGACTCAACGGAGAAGAATTCGAGCTTACTTCTTTCTCGAAGAAGAAGGGTGGTAGTTCTAAGTATTGGGAAACTCCTTTGTTCGTTGGAGAAGAATGAGTTCCTTTCATTCCCTAGGGCGCAAAATGTGAATGAGACAAAACAATATAATTCTGAAGGAATAAAAAATAAAATTGGACTTTTTATCTCGGTTTTCCTCAATAACCAAAGAATAATATCCGACGTAAAATGTATAAAAAGTAAATGCGCATTTCTAGTTGTAAATAAAACATAAAATAGTATGAGTTAGGAATCGAAGCTCAAACACTGAACAATATTGTACGTTGGTTTTCCTAAAAAATTGAGGTGAAAGATAAAGTTTTTTTTAAAAAATAAAATAATATTTACCGCGTTCCAGGTCATTTGACATTGGTTTTTCAATAACTGAGGTGAAAGCTTCGTCAGGAAATGTAGTATTTGTAGAAGTGACTACTTGAGATAACTTGCTAGTGAAGGAAGGTTGAGATTGAGATTTTGTACAAATGAAGATCAAGTGGCTGATTTGCCGACCAAAGGAGTCACAACTGAAGTGTTCAAGAGATTGAAGAAGAACATGGGCATGGAAGACTTGGAGTACTTGAATTAAGGTGGTGTGATGTGAAAACATCAATAATTCAAGTATTATAACAGGTAATTGCGTTCTTGTAACCGGTTACAAAATGTCGTGGTTTTGGTCTTTGAAAATGGTGTAATCGATTACCATTGAGCTGAATTTGTTTTTAGAAACAGTTATAATCAGTTACAGGTTTGGCGTAGTCGGTTACATTTAGCTTTTCAGTTTTGATTACTTTTGTCTCAATCCATTGTATTTGTATATATACCTTTGAGATATCATTATTACGAATGTCTAATGAATGTGCATTCTCACTCTTAATTATACTCTTTTTAATTCTCTCCCTCCCTCTTAACCCTCAATTACTCCATTTTTACCAACTTTGTGAAACCAAATTCTAACAAAATTTGGTGTCTTGAAAAAGAATATTAATTATCATTGATAATAATTAAAAAAGAAATTAACATTTTATACTATATCAAATTTATTCCACCAACCTTTGCTAGTTTGCCTAAAAGGTTGTTATTAGAATCACTCATAAAGACAAAATGGAATAAAATATTACTATATATCTATGAAGATGATAACATGTATAGTATAGCGTATGTGATTGTGGTGCAAGCAGTGTGTTGTTATATGCTCAAAACTCAGTAGAATAAATGTACTGTAACATGATTCCTTTTGATCTCATCATCGAATTATACGGAGCTCGCATAAAACACAACAGGGAAAAGCAAAGGAAGGAATAAAGAGAACAAGTGGATTGAATTCTTAATGAGACGAAGATAAGGTGTATGTGTTCCTCGAGTTTGTAGATAGAGACGGTTGATATGCCTCCATTCCAACATTGTCTGTTTTCCGAATATAACGGTATGGACGAATTTGTAATCCACCGAAGCAGTATGCATTTATTCCATCGATCTGTGCATTCATATTATATTTGACCTTTAGTTTTTGTAAAGTAGTTCACCTTTTGTTAACTGAGTGCAAGAATCTCATATTCCAGAAACCTATTTCAGAAAAGAAAAATGTGAAAAATGAAGAATAATTTGTTTGAAATGCTTAATGCCCAAAATTAAAGCCCACGAATATTGACATGCAAGTGTTAAAATATGTTGTCCTTTTATATGCTAGCCTATAAACGGGTATTCCCTTTTATATGCTAGCCTCTAGACGGGTATTCCCGTATCCGTTTATATGTTCTTTTAAATATACATACGCGTCAAAATATAAATATAATTTTTATTTAATTTTAATTTATATATATATATATATATATATATATATATATATATATATATATATATATATATATATATATATATATATATATATATATATATATATATATATATATGATAAAAGTTATTATTGGAACGAAAGTTACATTTTAAGAGGATTGTAAAAAATTGTAAAAATAAATTTTGGTAGTTACACATATTAAAAACTGTAAATTTTTATTAATATTTTATTTTAAAATTAAATAAATTGTATATATTTTTAAAATAAATTGAAAATGAAAATAGTTTAATCCAAAATCACCTATCTCATTATATATATATATATATATATATATATATATATATATATATATATATATATATATATATATATATATATATATATATATATATATATATATATATATATATATATATATATATATATATATATATATATATATATATATATATATATATATATATATATATATATATAACTTAATAAAATTTCAATTTAGAAATTAATCTATTAATTAATTGGGTATAAATAAAATATGAATGAATGTCAGCCGCCGGATCTATTTCAGAATTATGAAAACTTAATTATGAAAACTTAATGGCTTTAATCCTGCATTCTACCAGAATTTTCGGAATTTGTGTGGAAACGACATATGGGAGGCTGCTACGGTTTGGTTGGTAATGGGTTTCTTTCCGCCGTCGCTTAATGATACTAACATATGTTTGATTCCCAAGTATGTTAAACCTCTTTACATGAAGGATTTTCGTCATATCTCTTTATGTAATGTGGTCTACAAACTTGTGCCTAAAGTCCTTCCTAATAAAATGAAGGTCTTGTTGGATAAAACTGGGTACTACTGGTCATCCATGGTTCAAGATGCCAACAGGGTTCTATTAAGAAGATGGAAAAGAAGACTCGAAGAATACAAGGGAAATTAGGTAGAAGAAATCCCACATATCCTTTAATTTTATCAAACTACCCATCATTCAATAACCGACAAAAAACTATTTAGGCTCTCTTACGGAATAAAAGTCGGCATCCCAATTGAAATGGGGGAACTTAGTGTTGGGGTTGGTTGAAAATATACATGTTGAAGAAGTCCTGCATCGCTTAGTTTTGTGAATGAAGAGAGAGTTCAAGGCTATATAAAGGATATAAGTTCTTTGAAGTCTCACGTCACTTAGTTTTGTGAAGGAAGAACGAGTCCAAGGTTATATATATAGGATTCAAGTTCTTCATTCCAAGATGCACTGGTCAAAATCACTTTAAGCTTGTATTTCACTTTCTTTATTCTCTTATACTCTTGTATTATAGTGTTCTGAGATGTAGTTAAATATTTGTTTTGGAGGGTGTGGGTGTACTAGGGGTCTGGGTGAGTTGAGGATATATTATGTGTTATAACAATTTTCACATAGTATTATTCTCTAGTTGTCTATTGACAACGCTCGTGGTTTTTTCTCTGTTTTTGGAGTTTCCACGTTATGTTTTTGTGTTGTGATTGTGTTCCTCTTTTTCTCTATGCTTTATTTGTTTTTTCCCCAACACTTAGCTAGGGGACAACTCACCTCTTGTCCAAAAAATACAACATACAAATGATTAGAGAGGAGCTAGATCTCTTTGAGGAAAAATATATTTCTCTTCCCTCACAAATATCACCATGAAGCAAGTTGTAGCAGTGAAGTACAATAAGAAAGTTCTATTCCAGTGTTTTAAATCCTACGATCTTGTGCTGAGAAGGGTCAGAAACAGCTAAGGCTAAGGCTAGGGGGATATCATTAACACCATACCTTCATTGTTTTTCAAATCTTTATCCTACTAAATGATTTAATTCTCTCACTTCCTTCCATACAAAACCATTACACTCATGACTTTCATCACAACAACAATCCAAACTATAGATTGAAAATTTCTTGTATGGAAAGACTACATAAGAGCCTCAGATAGAGTTAGCCATTACATTTCTATTACTAATAGAATTTTTTTAGTTTACAATCAATTTTCCACATGTTGAGATATTTTTATTACGAGAAAATAAACTAAAGTATCTTGGATAAACATCTTTGTTTGTATTGCAAGGCTAGTAGAGAAAAAGAGACAGAATGGTGTTATCCTAAACAAATTTCGACAATAATATTTTGAGGGAAGATAAAGTAGAGATGTCTAAAATGTTGAGATATTAGATATAATCCAAGTTGAGTTATGTGGCTCAAGCCCAAAGCTAATTAGGGTTTAGGGTTTGTTACTTAGTTTGCTATTTTACTTAGTAGTCGAGTCACTTAGGTGTATATAAATAGACACTTTGTAATTCAGTTTCATTATTCAATTCAATAATACAATCTTTATTTCCTTATTCTCTCTTTCCCTCCTCGATAAAAGTGTCTCAAGCACTAACAAATTGGTATGAGAGCTCCAGTTAGTTTCTTAATTGTATTTTCAAGAATCACACGTCAGAGGCCGTGTTTTCAAGATCGTGGGTTGTTGTTGATCAATAGCTGCAAAGACGAATGGTAACGGAAATTTACCAAACTCCCTTCTAACTCTTGATGGTAAGAATTGGCTTCGATGGAGAAAACAGATGAAATATCTATTTGGCTTTCATGAAATCCTAGAAGTGGTTACTAATGGTGTTCCTGCGATTGGTGAAGATGCATTCGACACACAGAGAACCACTCACAAAGATGCCAAGAAGAAGGATTGTAAGGCGGCATTTTACATCCAATCGGCAGTTGATGCGGCTAAGTTCGACATAACTGCTCATGCTGAACCAGTGAAGGAGGCAGTGGATATTCTTGTCAAGTACTATGAAGGGGGCGAGAAAGTCAAGGTTGTCAAGTTGCAAAATTTGTGACGACAATATGAATTGTAGTCAATGGGAGAAGATGAAAAGATTACAGGCTATGTGTCGAAGGTGCAGAAAATTGTCCATATCATGAAGGGTTGTGGCGAACCCCTAACTAGTAAGATGATATTTGAGAAGGTAATGTGTACGTTAACCTCTCACTTTGATCACGTTATCTTAGCTATTCAATAATCCAACAATCTTGAAACCTTAAACCTGGAAGATTTGGTTGGTTTATTGGAGGCGCGTGAGATTAGGATTGTCAAAAGGAAAGGAGTTAAAGACTCAATACAAGCACTTTAGGCTCAGTCATGGAAGAAAAGTGGTGGTTCCAACAGGTTCAAAGGAAAAATCGATAAGACTCAGGGCAAGAAGTCTTGGTCGAATCCTCACAAGAATAAGGTCGATGATAGAGCTTCTGAATCCTCGAAATGAAGAGAAGGAAATTCCTATAAGAAAGACAAAGAAGAGAAAAAAGGTATGCAATGCTATAATACTGAAAAGTTGGGTCACTTGGCCAAGCATTGTTGGTACAAGAAAGACAAGGGATCGACAAAAGGCAAGGACGAAGGAGAAGGCCTTGCACATCAAGATTCAAATGATTATGATAATTTGGTGGTTAAGGCTGCAGTTGCAAATGACCATGTTGAATCCCAGACCTGGTCCTCCACTCAGGCTGCTTAAATCACATGACTGGTCGAAAAGTATGGTTAGTAGATTTTAGATGCGTCGAAGAAGAGAAAGGTCAAACTAGTTGATAATAGCTCATTGTAAGCTGAATGTATTGGCAACATAGTTATTTAAAGGAGCAATGGAGCGAAAGTCTTGATCAAAGATGTACTTTATGTCCTTGGAATGAAGTGAAATCTGCTAAGTGTTGGACAACTGGTCGAAAAGGGGTTCTCAGTAGTTATGAAAGATGAATTCTTAGAACTTTTCAAAATCCAGAATAACTTGGTCATGAAATCTCCTCTGTTGAAGAATAGAACATTTAAGACCATGATCATTTCGACTGAGGTACAGTGTCTGAAAACAGTTGTTGACCACAAAAATAGTTGGTTATGACATATGAGGTTTGGCCATCTAAATTTTAGGTAGCTCAATCAACTAATCACTTAAGATAATGGAAATTGGTATACCAAGTATTGAGATGCCCGAAAAACTCTGTGAAGGTTGTCTAGTCGGAAAGCAGTCCAGGAAGTCTTTTGTTTCGACTATGTCAATGAGATCCTCCTACATACTCCAAGTTGCACATTTAGACGTACGTGGTCCTTTTAAGGAGCATACCATTGGTGGAAACATGTATTTTATTTCATTTTTCGACGAGTTTAGTCGAAATCTGTGGATCTATGTGATCAAGAGAAAGGACGGAGTATTTGAAATCTTTAAGAGATTCAAGATGCTTGTCGAAAACCAGAGTGAAAAGAAGATCAAGGTTCTGCGAACAGATTGAGGTGGCGAATACACATCCAAGATATTTGAAGCATTCTATGAAGAAAGTGGTGTTGATTATGAGGTAACTACTCCTTATACTCCTCAACTTAATGGAATAGCAGAAAGAAGAAACAGAACCATACTGGATATGACGAGATGCATGTTGAAGCAGAAGAATTTGCCAAAATTCTTATAGGGTAAATTTGTTTTGAATGTTGTTTATATACTGAATAGGTGCCCTACCAAGAAGCTAAAGAACAAGGTTCCTGAAGAAGCATGGAGTGGCAAACGACTATCACTGAGTCATCTGAAGGTGTTTGGCTATATGTGTTACAAGCATGTTCTTAATTCAAGAAGAAGGAAGCTTGATGACAAGAGTGAATCTATGATTCTGGTAGGATATCATTAAACTGGAGCATACAGGTTATTCAGTCCAATTAATCAGAAGATTATGATTAGTCAAGAGGTTGTGATTAATGAGAATTTTGCCTGGGATTGGAATTCTAGTAATGCAATTGACAAGCCATTAATGAGCTATGATTTCGATGAAGCAAGTAATGATGTCGAAGTCTTTATATGAAGCAGCAAGTTCATCAAATGTAAGTTCATCTCCACTTGAGTCATCATCAGAGGCACAGACACTAGTTAGTGCAGTGACATGTTTTGCAGATTCTCCTTCTGATTCACTCTCAGAGTCTCCCTCACACCAGGTGACAGATAGTCTCTTCTTTTGCATCTTGAAGAAGGTAGGACATTCAGCTCTAATGTGTCCAAAACATTCACATCCATGACACTGGATTCCCTTGCCTTGGTTGGACTTTTCTTCAGATTTTGATCTTCTACTGAAGTGTTCTTGACATTTGGTCTACCTTTTTGATCAATCTTCTTTATGAACTTGTTGAACTGTCTTCCAAGCATGGCTATAGCTTCTGATATACTTTCATCACCTCCAATATTTCCTTCTTGTGAATCCTCTTCAGTATTTGATACCAAAGCTATGCTTTTGTTTTTCTTTTCAACATTCTCACACAAACCCATTTCAAAAGTTTGGAGAGAACCAATAAGCTCATCAACCTTCATATTGCAAATATCTTGAGCCTCTTCTATAGCAGTAACCTTCATGGCAAATCTCTTGGGCAATGATCTGAGAATCTTTCTTACAAGTTTTTCTTCAGACATTTTCTCTCCTAAGCCTCAAGAAGTGTTGGCAATTTCAAGAATATTCATGTGGAAGTCATGAATAGTCTCATCCTCTTTCATCCTCAGATTTTCAAACTTAGTAGTCAGCATCTGGAGTTTAGACATCCTTACCTTGGAGGTACCTTTATGAGTTGTTTTGAGAGTATCCCAAACTTCTTTAGCCAGTTCACAGTGATGCACCAGTCTGAAAATGTTCTTATTTATCCCATTGAACAGTGCATTCAAAGCCTTAGAGTTTCCAAGGGCTAATGCCTCTTGCTCTTTGTCCCACTCTTCTTCAGGAATTTGCATAATGATTCCATCTTTACCTGTCTTCGTTGGATGTTCCCATCCTTTGTTGACAGCTCTCCAGACCTTGCTATCCAGAGACCTCAAAAAGGCTATCATACGAGGTTTCCAGTCATCATAGTTAGAACCATCCAGCATGGGTGGTCTATTTGAGAATCCTACAACCTTGTCCATGGTACTAGAAAGTAACGTCCCTAGATCTCACCCAAAAATTAACAGGCAGGGTGCCTGCTCTGATGCCAATTGAAATTCTAGTAACATACTATCGATGTCACACTGGATGTCATGACATCCAATTCTGCGCAGACAGGTAATGTATGCAAAAAGTAAATGTAAAAAGCAGTAAATGACACAGAGAATTGTTTACCCAGTTCGATGACAAACACACCTACATCTGGGGGCTACCAAGCCAGGGAGGAAATCCACTATAAGAGGTATTAATTCAGGACTTAAGCCACCAGTTTAATCCTTTCACTTAAGACCTACCCAATGCAATTTCAATCTAAACTAAGACCTGAGTACCTACTCACTCCCCCTCAATCACAGCACTGATTACAACCATTAAGAATTTTAAAGTCAGTGGTGAAGATATACTTCAAACAACTCTTGATTGTGCTTAAAAGCTTTAATCAAGAAACACAACACTCACGCTTAAAAGCTTAGAGTGACACAACAATTACAACTCAATAAACACCCTAGTCCAATGCAATCATCTAGGTGATAATTTCTTGGCTCATAAGTAAAACCTAATTCAAGACACAATAAAAGCACAACAGGGATATATAATGATATATTTAATTCTTCACGCTTCGAACCCTTGAGCTGCTGAAAGTAGGATTGCCATCCTTTTATAATGCAGTACTTGGTCCTTGTACTTGAATTTCCTAAAATTAAGGTTAAGCAAGTTAACCTAATTTCCACACATTAGGGTGCTAACAAATAGGCTATATGTTAGGTCTCTTAATTTTAGCTCAGCTGTTAGTTTCCTGAAAAACAGCCTGAGATAAATACTGAAACATAACAAAAAAACTAACTAGCCTATACTTTAGCATCTGCTGTCAGGGATGAATGTCATAACATTCAGTTTGACATCTAGAAAATATGCTATATGCTAGGTCTCTTAATTTTAGCACAGCTGTTAGTTTCCTGAAAATCAGCCTGAGATAAATACTGAACCATAACAGAAAAACTAACTAGCCTATACTTTAGCATTCTGCTGTCAGGGATGAATGTCATAACATTCAGTTTGACATCCAGTAAATCCTGTATTAGCTAATCCTGCAGCATACTACTTAAGCATGTCATGAATCAGTCAAGACATCTAAGTACAGTAAGTGTTTTAACACAAAATATAGCCAATCAAAAACATCTACATTATGTTTTGTAACAATTTTCACATAGTGTTATTCTCTATTTGTCTATTGACAACTAACGTGGTTTTTTTCTCTGTTTTTGAAGTTTCCATGTTATATTCTTGTGTTGTGATTGTGTTCCTCTTTTTCTCTTTGCTTTATTTGTTTTTTCCTAACACTTAGCTAGGGGACAACTCACCTCTTGTCCAAAAAATACAACATACAAATGATTAGAGAGGAGCTAGATCTCTTTGAGGAAAAATATATTTCTTCTCCCTCATAAATATCCCCATGAAGAAAGTTGTAGCAGTCAAGTACAATAAAAAAGTTCTACTCCAAAGTTTCAAATCCTAAGATCTCGTGCTGAGAAGGGTCAGAAACGTCTAAGGCTAGGGGGATGTCATTAACACCATACCTTCATTGTTTTTCAAATCTTTATCCTACTAAATGATTTAATTCTCTCACTTCCATCCATACAAAACTATTACACTCATGACTTTCATCACAACAACAATTCAAACTATAAATTGAAAATTTCTTGTATGGAAAGACTACATAAGAGCCTCAGATAGAGTTAGCCATTACATTTCTATTACTAATAGATTTTTTTTAGTTTATAATCAATTTTACACATGTTGAATTATTTTTATTACAAGAAAATAAACTAAAGTATCTTGGATAGACATTTTTTGTTTGTATTGCAAGGCTAGTAGAGAAAAAGAGACAGAATGGTGTTATCCTAAACAAATTTCGATAATAATATTTTGAGGGAAGAGAAAGTATAAATGTCTAAAATATTGAGATATTAGATATAATCCAAGTTGATTTATGTGGCTCAAGCCCAAAGCTAATTAGGGTTTAGGGTTTGTTACTTAGTTTGTTATTTTACTTAGTAGTCGAGTCACTTAGGTGTATATAAATAGACACTTTGTAATTCAGTTTCATTATTCAATTCAATAATACAAACTTTATTTCCTTATTCTCTCTTTCTCTCCTCACTAAAAGTGTCTCAAGCACTAAAAAATTGGTACTAGAGCTCCAGTTAGATTCTTGATCTTATTTTCAAGAATCACACGTTAGAGATCGTATTTCCGAGATCATGGGTTGTTGTAGGTGTTTAATTGGCTGCATTATATGGTAAAACACTAGCTGGATTCTAATGTCTTGACTGATGTCATGACATGGTGTGTATGTGTGACTGCATTGTAGGTTAGAATATCTAATTGTACTCTAATGTCTTGACTGATGTCATGACACACTTGAGTAGTTACTGCAGGATTAGCTAATACAGGATTTATTGAATGTCAAACTGGAGACTGTGACATTCATCCCTGTCAGCAGCTACTGAGGAATAGAACAGTTGGTGTTCTGTTAGAGCTCAGTATTCATTTGCAGTCTGGTTATCAAGGAAGAACCAGACCTGGCATAAGGCCTACTGTATGAATGTCAAACTGGATGTTATGACATTCATCATGGACAGTATATACTGAATAATAGACAGAGTGGGGTTCTGCTACACTTCAGTATGTTTCTTAGTTTGTTCTCCAAGAGGATAACAGAACTGACTTAAGGCTAAATGTGTAAATGTCAAATTGGATGCGTTGACATGTATTAATGTAAGCTGTTACTATAGAATGGACAGTTTGGTCCTGTACAGTTCAGCAAACTTGTACAGTCTGTTTTCAGGAAAAACAGACTTAGCATATGGTCCTTGATGTCAAGCTGAATGTTGTAACATTCATTCCTGACAGCATATGCTAGATTGTAGGTTGTTTAGTTTTTCTGTTTCAGCATTTTTCTCAGGCTAAAATCCAGGAAACCAACAACCAAGCTACAATTAAGGAACCTAACAAATAGCCTATTTGTTAGCACACTAATATGTGGAAATTAGTTAGAATCCTATGTGGCATTATTTGTGGAGGTCTTGAGATATTTTAGGAACTAAATATGGAGATATTTTAGGAACTAAATATGGAGATATTTTAGGAACTAAAAGATTGAAGACCTTGTTTGTAGCAGAAAGTTTCTGCTGATGTTGTAACAGCAAAGGAGAAGTTTGCTGCGATTTCTGAAGGCCCAAATCCACTTGGGTGATTAGGTTATAAATAGCATATTGTAACCTAGTTTTTGTAAGCCTCCTAGAATGAAAATTTAGGGGTGTGTGTGAGGTAAACCTCCCAATCTGTGGGAAGGTTACCATGTGTTTCTCAGTGGTCAAAGCTGAGAGTGTTTGTAACTCAAAGCCTGTAGGCAAGAGTGATTTTGTTCTTGAATGAAGCTGTGAAGCAAGTTCAAGGTGTTTAGCATTACATTGTAATTGTAGTGAGAGGAATGGAAACTGGAGGTTTCTATCTAGGAGTTCCTAGGTATAGATTGCATTGGGTAGGGATTAAGTGAAGAGTTGTAAACGGGTGAGTTTAACTCTGAATTAATACTGCTGATAGTGGATCTTCTTCCTGGCTTGGTATGCCCCCAGACGTAGGTGATGTTGCACCGAACTGGGTTAACAATTACTTGTGTTTTTACCTTATGCATGTTATAATTGTGTCTGTTATAAAATAAGGTAAACCTGTAATGCTGTAGCAGATGATCAATGTTGAGACATCATGCTGATAACTGTGCAGGCTCAACAGAAGTAAGTGCTATGTTTGATCTCTGCTGTGCCTTTGTACCAGATGGACAGAACTGGGTGTTCTTCCATTCTATGGTGATATATTAGCAGATGTCGTGACATCTGTGAATGTATGCATATCAGTACTAGGTTTTAATTTGTATAACTGTCTTGCTGTATTAGTAACAATGTTAGATCAGATGCCATTACTTGGAGTAGAACATCTAAACTCTGACTACACCAGAATTTTAAATGGTATCAGAGCGGGCATCCTGTTCTGTTTCTGGATGAGATCCATGGGTGATACTTTCTGGTATCTTGCAAGAAGTTATGTTAGTACTGATGTTGGAACCTGTAGAAGGTTCTGTGGTTTCCCTGAATGGTCCCTTGAAGTAGGTGGATGGACTATTCATGACAGGAACTGTGTGCACCTGCCTTTGGAGATTGGCAATTGGCCTTTGTGTGGGACAGCTGTGCAAGTATTGAATCATATTCAAACTTGGTATGCTCTTGGAGGCTGATCTGATGAAGTGTGTGTTCATTGGTTGAGTTGTATTATGATTTCCGCTGCATAATACCTGGCAAAACTCAAACTCTGATGTAGTTTCCCCTCATGTGGATGAAAGGCTGCTGTAGTCAAGACTTCATCATAACCTCTGAAGATGTCAAAGATACTTGAGTCCCCTCCAGTCCACTCATCATGATGTTCTCACGTCAGGATGGTAAGAATCACCTGATCACTGATTCTTTTACACTCTTGGGTAGTGTATATGAAGACCTTGAAGACTTTCAAGGAGGGTTTGTTCCAAGGAGGTGGAACCAATGTTCTATGTGATGTTAGAACATGTTGTTCAACAAGTATGCAGCTGCTGGTTGAAGGACAGATGTTTTTAGGTGTCAAACAAAGGGATACTCTTGTTTGGAACCTACTCCTGACCTGGAAGAGGAGACATCTGTGTGTGCTCAGTTGACAAGGGCAGGGTCAACCGGGTGTGTGCTCAAGAAGGTCACTCATAGAAGTCTGATCTCTAGAAGTGGAGCTGGTTGAGGTGTGACATTGTGCAATTTCCTGCTGGTTGTCTTACTCCTGTAGATTGATCAGGGTGGGATAGTTATTCCCTGAAGTACTATGTATTGGTGGAAGACAAGTCCCCTGAATGTTAGAAGTCAATATTGGGGTAACCTGATTACTATATCATTTAAGAGGATTGGAACCATGAATCTTGTTGTTCAAACACCACATTCAGAAGTGGCAGTTCTTTCAAGGAGTGAGAATATGAAGATTCAAAGGTTGGTTGAGGTAGTATGCTCTGGCAATGCATATCTACTATTGACTGGTGTTGTGTTTCACTAGTACTTATGGTCAGCTGAAGTCTGATTGGTGTAATTGGAGTATGTATAGGTATAACTCATAGAGTTAGGTGCCACTGGTAGGGATGGGGCATGTCATGTATGTACAATGCATGGATATTGGTGTGAAGTTTCCATGATTGTTAATTTGAGGGGGAGTTTTGGTTAACCTCCTCACGTTTGGTCAGCCTAGGGTTTGGTTGGCTGTTGACCTGTGTCACATGGGTTCTGGTTGTTGTGTGACATATCTGCAAGGAAGGATTCATCTCTCTCATTCCTAAGGGTGAATCTAATCTGGAAAGATTCTCAAATCTGTTAAGGTGCTTGCAAGCAGAAGATGCTGACACAAGAAGAGTATTTTCAAAATATTCTTTTGATGGAAGTATCTGAAAGGATAATTGGGAAAGGATTTAAGATCAATGTCTACTTGTGCCAAGTACAAGTATTTAATTGATTATCCTTGGAGCTCAAGATAACTGATGTTCTTAAAGATGTTGGAACATCTCTTCTTCAAGATCATGTGCAGAATCACAGGAAGGATAGTACATTGGTGTATGATCTATCTCTTTGGTGGCAGTGAAAGCATATGATCTCTGAAAAGGTTTCCTGGCAAGAAACTTGTTCAGCCTTGGTGTGTACAAGAAGAAGAAGACATCATAGTCTTGATGGTGGTTACTTGGATCAGTTTATTTCTGATCTAGATAATGAAGTGCATTGGCTAATGCACACTGTGGAGTTAAGAACAAGTGGCAGCATTCTTGACATCATGGAAACAGCCTTGCCTTAGGACGTGGAATCCTTGGTATAGCTGAAGGGTTAGTTGCTAACTGGTCCTTCTGAAGACTCATGCACCAGAGTGTCTGATGTCTTTGGAGAAGAAGCAGGGATTCATCAAGGTGCGAACTTGGATGACTTAACTGCAAACCTGCAGGATGGAGGTTGTTTACTCAAACTTGGTTCCACAATCAAGTCTATGAGAACATTGAACTCTTGTTCTGTGAAGGGAGGAAGCTCTTTCAAGTGGCAGAAGAAGGAGCTGAATTCAACAGCTGGATGTCAAAACACAATGTTGTGACATTTGGTTCAACATCAGATTCTTAGTTGGTGAAGTGGCACATCAACTTGAGATAGAAGGGTCTGCAGGGTTGTAGATTGGACACTTCAACAGGCTTGAAGTTCAAATCTCACTTGGAAGGTCAGAATATCTTTGGGAGAAGTCTGATAAACTTGGAGAGGTCAAAAAGTGGCATTTGACTTTTTCATATGAGGATTCATGAAGGAGGTAATCAACCAGTGGCAGTTGGTCTACCTCAGAAGTGAGTTCGAAGAATCAAGATAATCAACATATGGCAGCTGATTATTCTTGAGGAAAGTCTGAGACAAATTACTTTTGAGCAGAAAAGTAGTAAGTTGAAGACAAAAGGAGGTGTTTTCTATTCATCCCTTGGAGCTTGTGGTAGGAGTTTTGAGCCATCTATGGAAGATTATCTCTTGTAATGGGACGAAAATGTATATGTCCCAATGTATGTCTGGGTTCTTCTTGATCAAGCCGGTGACTCAGTGATATCTGAAGACTATCAGATGGTGTGCCTTGTCCTGTTATGAAGGATGTCCCAGCTGATGGTAGAACATCTTGTGAAGTGGTCTTCTGTTCTGGTTAGAAGAGAGATTGACACAGAGTGTGAATGTGTTCAGCTAAGAGGGTTGAACAGAGGGTGTGCTCTTGAAGACATGAAGATGAGTCTTATGTTTTCCATTCATCAAGTGGTTTGGATTCTCTTTGAATCAGGAAGTATGTGAAGGTCCAACCTTGGGATGTTGGATATGATCATGTGTGATCTCCCAGCTTTAAGAGGAGAGTGGGTTGTTCATGACAGGGGGAGAAGAAGTACCCTTGTGCATTGTACATCTGTGTGTCTTACTAGTTGCATCCATAACTAGTAATTCTGATTGTTGCAAAGATTTAGGGGGAGGAGAAGTACCCTTGTGCATGTGTGTATTACTAGTAGCCATAACTAGTAATTGTTTTTGCTTCTGTTACTGATTAAACTACTATTATGTGGTTTAAACTGCTGATAGTTTGCCTTGTGAACAAAAAGGACAGAGTATTCATAAGATGTCATATGTGATATCTTAACATAAGATATCTTATGTGCCTGCTGGAGTTCAAGAAAGTGTTCATGCAGGAGTGGATCAAGATGTCAGACTCAAAGTCATGGAATCTGATATGGGTGTACCTACTGTAAAGCAAAAGTGGGTGATTACTTGATCAAAGCTGTGAAGCAAGATCAAGTGGATGCTAACTTGGTTGAAACTGTGAAGTAAAACCAAGTCTGTAACTCTGTCATTGTTCTCTGGTTATGTTGTTGGCTTTGGCAACATTTTTGACAAAAAGGGGGAGTAATAACCACCCCTGACAAACAGAGTGGGTCTCTACAACAGACTCTCATGACAGATTCCCTCCCCTGCAGCTGATGTGTGTTGAAGTTTTGTATTTAACTTCTGCTCCTCTGTATGTGTGCTGCTTTGTGAAGTTTTTATTTAACTTCCATGTATGTGAGTGTGCTGCCACTCTGAGTGTATTAGCTAGGTTTATTTCCTGCTAGATGTGTGATTCCGCTGCTATGAACTCTGTTATGGGGATCAAAGTGTTTTAGCCAAAAATTTGCCAAAGGGGGAGTTTGTAGGTGTTTAATTGGCTGCATTATATGGTAAAACACTAGCTGGATTCTAATGTCTTGACTGATGTCATGACATGGTGTGTATGTGTGACTGCATTGTAGGTTAGAATATCTAACTGTACTCTAATGTCTTGACTGATGTCATGACACACTTGAGTAGTTACTGCAGGATTAGCTAATACAGGATTTATTGAATGTCAAACTGGAGACTGTGACATTCATCCCTGTCAGCAGCTACTGAGGAATAGAACAGTTGGTGTTCTGTTAGAGCTCAGTATTCATTTGCAGTCTGGTTATCAAGGAAGAACCAGACCTGGCATAAGGCCTACTGTATGAATGTCAAACTGGATGTTATGACATTCATCATGGACAGTATATACTGAATAATAGACAGAGTGGGGTTCTGCTACACTTAAGTATGTTTCTTAGTTTGTTCTCCAAGAGGATAACAGAACTGACTTAAGGCTAAATGTGTAAATGTCAAATTGGATGCGTTGACATGTATTAATGTAAGCTGTTACTATAGAATGGACAGTTTGGTCCTGTACAGTTCAGCAAACTTGTACAGTCTGTTTTCAGGAAAAACAGACTTAGCATATGGTCCTTGATGTCAAGCTGAATGTTATAACATTCATTCCTGACAGCATATGCTAGATTGTAGGTTGTTTAGTTTTTCTGTTTCAGCATTTTTCTCAGGCTAAAATCCAGGAAACCAACAACCAAGCTACAATTAAGGAACCTAACAAATAGTCTATTTGTTAGCACACTAATATGTGGAAATTAGTTAGAATCCTATGTGGCATTATTTGTGGAGGTCTTGAGATATTTTAGGAACTAAATATGGAGATATTTTAGGAACTAAATATGGAGATATTTTAGGAACTAAAAGATTGAAGACCTTGTTTGTAGCAGAAAGTTTCTGCTGATGTTGTAACAGCAAAGGAGAAGTTTGCTGCGATTTCTGAAGGCCCAAATCCACTTGGGTGATTAGGTTATAAATAGCATATTGTAACCTAGTTTTTGTAAGCCTCCTAGAATGAAAATTTAGGGGTGTGTGTGAGGTAAACCTCCCAACCTGTGGGAAGGTTACCATGTGTTTCTCAGTGGTCAAAGCTGAGAGTGTTTGTAACTCAAAGCCTGTAGGCAAGAGTGATTTTGTTCTTGAATGAAGCTGTGAAGCAAGTTCAAGGTGTTTAGCATTACATTGTAATTGTAGTGAGAGGAATGGAAACTGGAGGTTTCTATCTAGGAGTTCCTAGGTATAGATTGCATTGGGTAGGGATTAAGTGAAGAGTTGTAAACGGGTGAGTTTAACTCTGAATTAATACTGCTGATAGTGGATCTTCTTCCTGGCTTGGTATGCCCCCAGACGTAGGTGATGTTGCACCGAACTGGGTTAACAATTACTTGTGTTTTTACCTTATGCATGTTATAATTGTGTCTGTTATAAAATAAGGTAAACCTGTAATGCTGTAGCAGATGATCAATGTTGAGACATCATGCTGATAACTGTGCAGGCTCAACAGAAGTAAGTGTTATGTTTGATCTCTGCTGTGCCTTTGTACCAGATGGACAGAACTGGGTGTTCTTCCATTCTATGGTGATATATTAGCAGATGTCGTGACATCTGTGAATGTATGCATATCAGTACTAGGTTTTAATTTGTATAACTGTCTTGCTGTATTAGTAACACTGTTAGATCAGATGTCATTACTTGGAGTAGAACATCTAAACTCTGACTAAACCAGAATTTCAGTTGTTGTTAATCAATAGCTGCAAAGATGAATGGTAATGGAAATTTACCAAACTCCCTTCCAACGCTTGATGGCAAGAATTGGCTTCGATGGAGAAAACATATGAAATATCTATTTGTCTTTCATGAAACCCTAGAAGTGGTTACTAATGGTGTTCCTGCGATTGGTGAAGATGCATTCGAAACACAGAGAACCACTCACAAAGATGCCAAGAAGAAGGATCATAAGGCGGTATTTTACATCCAATCGGCGGTTGATATGGCTAAGTTCAACATAACTGCTCATGTTGAACTAGTGAAGGAGGTAGTGGATATTCTTGTCAAGTACTATGAAGGCGGCGAGAAAGTCAAGGTTGTCAAGTTGCAAACTTTACGACGATAATATGAATTATTGTCGATGGTAGAAGACGAAAAGATTGCAGGCTATGTATCGAAGGTGCATAAAATTATCCATCTCATGAAGGGTTGTGGTGAACCCCTAACTGATAAGATGATAGTTGAGAAGGTAATGTGTACGTTGACCTCTCACTTTGTATCACATTATCTTAGCTATTCAAGAATCCAACAATCTTGAAACCCTAAAATTGGAAGATTTGGTTGGTTCATTGGAGGCGCGTGAGATTAGGATTGTCAAAAGGAAATGAGTTAAAGACTCGATACAAGCACTATAAGTTCAGTCATGGAAGAAGAATGGTGGTTCCAATAAGTTCAAAGGAAAAATCGATAAGACTTAGGGCAAGAAGTCTTGGTCGAATCCTCACAAGAATAAGGTCGATGATAGAGCTTCTAAATCCTCGAAATAAGGAGAAGGAAATTCCTATCAGAAAGACGAAGAAGAGAAAAAAGGTGTGCAATTCTATAACAGTGAAAAGTTGTGTCACTTGGCAAAGCATTGTTGGTACAAGAAAGAAAAGGGATCAACATAAGGCAAGGACGAAGGAGAAGACCTTACACATCAAGATTTAAATGATTCTGATAATATGGTGGTTAAGGTTGTTGTTGCAAATGACCATGTTGAATCCAAGATCTGGTTCCTCGACTCAGGCTGCTCGAGTCACATGACTAGTTGAAAAGTATGGTTAGTATATTTTCTATGAGTCGAAGGAGAGAAACGTCAAACTTATTGATAATATCTCATTGCAAGCTGAAGGTATTGGCAATATAGTTATTCAAAAGAGTAATTGAGGAAAGTCTTGATCAAAGATGTACTTTATGTCCTTGGAATGAAGTGAAATATGCTAAGTGTTGGACAACTAGTCAAAAAGGGGTTCTCAATGGTTATGAAAGATTGAGCCTTAGAACTTTTCAAAATCCAGAATAACTTGGTCATCAAATCTCCTCTGTCAAAAAATAGAACATTTAAGACCATGATCAGTTCGACTGAGGTACAATGTCTGAAAATATTTGTCGACCACAAAAATAGTTGGTTATGACATATGAGGTTTGGCCATCTAAATTTTAGGCCGCTCAATCAACTAATCACTCAAGATAATGGAAATTGGTATACCAAGTCTTGAGATGCCTGAAAAACTCTGTGAAGGTTGTCTAGTCGAAAAGCAGTCTAGGAAGTCTTTTGTTTCGACTATGCTAATGAGACCCTCCTACATACTCCAAGTTGCACATTCAGGCGTATGTGGTCCTTTTAAGGAGCATATCATTGGTGGAAACATGTATTTTATTTCGTTTGTCGATGAGTTTAGTCAAAATATATGGATCTATGTGATCAAGAGAAAGGACAAAGTATTTGAAATCTTTAATAGATTCAAGATGCTTGTCGAAAACCAGAGTGAAAAGAAGATCAAGGTTCTGTGAACAGATGGAGGTGGCGAATACACATCCAAAATATTTGAAGCATTATGTGCAGAACATGGTGTTGATCATGAGGTAACTAGTCCTTATACTCCTTAACATAATGGAATAGCAGAAAGAAGAAACATAACCATATTAGATATGGCGAGATGCATGCTGAAGCAGAAGAATTTGCCAAAATTCTTATAGGGTGAAGTTGTTTCGAATGTTATTTATATACTTAAAAGGTACCCTACCAAGAAGCCTAAGAAAAAGGTTCCTGAAGAAGCGTGGAGTGGAAAATGACCATCACTGAGTCATCTGAAGGTGTTTGGCTATATGTGTTACAAGCATGTTCTTGATTCAAGAAGAAGGAAGCTTGATGACAATAGTGAATTTATGATTCTGGTAGGATATCATCAAACTGGAGCATACAGGTTATTCAGTCCAATTAATCAAAAGATTATGATTAGTCGAGATATTGTGATTAATGAAAAAATTTCCTGTGATTGGAATTCTAGTAATCCAATTGACAAGTCATTGATGAGCTATGGTTTTGATGAAGCAATTAATGATGTTGAAGTCGAAGATATTGTCGATATTCCAATTAAAGTCAAAGTTATTGCTGGAATACCCGACACTATCAAAGTTGAAGAGCTTATGGATAGAACAAGTCAGAGACTTCAAAGAACTGGAGCTTGTCCAATAATACTTCAGGACTATGAAGTGGTTGGTGATGATGAAGTCATAACAGATGGAGAACTAGTTCATTTTTCTTTATTGGCTGGTGTTGAACCGATCAACTATAGCAAGGCTTTAAATAAATAAAGTGGAAGTATGCTATGGTCGAAGAGTTACAAGCAATCGAAAGAAATACCACATGGGAGTTGGTTGAATTTCCAGCACATACAAAAGCTATCGAAGTAAAGTGGGTGTTCAAGTTGAAGCACAATATTGATGGGTTTATAGAAACACATAAGGAGAGATTGGTAGCTTGAGGATTTATTCAGAGAGAAGGACTCGACTACTCTGAAGTCTTTGCACCTGTCGCAAGATTGAAAACTGTTCGACTATTGGTAGCCTTGACATGTAAGCAAGGTTGGTCGACATTTCACTTAGATGTGAAATCAGCATTTTTGAGTGGACCTTTACATGAAGAGTTGTATGTCACACAACCTCCTGGTTTTGTGATTCAGGAGGAAGCAATGAAAGTATACAAGTTAAACAAAGCGTTATATGGTCTCAAGCAGGAACCTAGGGCATGAAACAAGAAGATCGACTCATACATGGTCGAATTGGGATTTGTCAAATGCAAATCTAAGTATGGTGTCTATGTTCAGGTTATGGCAGAAGATATAACAATCATCTGCTTATATGTTAATGACTTGCTAGTAACTGGAAATAGCTTAAAGAACTTGTTAAAGTTCAAAGAGATGATGAAGAAGGAATTTGAAATGTTGAATATAGGAAAGTTGTCATACTTCCTATGCGTGGAATTTCAAATACCGAAGCAAGGTACGGTGTTACATCAAAGAAATATGTTAAGGAGATACTCAAGAGATTCGTGATGGATGGTTCGACTCCTACATCTTCGCCTATCGAACCAAATTTGAAGTTGGAGAAGCATGGAGAGGAAGACAAAGTCGATACAACTTTATTCAAACAATTTTTTAGATCTCTGAGATATGTGTGAAATAGTCGACCTGATATATGTTTCTCAGTCGAATTAGTGAGTAGATATGTGAGTGAACTAGGGGTGTCATATATGAAGGTTGCAAGAAGAATCCTGAGATACTTAAAAGGATAGAGAAACTATGGAATTTTATTTCGACGAGACTCTGTAAGAAAAGAAGTTATGGTTACGTGTTATTCAGATGTTAATTTATATGGAGATAAGGAAGATCGAAGAAGCACTACTGGATATTTTTTCAAGTATTTGATGCCCCGATCTCATGGTGCTCGAGAAAGCAACCTATGGTGGCATTATCATCGTGTGAGGCTGAATATATAGAAGGATATTGTCGAATCTCGGAGAAATGCGCATACAAAATAGAGTAGCCACCAATGTTATTTATCCCAAGAGAGGGAAAGGAAACACTAAGTAAACCTATAGAATGGTGAATCTAATGATCTCGCAACCAAAAGATGGGTAAGAGAGTCGATTACGCAAGGGGAAGGTATTAGCACCCCTCACGTCTGTAGTACTCTACAGGATCCACTCTTGTTGTTCTAATCAAAAGGGTATGTTTATTCTAAAACTCACAAACTAAAAGGGAATGCATGCAAATGGATGAATTACTTATAAAATAAAAAGAAAGTTTTTATTATTGCGCTCGCTTAGGTTTTGCAACCCAATACCTACGCATCAATAAAGAATCAGAGTATTGTAGTTCTTCTCAAAAAAATTGATTTGTTGGTGCTTTTTATGGGTAACCACCCTTATTGAAAATTTTCATAAAAAAGGCCAAGTTGCAAAAGAAATTTGATTGGTTGAGTAATTTGTTGAAAGAATACATCAAATGATCATCCAAAAGCAGGAGGTATCTGAGTACTTCTCTCTTATTGTTGAAAGAGTTCAAGTAGTGTTTAGAATGTTTTTTGGATATTGATTGAGAAAAGGTTTTTGTTTTAGAATGAATGCAAAAAGGAAAATGGAAAATCTAAGGGAATGATAAAGATAACCCTAATGTTTCCATACAATTGTGGTCCTAAGGTTAGGATAAAAGGGAAACATCTACCTAGATTAACATGCCAAGATTGACTTATGGTTAAAGATCAAGGGGTCTACCTAATATTGTCATACTTGGTTAACAAACCTAAGGTCTGATTTTGTTCAATCTTAACCATGAATGAAGCAAAGAAATCTTATGGGGAACATGTTATCCACACAAGTAAAGAGCTAAAGAAAAAGATAAATCCATATCAAGTCATGGTGAAAGTAGAGCTAAATTCATAAAGTAAGTCATATCAAGCCATAGTAAAAGAAAAGTAGTTAGCCATCCATATCATGTCATGGGGAAAGAAAAGTAATTAGCCATCCATATCATGTCATGGGGGATAGATAAAATAGTATAAGGGCAAAGCAGTACATATCAAGTCATAGAAGAATAGATGAAATATGAATAGAGTGATCCATATTGTCGCATCACGCGAAAAACCGGCGGGAAAACAAGAACAACAGAGCCGCCACCGTGCGTTATTTATCCCAAAAGAGGGAAAGGAAACGCTCAGAGTAAACCTGGGAAAGGAAAGGTCTCGCGACCAAAGAGAATGGGATCGGGAGTCGGTTATGCGAAGGGAAGGTATTAGCACCCCTACGCATCCGTCGTACTCGACGGGATCCACGCACAATAGAAAGGAAAATGGTTGCTAAAACACTGCTCACACACTCACACAAACTGGCTGAAAGAGACACAAGAAAACAGACAAGACTGACTCGGCAGGATATCGCATCCTGGGCCTACTTAGTCTATCAGGCATAGACATCAGAGTCGAAGTAGTTCGGACTGGGGAAACGACACATGCTCGCTAGGATATCGCATCCTATGCATACGTATCTTCTTGGACGAAGAAGAATCAGAGCATTCGTAGCTCGGCTGACACGCACACAAACAAACACAGGCAAAGGCAAACGTGGAGCCTGAATGCCAATCACTGGACTTACATCAGCATCCGAACCAAAACACACTCAAAAAGGCAAACATGGAGCCTGACTGCCAATCACTGGACTTACATCAGCATCCGAACCAAACAAACCCACACTGGAACCCGAATGCCACTCGATGGACTTACATCAGCTTCCAAGCACACAACAAGACAAAACAAAGACACAGGCGCCCGGAGAGATCTGCTCATCTCCTGCCTACGTACCTCATCTGGTATGAGGATCAGGGCGACGTAGTTCCCCTACGCAGGGATAAAGGACTAGCCTAACCAGATAACAGAGGGAGACACAACTAGGGAGACTACGACTCGAGCCTAGATGTTATCATGCAAAATCATCCCTAAGTTAAGGTTTCTAGCTAACTTGCACAGGAAGCAAGCCTATCCTAACATGACTTGCACAGGAAGCAAGCCACACACACACTTAACTTGCACAGGAAGCAAGCCAAGCAAAACCTAACTTGCACAGGAAGCAAGTCTAAACCAACCCTAACTTGCACAGGAAGCAAGTCAAACAAACATACAAGCACAGGTAGCACACACTATACACAAGCAAGTGGCTCAAACAAGGGTTAGGTTTTAGTCGAGGGGTCATATCAACCTCAACAAACAAACCTCTGGAACTGGGTAGATGTTGCTCTTAACCTTGCCATTGAGGGGCTAAGGTGAAGCAGATGAAAGGTGAGTGAAGATAAGACTTCACAGCTCTTATCCCTGGCCTGGGAGAGCTTAAGACAAGAATGTGTGGGTTCAGAAAGTGGGAACCCTTCTACACATTTAAAACTGACTCAACTGTACAATTGTACGAGATCTTGGGTTTGTATCTGCAATGCGTCAACACAGTGGTGTGAGCAAAGCAGATGACACACAGAATAGCAGGGGATAGATTGCATATCCCTTGGGTTCTGCCAATTGCCTCTTCACTTAGGAGGTCTTTGACTATGTACAAGGACAAATTAAACATACACAAACATTGCCTCTTAAGGAGGACTTCAGACAGTTGCCTGGCCAAGTAACAGGCCAGGTCTTCCAGACTACATGAAGAAAAAGGAATTATACCTCAAGCAAGTTGCTAAATAGCAAAGCAAAGCAAGTTCAAAGAACTTAAGCAACTAATGGTACCTGAAATGGTCAAACAGATCAGTACACAGTTCAAAGTTAAATCAAAATGAAACCAAGGTCAACAGTCAACACAAGCAGATAAATGGGCAATGCACAAAGCTCAAGGCATGTGAGCCAAGCCACCTACAAAACAAACAAGTTAGACAGAGATATTCAAGCAAACTCATATCAAAAGAATTGGCCTCATTGGTCATTTGTTGGTCAACCTGAAAACACAAGCTCAAAAGTGAGTAACAGGACCACTAGGGCAAGCCTAGGGTCAAAAAGGAATGAAAAGAGTCAAAACAGCAAAGGGAAAGCATTCAAAATCATGTTTAATCAATCAAGAAACAAATCCAATTGGGTTCATGTTCATATCATGCATCATCATCATTTCATGAACAATTTAGGTCAAGGCATGGCATTTAGAAGCTCATAGAAGTCAACAGCAAGACTTAACTCAAAAGCAATCTTAAACATTTCCAAAAATCATCAAATAAATCATGATCAATCTTAACACATAGCATGGTAAGCATGTAAAATTTCATCTCATTTGGACAAGTGGAAGGCAGTCAATGAAAATCAGAAAGTCAAAGCAATTTTGAACATGCTCAAAGAAGTCAACCAAACATGTATCAACTTCAAAAAATCATAACTCAGTGATAGCATATGAGAAATGAATGGGATCAACACCATGATAAACCTTAAGATGTCTACTAATCACATGTCAAATTTCATGTCCATCTAATAAAGTATGAGCATTTCACAAATGGAATGGCAACATGTATCACACAAAGTCAACATAAGACCAAACAGGGGAGAAAATCCCAAACAAATAGGAAATGCCACAAATAATTCCAAGAAAATTCACATGTAAACTAGACATCCAAGAGTAGGGTCATGCAAAAATTCAGACCAATTTGAGTTCAAGAAGCATGGTATCAAAAATCATGAAGTTGGACATCAAGGGTGTGACACAAATTGTCACACCCTAATTCAAAAAATCATATCTCACAAACCAGAAATGATAAATTCACAAACTCTACACCAAAATCACCATGAATGTGTCTAGTTTAAGCACAAAAAATTTGGGAGCCATTGGATAAAGTATCACCATTTCACAAATGTTTTGGCAAAGTGTACAAAATATGCATACATGTCACAAACCCTAATGCCATTAAAAAATTACTCATCCAAAAGAATCAGTAAAAATAATGATAAAAAACTAGAGATCACAATGAAGATGATGCAAAAAACCCCATGAAAATTGGATTTGAAATGAGTGAAATATGAATTTTCAAAGATTGATGATCAAATGACAATAAAATGTGAAATTAAAATGAATTAAATTGAATTATTAATGGACCGAGTGGCACGGATGTAAATATGAGGGTCATTAAACCAAACGACCGCGTTTCAGGCCAGGGATTAAAATGTTTTGATTGGCTAGCATGGCTCTACCGTGAACATGCATACGTTCTCATCCAAAATTCTGGGCAGTGTATCAATGGAACTAGGGTTTATATCCAACAGTAACAACATCATCTTCCCAAATCGTGTTTTCTCAAAATTTTTCCAGAAACCAAAATTAAATATACACAAATGTTCAGCATGGTATGGCAAACAAGAATCCCTCAATAATTTTCATTAAAACACAGCAATGAACATGAATCGAGCAAGAATCACAAATGACATCAAAATTGGCTCAAGAACAAAAACTCCAGAAATGAATAATGAGCACACATACATGTTCATCCAAACATGGCAAAGCAAAATCCAACATCAATTTTCATGGAAACAAGCTATTGAGAGAGAATCGAGCAAAAATTCATATGAACATCAATCTTTATTTCCAGATTTCTTGCTAAATACTTAACCATTTTACATGATGCAAAGCTCATAATAATCAGCATACTAAGACCTACACTAAGCATGGCAAAGTTTGGTGAAACAAAGGATTCAAAAACTAACCACTGTTGAAGAGCAGATGAAGATTCAGTAGCTTTCTGGCTCCAAATGGTTAAAACAGATGAAGATTATGCTCCTACAAGATGGATGATGAAGAAAGTTTGGTTTGAAACAACTTGATTTGGTTCTGAATAGCTTCTGCCATTGAAGATGCTTGAAGATGAACAGCCACAAAAAGCTTCTTACAGTTGAAGGATGATGGTTGAAATGCGCATGAAATGATGCTTGGATGATGCAGCCACAAAGGTATGGTCGTGCTCTTTGGAGGATTTTTGAAGAATTTTGGAAAATGCAAGCAAGATGAAATTTGAGAGAGAGTGGATTTCTGAGTGTTTTGGCAGCTGCTAGGGTTTTCAATTGGCAGAAAAAATGATATACATCTGCTGTTTTGTGGTACTGAATCCAGGTCCATGAAAATGTGGGATAGAGTTGGTAAAAAAGTGTACTTTTGGCCAATTTTCAAGCAAGTTAGGAATGGCTATGTGTACTGCACGAAAATGACTTCCAACAAGTCTCAAATGTCATTTCTGAACATATTCCAATGGCCAAAGTGATTACAAATGGTTATTTTAAAAGGTCAAAATTTCACTTCACTTGAAATTAATTCAAGTAAGTCAAAAAATGCCATTTTGATCCATGAGGTTTTGGTGCATGAGGGTTACATTTTTGGAAAGAGGGGATCAAATGTGACTTGTAGGAAAAAACCCCACCCAAATTGGCCAAATGGTTTGAGAGATATGGCCTTTTGAAGTTCAAGAATTTTTGAAAATGAATTGATCATAACTTGCCAACCATACATGGGAATTGAGAGTTCTTGGACTTTTTGGAAATGGGAGAACAAGATCTTCAACTTTCATGTTGGGCAAAAATTCATTTGAAGCTTGTATCATGATGTAAGTTTGAGGATCAAGACTTTCCATTTTTGGTAAATTTCAGTTACAGGTCAAGTTTCCCTTTTTGGAAATTTCTGATCTGGCTTCAAATTCCTCCATGATGGTGTTTGACATGATATATGAAGACTATATGGACATGAATGAGACCTCTCAAACCAATTTCCATCATCAAATCACTGATTAAATGGACAGTTGACCAACAGTTGACTTTTAGGGTTTCTGGCAAACTGTGCATTGACTGATGACTTCTGAACATCCAATCTTTGACCTAAACACTTCAAATGGATCCCCAAGTCATGTGAACATGTTGGACCAACCCTAGGGCCTTGGCTCCTTGAGAATTGTGCTTGCTTGCTTGACTGACTGATCTCCTGATCAGTTTGACCTAATTTCTTGATTGGCTTGCACTTGAGGCAAATGGGACAATGCAATGCTATGCAGTGGACCATGTTATGCTATGACCTAATATGAGAATGTATGTACAATGATAGGTGCAAATTTGAGGTGCTACAGCTGCCCCTATTCAATCAGCTGGGAACCCGAACGGATGATAGCAACGGCTGTCAGACTTTCAGGGTAAACAGGGATTGAATACCAAGAACCGTAGAAATTTGCACTCTGCCGGATATGATACAGGAAGAACCACGTCATTTCCCGATGACGCCTGCAATTGACAACTTCAGAAAAGCGAAACCATTCACCGATGGTTAGAAACTGGTAACTTGATATTTACCGATATCAACTTCAGCAAGACCATTTACCGATGGCTGTTGGGAAACAACTCTGATGTAAAAGGAAGCAAGACCATTTACCGATGGTGGCTTCAAAGAAATTTGACATTTACCGATATCAACTTCAGCTCGACCATTTACCGATGGCTACTGCAACTGGGGATCCGATATTTACCGATATCGAAGAAAACGGGGCCATTTACCGATGGCGGATAAAACTGGGCATTCAATATTTACCGATATCGAAGCATACAGGGCCATTTACCGATGGCGTCTCCACTTGGGGAGGAACAAAATCTTTGTGGTGTAATCAGACAAGACGTTTACCGACGACTTCTGGGGATCTTGATTTTATCAACAAGGAAACAAAGCATGACCAGACATTTACCGGTGACTGGGATGAGACTCGATGTTTACCGACATCGAAAGATGATGTTTACCGACATCCAAAAACGACCAGACATTTACCGATGACCGGGGAACACTTCACTAAGGGAAAAAACAAGTATTTGCAACTGGAAACCAGATAGGACATTTACCGATGACTCTATTGGGGATCTCTAGCTGGGGATCATCAGACATTTACCGATGACTGCAGAAAAGACTCGATGTTTACCGACATCGAAAGATGATGTTTACCGACATCAAAAAATGACCAGACATTTACCGATGACTGGGGAGAAAACCCGATGTTTACAGACACCGAAACAATGGTGTTTACCGACACCAAAAATGATAACCAGACATTTACCGATGACTGGGGAGAAAATCCAATGTTTACAGACACCGAAGCAATGGTGTTTACCGACACCAAAAATGATGACCAGACATTTACTGATGACTGGGGAGAACACCCGATGTTTTCAGACACCGAAACAATGGTGTTTACCGACACCAAAAATGACGACCAGACATTTACTGATGACTGGGGAGAATACCCGATGTTTACAGACACCGAAACAATGGTGTTTACCGACACCAAAAATGACGACCAGACATTTACTGATGACTGGGGAGAATACCCGATGTTTACAGACACCGAAACAATGGTGTTTACCGACACCAAAAATGACGACCAGACATTTACTGATGACTGGGGAGAATACCCGATGTTTACAGACACCGAAACAATGGTGTTTACCGACACCAAACAAAGAAACACACGCGGGTGCTAGTATGACACTTACCGGAATCACAAGAACGACCTTTTAGATATGTCAAGGCAAGGTTGACCACTTGCTGGGGATCTCACTGGGGAGAAACAAACTTTCTGTCACCAACGGGTGAGGTAATAAACCTTTGTGGGGATATCAATCCTGAATGCTGTCAAGAGCAACTGTAGCAGACTTGCTGTGCTGATGTTGAATAAAATGATCCGCCTCTGCCGGGGATACGGTCTGGTGAGGTTAATACATGAATGCATATGTTTGAATTTTTCTATGGCGTAATGCTCCATATTGAATGGGAATGCTACGCAGTTTGAGGATGCAATGATCACTAAAATGCAAAAATGCAAAAATGATGAAAAACTCCGGCTGGGGAGCCAAAACTGATCGGGTACTCCAACTCTGCGGGGAGACTCTGCAAGGAGAGCAACGACTTCTCACTAATGTTGGAGAATAGCACTGCTGCTGGGGGAAGGTAAACTCCGCTGGGGATATCCTTCAGTCCACAGATAGGATAAATGCTGGAGATAAATTTCAATGAACCTGCCTCACTCGGGGAGGAAATCGGCAAATACAGGCCTGCTGGGGGATAGGCAATCCTTAGATCTGTTGGGGGATAGAAGGCACTATCCACAGACGTCTCCACAGGGGAACATAGCTCTGATAGCTTCCAAACTTGCTTGGGGAAAATATGCTGTTGAGGAAACGACCTCACAGATGCCAGCCTGAAAAACAGCACAACAAAATGCCCCCAGGGGATACATGGACAAGATACGCTCAAGTGTCCTCAACATTCAAAATGATTTTCAAATGTTTCATCATCCTGCAAGCTATTGTTTAGCCTTCATGTTTTTATATGCGATGCTTATCAAAAAATTCAGACATTTTTGCAAACAAAACAGTAAAAGTAAAAACCAAAGAGCTATTTATCTGAATAACGACTTTTATTGATTGAAAATGCGCCTGAAAAGGCAAATACATTGGGAAGCAATTCCTAGAAAGAGGTAATTGCGCGTAAAAGGAAAAATCTATCCTAATGGCAATGTGAACACGGCATCCACCATTTCCCAATTCTGTTATAACTCACAGATCATCAGTTTTCCTCCCAACTCCTTGCTTTCTGAGAAGAATGACTGGACGGATCACATCTTTCGAGATGGCAGATGACAAAGCTTGATGAAGTACAGACAACTCAGACTGTAGTCTTCGCTTTAATCCCTCTTTTGCCTGGATCGCCCTTTCGGGTTTTCAATCCACCGGGATACCCATTTTTGCCTAAGTCGCCCTTGCGGGTTTTCGACTTACCGGGTGTACAAATTCTTTTTTCATTTTATCCCTAATTTTTGCCCGAACCTTTTCTTTCTGTTTTTTGGTTCGCCGGGATGCCCTTTTTTTGCCTGGACTCTTTTTCTTTTTGTCCAGCGGGTCAATTTATGCGAAGTATTTTTTGACTACATCTGAGTTAACAGGAGACGGAAAATCTTCACCATCCATAGTTGTAAGCATCAAGGCTCCACCGGAGAAGACCTTCTTCACAACATACGGACCTTCATAATTAGGAGTCCACTTGCCCCTGTTATCTGCACCGGGAGGGAGGATCCTCTTCAAAACTAGATCACCGATCTGATAGCTTCGAGGACGCACTTTCTGATCAAAGGCTCGCTTCATCCTTCGCTGATACAACTGTCCATGACATACAGCTGCTAGCCGTCTCTCCTCGATAAGGCTCAACTCGTTAAACCTTGTTCGAATCCACTCGGCTTCGTCCAGCTTGACATCCAATAAAACTCTCAGAGAAGGAATCTCCACTTCAACAGGTAGGACAGCTTCCATACCATACACAAGGGAGTAAGGGGTTGCCCCGGTCGACGTACGTACTGAGGTACGGTACCCATGCAAAGCGAAAGGCAGCATCTCATGCCAATCCTTGTACGTAACGACCATCTTCTGCACAATCTTCTTGATATTCTTGTTCGCCGCTTCTACAGCACCATTCATCTTCGGTCTGTAAGGAGAAGAATTGTGATGTTCAATCTTGAAATCTTTACAAAGCTCTTTCATCATCTTGTTATTGAGATTCGAACCATTGTCAGTGATGATTCTCTCCGGAACTCCATAACGACAGATGATTTCTTTCTTGATGAACCGGGTAACCACTTGTTTGGTAACGTTAGCATAGGAAGCTGCTTCCACCCATTTGGTGAAATAGTCAATCGCTACCAAAATGAAGCGATGTCCATTCGAAGCAGTAGGCTCAATCTTCCCAATCATATCAATGCCCCACATGGCAAACGGCCAAGGCGAATTCATGACATTCAGAGGGCTTGGTGGTACATGCACCTTATCAGCATAGATTTGACACTTATGGCACTTCCGAGCATACTTGAAACAATCGGATTCCATAGTCATCCAGTAATAACCCGCTCTCAACAATTTCTTAGCCATTGCATGTCCGCCGGCATGAGTACCGAAGGAACCTTCATGAACTTCCTGCATTAACATGTCCGCCTCGGGTCTGTCCACGCATCTGAGCAAGACCATGTCAAAGTTTCTCTTATACAACACATCATCCTGATTCAAATAGAAGCTTCCAGCTAGCCTTCTCAGGGTTTTCTTGTCATTCTTCGACGCACCTTCAGGATACTCCTGAGTCTTGAGGAAGTTCTTGATGTCATAATACCACGGCTTCTCATCAATCACAACAGACTCGGCTGCAAACACATACGCAGGCCTCTCGAGTCGATTCACCGCAACATGTGGCACATGATTCCACCAATGAACTTTGATCATAGACGACAAAGTTGCCAAAGCATCAGCCATCTGATTCTCATCCCGGGGGACATGATACAACTTCACCTTCTTGAAGAACGTCAGTATTCTTCTGGTGTAATCTCTATACGGAATCAAATGCGGCTGATTCGTATTCCAATCTCCATTGACTTGATTGACCACTAGAGCGGAATCTCCATAAATGTCAAGCGTTTTGATCCTCAGATCAATGGCTTCTTCTATCCCCATGATACAAGCCTCATACTCAGCTTCGTTGTTGGTGACGTCAAACGTCAATCTGGCAGAAAAAGGTATATGAGCACCTTTAGGATTGATCAATACTGCCCCAACACCGTTACCGTTCATATTCACAGCCCCATCAAACATCAGTGTCCATTTGTCATCCGGATCCGGTCCTTCCTCGACAAGAGGCTCTTCGCAATCTTTCATCTTAAGATACATGATGTCTTCATCAGGGAATTCAAACATCATAGGCTGATAATCTTCAATCGGTTGCTCGGCGAGGTAGTCTGACAGAATACTACCTTTGATGGCCTTTTGTGACGTGTACTGAATATCATATTCTGTTAGAATCATCTGCCAACGAGCAACGCGTCCGGTGAGAGCTGGTTTCTCAAAGATGTACTTACTGGATCCATCTTAGAAATCAATAAGGTAGTATGGTTCAACATATACTGCCTCAGTCGGCGAGCAGCCCAGGCCAAAGCACAGCAAGTTTTCTCGAGCAGTGAATATCTTGTTTCACAGTCGGTAAACTTTTTGCTAAGGTAGTATATGGCATGCTCTTTTCGACCAGACTCGTCATGCTGTCCCAATACACACCCCATCGAGTTCTCAGTCACTGACAGGTACATTATCAGAGGTCTCCCTGGAACTGGAGGTATAAGGATTAGAGGTTTCTGTAAATACTCTTTTATCTTGTCAAAAGCTTTCTGACAATCATCATTCCACTTGATCGCCTGATTCTTTCTGAGCAGTTTGAAAATTGGTTCACACGTGGCAGTTAGGTGAGATATGAACCTTGCAATGTAGTTCAATCTCCCTAAAAACCCACGGACTTGCTTCTCCGTTTTTGGTTCAGGCATCTCTTGAATAGCTTTGACTTTCGCTGGATCAACCTCAATCCCTTTTTCACTGACAATGAAGCCTAAAAGCTTCCCTGATCTCACCCCAAACGTACACTTGTTCGGATTCAACCTCAGCTTGAACTTTCTCAACCGGTCAAACAGCTTCTGCAAATTAACCAGGTGCTCCTCTTCTGTCTGCGACTTCGCAATCATATCATCTACGTACACTTCAATTTCTTTGTGCATCATGTCATGAAAAAGAGTCGTCATTGCCCTCTGATAGGTAGCACCAGCATTCTTTAGCCCAAATGGCATCACCTTATAGCAGAACGTGCCCCAAGGTGTAATGAATGTCGTCTTTTCCATGTCCTCTGGCGCCATCTTGATCTGATTATATCCGGAGAAACCATCCATGAAAGAGAATACCGAGGATTGAGCCGTATTATCAACCAATACATCAATGTGAGGTAATGGGAAATCATCTTTCGGACTCGCTCTATTCAAATCCCGGTAATCGACACACATTCTGACTTTACCATCCTTCTTCGGCACAGGAACGATGTTGGCCACCCATGGGGGATAACTTGTAACAGCCAAAAAACCTGCATCCCACTGCTTCTGAACCTCTTCCTTGATCTTAGTTGCCATATCAGGACTCGTTCTACGAAGCTTCTGCTTGACCGAAGGACATCCTTCTCTAAGAGGTAATCGATGCACCACAATGTCTGTATCCAACCCAGGCATATCTTGATATGACCAGGCGAATATCTCCACATATTCTCTCAGCATCTCAATCAGCCTCCTCTTGACAGAGTCCTCTAAAGCAGCCCCAATCTTGATTTCTCTTTTGGCGTCCTCAGTACCCAAATTAACAACCTCCAACTCCTCCTGATGAGGTTGGATGACCCTTTCCTCCTGCTTCAGCAATCTGACCAATTCTGCAGGAAGTTCACAGTCTTCCTCACTCTCCTCTTCAGCTTGGTAGATGGGATTGTCGAAATCATACTGAGCCATAACAGAACTGTTCATAGTGAATGCCATAAGATCGCTTCTGCATGTTTAATGCTTTGTTTTAGAAAAAGAGTTCAATAAAGTCACAAAAAACAAAAACATTGCCATTTTTATTGTTTTGAAAAAAGATGAAAACAAAAAATAGAAAGACAGGGATCACAAAGTTTGATTGCAAAAAATGTCCTTCATTAATGATAATCATTAAAACATGATGAGGCCCTACAATGAATCACTACGCCTTGGGCAGATCGTAGGATTTTCATGCAAAATGACAAAACAACAGAAAATTACTCTGTCAGAAGAGTAACTTGAACCACTTCTTCAGCCGTCCAGTTGTTGATAGACCCCCTGGTGCACACGGGCGAACCCAGTTGTCCAAATCACAATCACTGTCACAGTCTTCACTACCGGTTGCAGAGACGTCGCCATGATTCATCAGCCCAGCGCTGGTAAAGGTACTCGGACCCGCTTGACCATTCTGCTCTGCTTGGAGAGGCTCGTAACCAACGCCAAATTTGTCTTCTTTGACAGGCAAGTCCACCATCTTGCCCCAGCCTTCAGCTTTGCCAGAATCAACAACCTCCTTAGCCTGCTTGTAAGAAGTAATTGAAGCACCTGGCTTCCTCTGCTCAGCGTACGCCACTTTCTCAAGAGCCACAGTCTCAAACGCCTGGCATAAGGTTTCGTGGATCTCGCCATCCACCTCAACATATTTGAACGAGGATAGATGACTCACCAGAATCTCTTCTTCACCGCACACAGTCACAATCTGACCGTTCCAGACATACTTGAGCTTTTGATGGAGAGTCGACGAGACTGCCCCTGCTGCATGAATCCATGGACGCCCCAATAAACAACTATAGGCGGGCTGGATGTCCATAACATAGAAGATGATATCGAATACCTCAGGACCTATCTTCACAGGCAAGGTAACTTCCCCACACACAGAACGTTTGGAGCCGTCGAAAGCACGAACGATCAGGTCACTGGGAGTAAGCACAAACCCTTCCACATCAATCTTCTTCAGAATCTGCTTAGGCAACACATTCAGCGACGACCCGGTGTCTACCAATACGTGAGACAACACTGCCCCCTTGCACTCCATGGTGATGTGCAAGGCTTTGTTATGGTTCCGCCCTTCAGGCGGTAAGTCCAGGTTGGTGAATCCTACACCATGCCTGGTGCTCACATTGGCCATCACACCCTCCAGTTGATTGACAGAAATCTCCTGAGGCACGTAAGCCAGATTCAACATCTTCAGCAAGGCATTACGGTGTGCCTCAGAGCACAACAACAGTGAAAGTATAGAAATCTTGGACGGAGTTTGATTCAACTGATCTACAATCTTGTAGTCACTCTTCTTGATTATCTTCATAAACTCCTCCACGTCCTTCTCAAATGACCCCTCGGGCGCTTCCTTCTGGACAGGTTCTTCCTCAACCACAGCTTGCTTACCCTTTGCTTTGGCGAGAGCCTCAGCATTATTGTCCCTCAAAGGCTGCGGTGCGAACAGACGACCGCTTCTGGTAAAACCTCCTGGACCCCCTACATTATCCACAGCCGGACCAACAGTTGCAGGAACTCTATTCGGTAAACCAATTGTCACTGGAGTTTGATTCACTGGTCTCGTCTGACTTTCAGCCCTTCTGTTACTGCGGTAAGCATTATCATACTTCCACGGCACGGCTCTACTATTCTCAACAGCCCTTCTTCCAGACGCGGCGATAGTAGTTGGAGCACTGATGGTTACAGGCACGGAAATGGTAACTGGGGTACCATTTGTTGCAGGTGCACTAACGACCCTTTGTCCACGTTCTTCAGACGGTTTAAAGTAAATGGTGATAGTTGACACTGTTCCACGATCTTTTACAGCCCTACTGAATTGCAAACAACCCTCATCCATCATACCCTGGATACCGGCCCTTAACTGGTCGCAACCATTCTCAGATTCTGCACAGCCCAAACAATCCTCATCACAGCCCGAGTAGACACCCCCATTCAGCAGACGGCCCTTCACAACTAGCAGAGAAGTCTGAACATCATCAACATTAACAACCAGATCTTCAGCTTCTTTCCCCTCAATATTGTTCACTCTATGCCCACCATGCTGAGGCATAGGGTTGTTTACGACGTTAGGCACTGGAGCGAAGTTGATTGCTTGGCATCGATCAAATCTTGGACCTTGTGCTGGAGAGCCCGACACTTCTCAGTATGATGCCCTGGTGCCCCAGAGTGAAAGTCACAACGGACGTTGGCGTCGTACCCAGGAGGCAATACTGTAGGCGGAGCCATTGTACGCAACTCAACCATCCCCAACCTGAGTAGTTCGGGCAGCAGTTCGGCGTACGACATGGGTAGCGAATCAAAACGTCGATCAGGCATCCTTTGTCTGGGCTGATACGGACGTTGCTGTTGTTGTTGTTGCGGTTGTTGAACTCTTTGTTGTTGTTGTTGACGAGGTTGAGGTGCCGGAATGGTCACTGCAGCAACCTGACAGCGTTGACTTCTGTTCTGATCTCTGCGGTATTGAACAGCATTAGTTTCACCCTCTCTTCGACGAGGTGCCCCAGCAAACGGCTTCTTAGAAGAAGAGGAACCAGCATCTTGGATCTTCCCAGTTTTAATCAAGCTCTCAGTCCTCTCTCCACAAATGACAACATCAGAAAAACTACCGAATGGGCAGCTCCCCATCCGGTCCATAAACACACCCTGAAGAGTGCCGATAAACATATCTGTCAACTCCCTCTCCAGCATAGGGGGTTGAACTCTAGCAGCCAGTTCACGCCACCTCTGGGCATACTCCTTGAAGCTCTCATTGGATTTCTGACATAGACTCTGCAGCTGAGTCCGGCTAGGCGCCATGTCCATGTTATGTTTATATTGCCTCAAGAAGGCCTCACCCAGATCCCTCCAACAGCGGATAGAATCTCTCTTCAATTCCATGTACCAGTCCAAAGAAGCCCCAGATAGACTATCTTGGAAAAAATACATCCACATCTTTTCATCATCGGTATACGCAGAGATTTTTCGATAATAAGCCTGCACATGGGTGCGAGGGCAAGAAGTACCGTTGTATTTATCGAAGGACGGTGCTTTGAACTTGTAAGGGATTCTCAAACCTTCCACCAACCCCATATTGGTAACATCAAAACCGAGAGAATTCTGACATTCCATAGCTCTAATTTTCTCAGCAAGGGCATCAACCTTACGATCCCTCTCATTAACCCTTCCCAGAACGTCTTCGTCTTCACTGAGCAGAGAAAACATATCCTCTTGTCTGTCAACAATCGGAACAGGATTACGGGCCGGGGCACGGACTGTTCTGGCATTAGCGGCATCTGGAACAATAGGTTGACCGTTGATTCGAATTCCCCCCAACTCATCACCTAGCATAGTTGTTGATGGGTACAGCAGCAGCAACATTATTATCATTGACCGGACCTCCCTCTGGCGGAGCATGGTTGACTGGTGGAATTGCAGCCTCTTGTCTCTGAACCATAGCTCGAAGTTCTTCCTGACCTTGTGCAACCCCTTGCATCATATTCATAAACTGGGCCATGTTAGCCTTCATCTCAGCCAACTCAGCTTGAACTTGATCCATACCTCTCTGTTGATTCAGTCTTGTTGAGTAGCGGTGCGGACGTTGATCAGCTATCCTGCCTGAACAGGAACCAAGAGTGAGAAGTCACGACCAAGAACACCTGTTATGCAAAATGATATGAGTATGGTGCTAATGATGCGTATGATGCACATGATATGTTCATTTCTCAGGCATTCAAAGAGCCTGAGTCATCCTCAAAAGATGGCAACCTACAGCAAGAACAACATAGAAGCACAGAAACAACATACACAAGAGTGATGAGTACAAGGTGAAACCAACAACCCCATATATATGAGTAACAAGATCATACAACAAAGTCGACAAAGAAAATCCAAACAATCGGAGTACAACAATGAATCCCATCCAACAAGCCTGGAGGTGATTCTCAACATACATATCAAAGATACAAGCTAAGGCAAACGGCCTCCCGGAATGAGGGTCTTCAAGTACTGACACTGGTCTATCAACAGGTCACATTCTGAACATTCTGGCAAAAGAGTGATCTTCTCCTTCAGTTGTCGTCTAAGCTCTACCACTTCTCCTCCAAGGTGGTTCTCTGATGCCTGTCTCAAGTCTACTTCCTTCTTCAACTGGATGTCTTTATCTCTGAGTTGCTTCTCCAAGTCTCTGATCTTCTTCTGATAGTTGGCCTCAACTCTCTGCAGCCTCAAGCACTCCCAGTGTTCTGCATCTAACATGCTCTCCATCTCCTCGTAGGATCTCTTCTTGCTTCTCAGTCTGCTAGCATTTTCTTCTCGCACTCCTCTGAGTAGATGAGCCAAGTTCAAACTATCAGCTTTGGCTTTGTACAGCTCCATCTGGGTATCCTGCTCCTTCTCTTTTAAACGGCGATTCTCCATCAGGGCTTGCTTGTAGTGCTCCGCAGGCACACTCTCAGCAAGGATCAAAGGTGGTTGCTCCTGCAACGGCTCCATCCTATCGTAGGGTAACAACAAAGTTTCTACTCTCTCCTTGACCCAATCAGTGTAATCAGGCATAGCAACGACAAACTTCTTCCCTAAGACAGATCCATCCTTCATACCAATAGACTTTCAAGCTCTTCCTATCTGCTCCAATCTATCTGGGTCACTCTGCTTCTCAAAATACACACTTTCTGCTACCTCAGCCTCAAGTGGTCTTCCCTTCATCACAAACCCCAACTGGCGAAGAGAAAGAACCGGGTTGTAATTGATGCAACCCCTAGTCCCTATGAGTGGCACATTACGGAATCCTCCACAGCTCATAATGACGTTACGCACATCCATCCGGTAAGATTGCCACCTGATATCATAGGAAGTAAGAGACATAACCCTCTGAGTCCACTTATGCGTGCTCTGAGCATCCACAAAAGGTCCACTGACTGGCAGGAGAGACAAG
Organism: Lathyrus oleraceus; assembly: GCF_024323335.1. Taxonomy (NCBI): domain Eukaryota; kingdom Viridiplantae; phylum Streptophyta; class Magnoliopsida; order Fabales; family Fabaceae; genus Lathyrus; species Lathyrus oleraceus. Next base: position 62,360,310 of record NC_066582.1, on the reverse strand, counting down.
AACCATCTGAGCAAAAGCGGGAGACAACACCTGATAGCCCCACCCTTACCATGTCTGCTGTGAACAGCATAGTAAGCGTCAGCTAACAGAGTAGGAACTGGATTTCCTCCAATGAAAATACTGACTGCAGCATAGTCAACAAAATTGGGCATACTCGGAAACAGGACGATCCCATAGATCATGACGGCCAACTGAGCATGAAAGGCTTCCCAACTTCCCTTCTCTGCTTCTTCTCTAGCTACCCTCAACAGAAACTTCAAAGGCAATCCTACAACATCCCCACTGGGCTTCCAACTATCACTGACTTCCTTGATACCCAAATGGAGAGCTCTGGCAACAACTCCGAAATCAACCTCCTTGGGCACATCCAAGAAAGGAACCTGATACCGGACCGGGACACTCAGCAGAATGGAGTACTCCTCAAGAGTAGGCGCCAACTGATGATCTTGAAAGGTGAAACAATGAAGCTCTGGGTCGTAGAACTGTAGAAGAGTTTGCAACGGCACCGGATCGACTACCATCTTCAACAGTGTCAGAATATCTCCATACTGGTCAACAAACCCCTTCTGGTTACCACTGGTCATAAGGTTGCTCAACTCAATCAGAGACGTCAAAGGTTCACGGTGAAAGCTGTAGGAACAAGTCTTCCGCTTCAACTCTGGGACTGTTGCCATCTCTATCAGTGAACAAGCTCTGGAATGTACCTGAGAAATGATATGCATGCAGGGATTAGTTTTTTTTCTTTTCTTTTTCCCCCCTCTTTTTTTTTTTGTATCTTTTTTTATTGCGTTTCTTTTTGAAAAATAAATATGCTATGATGCAAATGATGCAGACACGACTGGTTGGCTGTGTCTCTCAGAACACAGGATCAAAACTTCGGCTTGAACTCGGAACCACAAATTCATCTGAAACCCAAAGTCATCTGAGACCCCAAAATTCTGAACCAATAGTCACCAACAGGATCACAAGTCATCAACAAGTCACCAACAAGTCACCAACTGTACCTGTAATAATGATCATTCCCTCCCCACTCACGGGTGTCATCTAGGCCAGGGTAAGGTCGAGAGAAACGCAACATAAATAACCTTTCGCAGAATATCATCATATATACACCCGAAGTATGTAACGATAATATCCCACCAGGGTCTGAACTGCTCGTGATATCAATGTTCCGCTAAGTGGCGCAATACCACCCGCTTCCCATGAATCACTCTATTCCTAAGTATCCTAGATTTCACTCATGGCCTGGGTATTGGGCCTTTTACCTCGAGTAACTCCCACCCCCAAACAGAGAAACACAGACAGCACAGCAGATGATAATGAATGAATGCAAACATTGATGCAAACAATAAATGCAAATAATAAATGCACATATATACAATGAATGCAATAAATAACAGCAAAAAGCAACCAAAGCCCTAACCTAGAGAGCGCTAGGAGAGACTCGCTCAGGGAAGATGGACCAGCAGAGGTCAACTTCTCTATTTCCCCAGCAGAGTCGCCAGCTGTCGCATCACGCGAAAAACCGGCGGGAAAACAAGAACAACAGAGCCGCCACCGTGCGTTATTTATCCCAAAAGAGGGAAAGGAAACGCTCAGAGTAAACCTGGGAAAGGAAAGGTCTCGCGACCAAAGAGAATGGGATCGGGAGTCGGTTATGCGAAGGGAAGGTATTAGCACCCCTACGCATCCGTCGTACTCGACGGGATCCACGCACAATAGAAAGGAAAATGGTTGCTAAAACACTGCTCATACACTCACACAAACTGGCTGAAAGAGACACAAGAAAACAGACAAGACTGACTCAGCAGGATATCGCATCCTGGGCCTACTTAGTCTATCAGGCATAGACATCAGAGTCGAAGTAGTTCGGACTGGGGAAACGACACATGCTCGCTAGGATATCGCATCTTATGCATACGTATCTTCTTGGACGAAGAAGAATCAGAGCATTCGTAGCTCGGCTGACACGCACACAAACAAACACAGGCAAAGGCAAACGTGGAGCCTGAATGCCAATCACTGGACTTACATCAGCATCCGAACCAAAACACACTCAAAAAGGCAAACATGGAGTCTGACTGCCAATCACTGGACTTACATCAGCATCCGAACCAAACAAACCCACACTGGAACCCGAATGCCACTCGATGGACTTACATCAGCTTCCAAGCACACAACAAGACAAAACAAAGACACAGGCGCCCGGAGAGATCTGCTCATCTCCTGCCTACGTACCTCATCTGGTATGAGGATCAGGGCGACGTAGTTCCCCTACGCAGGGATAAAGGACTAGCCTAACCAGATAACAGAGGGAGACACAACTAGGGAGACTACGACTCGAGCCTAGATGTTATCATGCAAAATCATCCCTAAGTTAAGGTTTCTAGCTAACTTGCACAGGAAGCAAGCCTATCCTAACATGACTTGCACAGGAAGCAAGCCACACACACACTTAACTTGCACAGGAAGCAAGCCAAGCAAAACCTAACTTGCACAGGAAGCAAGTCTAAACCAACCCTAACTTGCACAGGAAGCAAGTCAAACAAACATACAAGAACAGGTAGCACACACTATACACAAGCAAGTGGCTCAAACAAGGGTTAGGTTTTAGTCGAGGGGTCATATCAACCTCAACAAACAAACCTCTGGAACTGGGTAGATGTTGCTCTTAACCTTGCCATTGAGGGGCTAAGGTGAAGCAGATGAAAGGTGAGTGAAGATAAGACTTCACAGCTCTTATCCCTGGCCTGGGAGAGCTTAAGACAAGAATGTGTGGGTTCAGAAAGTGGGAACCCTTCTACACATTTAAAACTGACTCAACTGTACAATTGTACGAGATCTTGGGTTTGTATCTGCAATGCGTCAACACAGTGGTGTGAGCAAAGCAGATGACACACAGAATAGCAGGGGATAGATTGCATATCCCTTGGGTTCTGCCAATTGCCTCTTCACTTAGGAGGTCTTTGACTATGTACAAGGACAAATTAAACATACACAAACATTGCCTCTTAAGGAGGACTTCAGACAGTTGCCTGGCCAAGTAACAGGCCAGGTCTTCCAGACTACATGAAGAAAAAGGAATTATACCTCAAGCAAGTTGCTAAATAGCAAAGCAAAGCAAGTTCAAAGAACTTAAGCAACTAATGGTACCTGAAATGGTCAAACAGATCAGTACACAGTTCAAAGTTAAATCAAAATGAAACCAAGGTCAACAGTCAACACAAGCAGATAAATGGGCAATGCACAAAGCTCAAGGCATGTGAGCCAAGCCACCTACAAAACAAACAAGTTAGACAGAGATATTCAAGCAAACTCATATCAAAAGAATTGGCCTCATTGGTCATTTGTTGGTCAACCTGAAAACACAAGCTCAAAAGTGAGTAACAGGACCACTAGGGCAAGCCTAGGGTCAAAAAGGAATGAAAAGAGTCAAAACAGCAAAGGGCAAGCATTCAAAATCATGTTTAATCAATCAAGAAACAAATCCAATTGGGTTCATGTTCATATCATGCATCATCATCATTTCATGAACAATTTAGGTCAAGGCATGGCATTTAGAAGCTCATAGAAGTCAACAGCAAGACTTAACTCAAAAGCAATCTTAAACATTTCCAAAAATCATCAAATAAATCATGATCAATCTTAACACATAGCATGGTAAGCATGTAAAATTTCATCTCATTTGGACAAGTGGAAGGCAGTCAATGAAAATCAGAAAGTCAAAGCAATTTTGAACATGCTCAAAGAAGTCAACCAAACATGTATCAACTTCAAAAAATCATAACTCAGTGATAGCATATGAGAAATGAATGGGATCAACACCATGATAAACCTTAAGATGTCTACTAATCACATGTCAAATTTCATGTCCATCTAATAAAGTATGAGCATTTCACAAATGGAATGGCAACATGTATCACACAAAGTCAACATAAGACCAAACAGGGGAGAAAATCCCAAACAAATAGGAAATGCCACAAATAATTCCAAGAAAATTCACATGTAAACTAGACATCCAAGAGTAGGGTCACGCAAAAATTCAGACCAATTTGAGTTCAAGAAGCATGGTATCAAAAATCATGAAGTTGGACATCAAGGGTGTGACACAAATTGTCACACCCTAATTCAAAAAATCATATCTCACAAACCAGCAATGATAAATTCACAAACTCTACACCAAAATCACCATGAATGTGTCTAGTTTAAGCACAAAAAATTTGGGAGCCATTGGATAAAGTATCACCATTTCACAAATGTTTTGGCAAAGTGTACAAAATATGCATACATGTCACAAACCCTAATGCCATTCAAAAATTACTCATCCAAAAAAATCAGTAAAAATAATGATAAAAAACTAGAGATCACAATGAAGATGATGCAAAAAAACCCCATGAAAATTGGATTTGAAATGAGTGAAATATGAATTTTCAAAGATTGATGATCAAATGACAATAAAATGTGAAATTAAAATGAATTAAATTGAATTATTAATGGACCGAGTGGCACGGATGTAAATATGAGGGTCATTAAACCAAACGACCGCGTTTCAGGCCAGGGATTAAAATGTTTTGATTGGCTAGCATGGCTCTACCGTGAACATGCATACGTTCTCATCCAAAATTCTGGGCAGTGTATCAATGGAACTAGGGTTTATATCCAACAGTAACAACATCATCTTCCCAAATCGTGTTTTCTCAAAATTTTTCCAGAAACCAAAATTAAATATACACAAATGTTCAGCATGGTATGGCAAACAAGAATCCCTCAATAATTTTCATTAAAACACAGCAATGAACATGAATCGAGCAAGAATCACAAATGACATCAAAATTGGCTCAAGAACAAAAACTCCAGAAATGAATAATGAGCACACATACATGTTCATCCAAACATGGCAAAGCAAAATCCAACATCAATTTTCATGGAAACAAGCTATTGAGAGAGAATCGAGCAAAAATTCATATGAACATCAATCTTTATTTCCAGATTTCTTGCTAAATACTTAACCATTTTACATGATGCAAAGCTCATAATAATCAGCATACTAAGACCTACACTAAGCATGGCAAAGTTTGGTGAAACAAAGGATTCAAAAACTAACCACTGTTGAAGAGCAGATGAAGATTCAGTAGCTTTCTGGCTCCAAATGGTTAAAACAGATGAAGATTATGCTCCTACAAGATGGATGATGAAGAAAGTTTGGTTTGAAACAACTTGATTTGGTTCTGAATAGCTTCTGCCATTGAAGATGCTTGAAGATGAACAGCCACGAAAAGCTTCTTACAGTTGAAGGATGATGGTTGAAATGCGCATGAAATGATGCTTGGATGATGCAGCCACAAAGGTATGGTCGTGCTCTTTGGAGGATTTTTGAAGAATTTTGGAAAATGCAAGCAAGATGAAATTTGAGAGAGAGTGGATTTCTGAGTGTTTTGGCAGCTGCTAGGGTTTTCAATTGGCAGAAAAAATGATATACATCTGCTGTTTTGTGGTACTGAATCCAGGTCCATGAAAATGTGGGATAGAGTTGGTAAAAAAGTGTACTTTTGGCCAATTTTCAAGCAAGTTAGGAATGGCTATGTGTACTGCACGAAAATGACTTCCAACAAGTCTCAAATGTCATTTCTGAACATATTCCAATGGCCAAAGTGATTACAAATGGTTATTTTAAAAGGTCAAAATTTCACTTCACTTGAAATTAATTCAAGTAAGTCAAAAAATGCCATTTTGATCCATGAGGTTTTGGTGCATGAGGGTTACATTTTTGGAAAGAGGGGATCAAATGTGACTTGTAGGAAAAAACCCCACCCAAATTGGCCAAATGGTTTGAGAGATATGGCCTTTTGAAGTTCAAGAATTTTTGAAAATGAATTGATCATAACTTGCCAACCATACATGGGAATTGAGAGTTCTTGGACTTTTTGGAAATGGGAGAACAAGATCTTCAACTTTCATGTTGGGAAAAAATTCATTTGAAGCTTGTATCATGATGTAAGTTTGAGGATCAAGACTTTCCATTTTTGGTAAATTTCAGTTACAGGTCAAGTTTCCCTTTTTGGAAATTTCTGATCTGGCTTCAAATTCCTCCATGATGGTGTTTGACATGATATATGAAGACTATATGGACATGAATGAGACCTCTCAAACCAATTTCCATCATCAAATCACTGATTAAATGGACAGTTGACCAACAGTTGACTTTTAGGGTTTCTGGCAAACTGTGCATTGACTGATGACTTCTGAACATCCAATCTTTGACCTAAACACTTCAAATGGATCCCCAAGTCATGTGAACATGTTGGACCAACCCTAGGGCCTTGGCTCCTTGAGAATTGTGCTTGCTTGCTTGACTGACTGATCTCCTGATCAGTTTGACCTAATTTCTTGATTGGCTTGCACTTGAAGCAAATGGGACAATGCAATGCTATGCAGTGGACCATGTTATGCTATGACCTAATATGAGAATGTATGTACAATGATAGGTGCAAATTTGAGGTGCTACACATATCAAGTCATGGAAGAAGAATACAAGTAAATCACAAGTTATCAAATCAAAATGAGCAACAACATCACATCCAAATAAACATAAGTACATTTCTTACTTCTAAAGGTCATGCATAAATAATTTAAGTATCAAAGCATACAATCAACATGTAAATTTGTAAATTGAAATGAACACAAGTGTGGATAGTTCAGACATAGCCAAGGATATAGTATAGGATCTTGAGATCAAATCAAAGCATCAATACATAAAGAAACTCAAGACATCACAAAGATCATATCAAAACATACTCAAAGGTTAAGACAGGTAATAATCAAATTTAAAACCCTAGTCATGCTCCTAAGGCTATTGAAATTGAATCAAGTATAGATGAAATAAAATCATGGAAAATGGTATCAAACCAAACAAGTCATAAGTATATGCCATGTTGAACTTAACATACAAGTCAATTTAAGCATCATGAATGAATCGCATAAGTTATGTTTCAAGATGGGCAAAAAGATAGGCAACCAATCACATAAATTCAAAGAAGCCTAAGCAACAAGTAATCAAGCAATCAAGGTATACACATGACATCAAGGAGTGTTGTGACTTGTACAATAAGTTAACTCAAAATAAGGTTCAATAATAACAAGGTAAATCACCAAAACTTCACACACACACATCAAAGCTAAATAACTTGATAAACAAGTAAAGATATCATCCTTGAAAAGGAATCCCTTATAAAAAAAATCAACAAGATGAACAAATATTAAAATAGGGATGTTTATGGGTCATGGGACAATAACAAAGTCCTATTTAAAACATTAAATACAACTCCCCAAACTTCAAGAGGTACCAACAAACAAACAAACTTAAAGTTCATGTACAACTAGCAAGTCAAAAGATGGACATGATCCAAGCAAGGAGTCCTTTGTCCAACCAAAGTAAAAAGGCAATGTAAAATGGAATTGAGACATAAATAAATGAAATAAGAACAATATCAAAATACACAAGGATGGATCCCAAACTCCTAAGAGCTTCACCATCCATCAAGCTCAAAATTAGGTTAAGAAAGAGAAGAATGTAGCTCCCAAAGTGTCATCATGATGAATGGTAATGGAATACCATTCAAGGAATCATAAGAGCAAGATATAAGGTTGCCAAGACCAAGTAAAACCTAAGTGTATGCAAGATGAAATAAATTAATGGGCTCATAGTACTTCAATTGGAATGCACAAGACAAAATCCAACTATGGTCTCAAAAGCAAACAAAAGTATTCAAGAAAAGCAAGCTAAGAAACATCAAATGGAGATGTTCAAAATGGTTCACATGTGTGAATTTAGGGCTCATAAATGATGATGATGAAGTCAAGAGAGAATGGGAAAGAGATACCCAATGGTTGCACAAGTGCATTCCAAAACAATCAACTAAACGCAAAATGTAACACAAATAAGCAAGCATGCCTTACATAAATCAAGAAAAATAGTTAGAAGCATAGATAAATTATGAAAAATTATTCATAGAAAGATGAAGTCAGAAGCACAGAGTTTCCTAGAGATGTACTCAAAATCATGTGTAAAATATGTTCAAGCAATTAGATCATTTAGGCTAAGCACAAACAAGTAACCTTACAAAGCAACCTCCAAAAATAGGTTCAAATTTGACTTTAAATTAACAACCAAAGCAAAAATGGAAGCTCAAATGACATATATACATGTGTCTACAAGTGTATAAAGTATTGGGTCAAAACTCAAATGGCAAAATTAAGAATCAAACCCTAACAAAATAAAATAGCCTAAATAGGCACATACAATTAAAAAATTAAAATAAATATTAAAATAAATTAAAAATGAAAATAAAAAATATTAAACATTAAATAACATTCAAAATTTCAAACATGAATTAATTCAAGATTTTTGGCCCAAGGTAAGTATTTTAAATGAAATTAATTTAAACGAAATAATAAAAATAAGTGAAAATGGAAAGGGGGTGCAGACAAGTAAGTTAAATACAAAGCCATTCAGTTGAAATAGGAAATTGGGCCAGGATAAGGGGGTGGGGAAAGCCATTCAATTGAATGGAATAAAAGGTGGGATGTCACGTTTTATGTAGTACACATATATCAACCGGTCACATTTTTTTAAAACACAAAAGGAAAAAACACAACAATAGCCAATCACATCCTGCCACATCTCCATCTTCAACCTCCGACCATGCACACTAGAACCCTAATCCCGATCCCAACATGCTTACTTCCACCTTAAATAACTTCTTCATCTCGCCTCCAAATCCAACAAAACTTAAACCAAAATTATAGTACGCAATGAGTAAAACAATATGGTATCTTTGGTTTCTAAAAACATATGAAAGAACATGGAGAAAAATGAGCAATAACATACGGGTTCAACATGTTTAAACATCAAACATTTAAAACTGTAAACAAAAATTTGAGCCTAGCTCCAATGGTCTACTCAGTAGTAGACTCTCCAAATGTGTATGCATGAACTTAGACAAGGCCAAAATTTAAACATGAAGAAGAGTAGGGTGAAGAAACCTTACCTAGTGGAGAGTGTCCACTGCACCTTGGACTCTTGAAGGAAGGAGAAGAACAGGATCAGGAGGATGGTGAACAAAGGTGAGCAAATGAGATGCTCAAGAAAGAGCTTTAAATGGTGAGAAATGAATGAGAGTGAGTGACTATTTCAGATCTCCTTCTTGCCAGTTTTCCAACGTTCTCCCTTTGCTTAGAGAATGAAAATGCCTTTTATATTAACCCTAGGTAAGGGCAGAAAAGTCAGTACAGGTGGTAATATGGTTATTCCAATTGGGGACCAAATGAGAGTGAGAGAAAATGGAACATGTATGTTGCGTTTTTTATGTCCATTATGTGTGCCTTGTGTCATTTTAAGGAGTTGAAAATGGAATGGAAAATGCTAAGAATTCGTGGGACTTGGAGGTAGTGGAGAAAGTAGAAAAGGCAATGAGAACAAATCTGTATTTGGCCAATGTGGTGCATGGTGTGGATGCATGAAAAAGGAATGGTGCTTGGCCAAAAAAAGCAAGGAATGAGGTGTAATGGATGTGTGAAATGGACATGCTGTGAGCAGATGATAATAGCATGCACAAAACCAATGACAATTATGGTATATGAAATTAAGGATCAGTTGTGTTCAAACCATCATAAATCCATGGTTCCTTGGCCAAATGTAATGAACTAGGGCTTTTTGGAAAGAAAGAAATGGGAAGAACAAGTTTCATGTTGGAAGAAAATTGAAACAAGGCTTTGAAGTCCATTAAAAGTGGGCACGAAGATGGCTGCTTGAAATTGTATATCAAAGTGCCAAATATAGGTCAATCTGAGGACCTATCTTTCCATGTCCATAACTTTCTCCTCAAGCTACAAAATAGAAACATGTTTGAAGCAAAAGTGGAGAGGAGAGAATGCCCTAGAACTTTCATGTTGAGGTCAAATCTAAATGAAACTTGTAACCTTGTGAAAATTATACATGAAGTAGGTGGTTGGGAATGACCAAATACTTAGAAAATTTTCACTAAGTGTAGGGGCCAATCAATCAATCCAAGGTCATGACTTGTGAGATTGATATCTTGGGTTGTGGTTATCTAAATGAAGCGTTCTTGGAATCAATGGAAAGAGGAGCCTTAAAATTATAATTTTCATGTTGGAAACAAATTTAAATGAGGTCCCTAAGATCCTTAAAAACTGCCATGAACATGCTTGAGAATCCTGACTTGGGACATTTAGAAATTTTCTAAGTCTTGGGATAATTGAATGAATTTGAAACACCTCACTTTCAATTACCATATCTTGAGCTATTATGATCTAAATGCTTCAATATTGGTACCTCCTTAAAGCTTGGATAAAGGAGAACAAAATTCATATTAAGGTCAAATTGATTTGGAGTCTTGATCATAGAGAAAATTGGCAACGAAGGTAGCTGCTTACTAACACCAAACTTGCCAAAAATAGCAAGTTTCTAAAACCCTAAATTCCAATTTAAGCAACTTTCTATAATTCTTGATTTTTGATGAATCTCTTGACTTTTCTTCACCAAATTTCAACCATAGACCATATTTGACTTGTGGAAAACAATTTTGACCCAAAAAAATCAAAAGTTGACTTTTTTAGTTGCTCAATTGAATTTTCCCCAATTGAGTCAAATCAATAATCACCTGAGCAATTGAACCTCTTATGAATGGAATTGATGGCCTATCTTCTACACATAGACACTTAGGGACACATAGAAACCATGAAATCAAGTCTTGCTTAAAAGATCAGAAATAAACTAATTTTATCACAAACTCTAATTTCAATCAAAAAGGATAGGATAGGAATGCACATCTTCAAAACCTTAATTCCTCTAAGGAAAGTGGGGCAACTTTTGAATAAATATGTCTTCTGTGATGATATGATAGAGATGATCCAAAATTGGTCCATGATTATGGCACATACTGAGATAATCAGCACTTCTAGCTTAGGGATCAAGAGATAGGAGAGTGTGATCCACTCCCATTTTTTTGCAATTTTCATTCAACTGATGAAGTAATGGACCATTTGAGAGGTTTTAGGGCATGAGGAAACCCTTGTATCTTAAATTATCATGAAGTTGAGGATATCCTAACCTCCTTGTATTGATTTTCACTGCTCTCCCTTCTAAAGCTTGAAGATGGTCACAAGAGAGATGTCTTGATCTCAAAACCATATAACCAATGATATGCATGAATGTATATGATGATAAAACATAATCAAACTATGGTAAAAAAAGAATAGGGTAAATTTTGGGGTACAACAGATACTATGTATTGTGTCAAGGAACTTGGATCAGATATGTGCTGGAAGAGATCAAGGTCGAAATCAAGAAACCTCTGGTACTGCATATCGATAACAAGTCAGCCATAAATCTTACGAAGAATCTAGTTTTGCATGGAAGAAGTAAGCACATAAAAGCTAGATTTTAATTCTTAAGGGAGAATAATCGAGGTGAACTTGAAGTAAGGCATTTCTCAAGTGAATCACAATTGGCCGACATTTTCACCAAATGATTGAAGATCGATAATTTCCTAACATTGAGAAAGAAATTAGGAATAGTGCAGATCCATAATGATTAGTGTGTTTCGGCTACTTGGATTATAGGGGGTATGTTGAGATATTATATACAATCCAAGTTGAGTTGTGTTTCCCAAGTCCAAAGCTAATTAGGGTTTAGGGTTTTTTTACTTAGTTTGTTAGTTTACTTAGTAGTCAAGGCACTTCGGTGTAAATAAATAGAGACTTTGTAATTCAGTTTCACTATTCAATTCAATAATACAATTATTATTTCCTTATTCTCTCTTTCTCTCATCACTAAAAGTGTCTCAAGCACTAACATAAAAGAATATGGTTTATCATCACTTGGTTTCCAGAAAAAGCACGAGGTGAAACAATTTGTAACTTTTTAGTTCAAACTTCCTTTGAAAATAAGTCATTATACCTCCCATGATGGCTAGATATCTTATGATCATTTTAATTGTTTCAGTAATATGAAAATAAAAGAAAATCAAAACAAAAACAAAAATAAAAGTATTTTAATATTTGAGAAAAATCAAAACAAAAACCAAATTCACTTTACCTCGCATATGAATCAAATCATACTATTATTTTTCCATAATTCAGCAATAACTAATTTTCTTGATTTTTATCTTAACTTCAAACACATGTTTATATGTACTAAACCAAAACTATGAAATATGTTCTCAAATTTAAGCATATTGAGTGTTGGATCATGAATGTTTTGTATAGTTCCTCAATTTTGGATAGTAGGTTTTGTTATATGGAGTGTTGTATTTATTACTATTTTCCACATAGTTAACAAACACATGATTTGCACGAGTCCTCAAACAAATATGCACCCAGACACTGACTGCCTCTACATTTTCCACCTTAGGCGGCATAATAAGTGTTTTCATTATATAGTCAATTTAGGCCACTGAACACAAAGTGAAATTGTTTCGCTACTTTCATGCATTCTGGTTGGTTTCTTACTAAGAGTGGCATACATAACTCTTGTTGTTTGCTATATATAGGTGTTGCCTTTAATACTCTCAATCAACTCATATCCTTATCTGGGTTACTTGGATAGTAAGGATCCACCATATGACAATAACATATATCTTGATGATGATACTACACCATTATAAAAATCTTTAAAGTGTAAGCGAATTAGGTTTTCATGATGTAAACATTGTCCCAGTATTTCCTTAATTCTCATCCTAACATCAAATAATGAATCATCCTCCTCTTGTCTGAATGAAGTGATTGAATTCCTCATCTTTGCAATCTTCACAATAAGAAAATACATGGCTACGAGTTTCTTAGACAAATCATTCTATGTGACTATAAAATTTAATTCTAAAGAATTTAGGAAATTCTTAACTTTATTCCTTAGAGAGTATATCACTACTAAGAAAAACATCTTTAATCTTGGTTAGATATGAGCTGTTACATCAGTTTCATATCCGAAGTAATGAATGGCGTTATTAATTGTGTGCTACTTTTTCTCTCGATTTTATATTTACCGATGAAAAAGGTGTAATGGTTATGGGTTTAATCCCCATCGATAATTTACTTTTTAAATGAGGAAAACACATTTTTCCTCGATTTTGTCATTTAACGGATGCGTAAAACCCAATTGACTTTATTATATCTAATATGAATTGCTTATTTCACCAAACTCTAACAGAACATATGACTTTTTAAATTGGTTTACAAAATAATTATATGAACAATTATGTTATATTTGAAGAACAACTTACACTAATCAATAATTTTCAAACATCATGTAACCCATTATTCATCTCTTGTTCTTAGATCATTCGAATATCATTCAATGTTTCAAGTTCTTCATTCAACACTTACATCTATACTAGTTCATTTTTTAAAATATAAAATTTGATGCTTTGAGAACTGAACAAGTATAGAAGAAAGTTGTATGAAAACTAGAAGCATTGAGAGAGATTTTAACCATTAAATAATGTGTGATGAATGATGAGTTACAAAATGTTTGGAAAACATTAATTAGTGTAAGATCTATTTATAAATCAATCTAATATGTTATATGTTTAAAGAAGAGTTAGTGAAGCAAACAATTAACATTAGATATAATAAACGCAACTATATTTTCTCACTCTAATATCCTCTTGACATGTTCTGCAAAACAAGATGAGATATGCACAAAGAATCATAAAAACATATAATCTCAATATCAAACTCAATAATAACAATAATTAAATAACTACATATAGATTTCAAAAACTTTGCTTAGTATAACAACTAAACATGTCAATATCGATCACAAACTCAATAAAAACAACTAAACAAGAACAACAATAACAACATCAACAACTCAAAAACAGCAATAAATAACAACAACAACAACAACAACAACATTAGCATTCAATCTAAATCCTAATAACAACAACTCAAAACAACAATAAATAACAAGAACAACAACAACATGATTAACAACTCAAAAACAATAATTTGTCAAGAGGGAATTCCCAATTTTTACAAGGCTTCTGATTCAAATCATGATTAACACTTGATTCGAATCAAGTAACTCAACATCTAGATTTAAAGGCTTTAACTTGTGATTCAAGCCACGCATGATGAAATGATAAGTAGTAACTTGCAAGGCTAAAAAATAAACAATATCATGGATCAAAAGACTCTTATTTAATTGAGCAGGGAGAGTTCTTAGTGGTACAACAATATAATATCCGAAGTGATTATAATACAAACGAAATACTAATAATGTACAAACACACAAATATTAAATGAGAAGCAAATCTGAAGCAATACCATGACTGCACTTTTAATCTCCCCTTTTTTTATGTTTGGAAAATTTGAGATAATATTGTTGATCAATTATTCAAAGTGATTTTTGAAATTTCATGGATGAAATGAATCTAGTGAACTAGTGTACAATACTTCGCTTGAGTTGTAAAATTTGTAAAGCCCCCTACATTAAATACTTAATGCGCGTGAATATTGATAATATCTCGATACCTTCTCTCCCTTTGATATATATCAAAAAGAGAGAGAATATATAGGGAAAGAACATACAAATAACTAGATCCAAGATAAAACAAAAGTCATATTTAGTGAATTAAACAAACGCCATACAAATCGTATACAAAATTAATCATCGTAAATACATAATTAAGAAAGATATCAAGAAAAAGGTAGCATAAAGAGAATCACAGAGATATCATACACATGTTAATAAAATACTTGTCACACGACACATAATCTAAAATTTAGTCAAAGATAACAAAACAACCAGTCAACTAAAATGGCATAAATATCCAAATAATGCTAATATCATGCAGTGCATGAAAAGCTAAAAGAAAAATAACATCATGAAATGGAAATTGCATCTTCAGAAGGTGGTGCAGTAGCTGTGACATCTATTTTTGCATTAATATCAAGAGAAGATATTAAGGATGACGTTAGATATACCCAGATGGTCAACAACAACTCTCACAGAATCCACTTGAGAAGTCACTCGAGCTTCAGAAGCTTGCATCCCAACCTTTAACTCATACTTCAAATTATTCTTCAGCTTCACCTAACTTTCTTCACTTTCTTTGACCATACTGTCAATGCGTGTCATGATCCTTTCTTCCCTAATCTAGTTGTCAGCCAAAATCTTCCCAACCAACTCATAAAGACATGATTTCAAATCAGCATATAACAAACCAGAAGAGGATCCACCAGCCTCATCAGAGGGATCATTAATCGGATCCATAACCTTGTCATCATATACCTTCTTTCTAGATTCCTCAAGATAATAGTAGTCACCATCAATGTCCATATAATATCTCATCTTAGAAACTCCAGAGTAGTACAGAATTTTAGGAGCTTAAACTAGGTTCACTTCTTTGAAAACAATCCTATTAACCTCAAGGATTAATTGCAAAAAGAATAGAAAAATATAGGTATCTTTGGATTATCCTTGTAGTGAAACATTCGTTTAATAACGAACTTCACCCAATTAACTTTGCTATTAGTCATCAGAGCCAACATCAGGTAGAGGTCATTATCATCAACTTTGCCCCAATTATTATGTTTCATGTACAATATATTGACAATAATCCAGTGCAATAGGCGCATATCAAACTTCACTTGACTTAGGCCAAAGTTTAACATAGCAGGATTATCACAAACATACTTTGAAATAGATAAGAAAAAACAAACTCTATCATACTCAGGCAATATCACAACAAACATATTAGGACCCTCAGATGCCAGACCGAGATATTTGGTTAAATCCATGTTATTAAACCTATTTTTCTTGTTCTTGAATCTACTTTCAATACCACCATGGGTTTGCACAAGATTACACATAAATCTTTGGCATAGTCAGGATTATACTTCTTGCTAAGCCCAATAAACTTCAAAAGCTTATGATTAGAAAACAGTTTAAGAAATTTGGCTTTTAATTCAACTTATGAAACAAAGGAATAACAGTTTGGATATTAGAAGATTTCTTCTTTTTTATGACCCTTGCATCAGGATAATCCTTTCTTGCTCTAACTTTTGTCCTTGCCTTTTCAGAAATTGAGGATGAGAAAGGTTTCATGAAGACATTTGTGTCATGCCCTGCTACTTGTTAGAGAAACTATTTTAAGGGAGACGATAGGCCATTGTTGATGTTGAGAGAATGTGTTTTGGGTTATGGAGTGAAGATGATGATTATTGATGAACGATGAAATGGATGTTTGATGATGTTATGTGATGATTATGATTTTGCTCAAAAAGGTTTTTGGTAGTTTGAAATATAAATGATGTGAAAATGAAAAGAAAAATAGTGAAAATTGAATGGAATTCAAAAAATAAATGGGACTTTTCAGTTTGTGATTCGAATCAAGTGTAAGAACTGATTCAACTAACAAGTTTTATTTTTTAGAGAAAAGCGCTTTGATTCCAATCAAGTGAAATGAATGATTCAAATCAATTTGAAAAGCCCCAAAATGTTTCCAGTCCTAGGCTTTTGATTCGAATCAGATTCAAAGGCAAAAAGGCTTTATTCAAATCATGTAGTTCATTTTTGAAAAAAATTTGTTAAAAGGAGGTTTTTCAATTTCAATTCATTTTAATTATGAGAAATATATTTAATGCAAATGAAAAATGAACTTTAATGCCATGCATGAATGTAAAGAAAAATGAGTCATATTAATGCAAATGTTCAAAATGATTTTTAATGCAAAATGCATTTTGCTGTGAATGTAAAAATAATTTTAATGCACAACAAATCAAATGGTAATGCATGAATAATGCACGTGAATGCAATGAACGGACGAAATAAAAATTACATTGGTGCATTGAACGTTTTAATGATTAAGGCATGAAAAGCACAAACATATCACATACACAAACATGTTTCAAACATACAATATATTTAGTCAATTGATAAATACAACAATGTATACCCAAAAATAATTAAAAGAGGATTGAAACGATCATATCAATTTAGAAGGTCTATGCTTAACTTGCTGCACACGAGAATGATAAGTAATAAACAACAAGAATATCATAAGCTTTGAAATCCGAATAATCATATACTAATTGGATACAATCTCCTTTTACATGTATGAAGAATACTACTAGAATCTCCTTCATAAGGCTTCAAATAAACTTTGAACTATGATGGTTTGAGTATCATTAATTGACACAACTTGTCAATCCCGAATAACTGATTCAACTTTTTGACGATTAATATCACTTCAATGAGCATACTTTATCCTTAAATCTTTTGTAATTGTTGAAACTTTGTAGAATCATTGTCAATAGTCATAAAGTTGTCTTCATCTTCTTTTAATAATAACCTTGGAAGAATAGGTCACATAGTAGATGCTTTTTGTTTATTTCTTTTTATCTCATAAAAATTCCATCATGTTGTAGCGTGAATGCATGTTCATCATTGGTTAAGATCATTATGCCTCAAAATATTGTTAATATAATCCTGGATGAATCTAAACATAGAGAATATCTTAAATACAATTAATGTTTGAAGAACATACTAGTAAGGTTTTAATTTAAGATAATTTGAGTAATGAATGCAGCGAATAATAAGACATTTGTAAATCAATGTAGATTCATTGGAATTCATTGAATCGCATGAGCTTCCAAATGATTAGAAAAACTCATCTAGGATCGAAGGAACCATATCCTCATATTTTAGAGTCACAAGAACTTTATCAAAATCCCCGTTCTTATACAATTTGTTAGGTGAGAATATGGACACAAAAAGGTCTATAAGGAGTGGAGTTGAATAGACCATTTCGCTTTAAGAGAACTTCAAACACATTTTAGGTCTCATATACGAAATCAGAGATTTTAATAAGCGCGGAAGCAAAACACAAAAACAAGAGAGCTTGGAAGCATCTCAATGAGTTAAACCAAGTGAAATGATACATGATGTTACTAAGTTCTCGATTTCTTCTAATGCAAGTCAATCATAAGACAACCAAAGTTGCTTTAAACAAAGCGATTTACAAATTCTTCACACATATATGCTATCAAGCCATAATTAGATTCATGATAATTCTATAAGATTGATACACTATAGACATAAGCTTATACATGAAATCTCTGTAAGCATAGTCTAACTTATGTGGCATACAATAAATGCAATTATGCAATAATGCAATAGTGATATTAATGGATGCTAGTAAAATAAAGAAGATAAGGGAAGAAGAACATATACACATAGATATATAGATGTTCAAAGTTCGTCCTCGCTTTGCCTACTCCACTCTTCAATGGTTTTAATTGACCATTAAAAATAATCACGATCTTCCACTATTTTGATAAGTTTGATACAAGCATTTTGGTTACAAATGAACTATCACACGATAATTCTCTCTATCGATGCAGACACTATAACTGCTAAAAAAAAGATCTCTAAAATATATTACTCCAATCACCTTTGTATCCATAATAACCTGCTCCAAGTATTCATGTGTGGCAATCCACTTGATCCCATCGATTTCTTGTCCGAGCGAATTCCATTAGCAATGCATGTATTGGACAATTCCCAACTTTGTCTGCGAGCAATCTTTCCCAACTCCAAAAAACAAGGATAACTTCCAACTCCATCTTATGGATAAATGATACTTGATCTTACCAAAGTCTTCCTTAAAGTATATTGAAACTCTTCCCTTGATAGACAAGTTTAAAGACGAAACTGCATTCAAGAAATAATACATGCACATATTACAAACATCAAACTTCACACAAAAACATTAAATACCCTAATGTACCACTAGTCTCCTTCAACACTCAATATTTAGAGATGAAGGTCCTCAACAATGGAAAAATACTAAGGATGAAGATGATGAGCATTTCCAGAATGACTAAAAAACAATATAAAAATACAAGGTGTTAGTCAGGGGATTAGATGTATGTGAATTAAGAACACACACACACACACACACACGAGGTTCTTTCAAATATTTGGGTATATGAGTCTTGACTCTTGATTTCTATAATTAGCTTGATTAATCATGAACAACACAACAAGATAAATCAACTCACTCTCTCATATTCACTCAAAACAACAACAAATTGCACAAGAACAAGATGAAACAAAAAAGGTGAATCTGACATGGATTACACTCAAGAGGTTTTTTCTAGAAAATAAGAGAAAGATTCATGGTGATGGGCATAAACAAACTAAAGAGGGAAGACAAATTGACATCTTTTGTCTCTATGGGTTTCACCCACATGCTTCACACATTTTTTGCTTTCGCCGAAGAAACAATTACTTAAATCAAGGATGGAAAATGGGTTTTATGAAGCTTTGATTTGAATCAAGAAGAAATTTTGATTCAAATTAATTTGAGAAGAACCCAAATATAGTTTCATATAAAGAGTTTATTTAAATCAGGATTTTAACTTGTTTCGGATCACATGAGGTTGTGATTCGAATCATGTTTATTTTATGGTTCAAACCATATTTTCCAGAGGCAATTCCTAGTTTTTACAAGGCTTCTGATTCGAATCATGATTAAAACTTGATTCGAATCAAGTAACTCAACATCTAGATTTAAAAGCTTTAACTTGTGATTCAAGCCACGCCTGATCAAACGACAAAGTAGCAACTTACTAGGCTAAAAAATAAACAATATCATGGATCAAAAGACTCTTATTTAATTGAGCAATGAGGGTTCTTAGTGGTACAACAACATGATAGCCGAAGCGGTTATAATACAAATGAAATACGAAAAAAGTATAAGCACGCGAATATTTAATGAGAAGCAAATTACTAATACACAAATAGACTAAAACAACTACATTTAAATTGACCAAAACATTATTAAAAAAAGAGAGATACCATACGATACCGTGACTGCACTTTTAGTCTCCCCCTTTTTGATGTTTGGCAAATTTGAGAGATTATTTTTGTTCAATTATTCAAAGCAATATTTGGAATTTGATGGATGAAATGAATCCAATGAACTAGTGTGCAATACTTTGCTTGAGTTGTAAAAGTTATAAAGCTCCCTCGACATTCAACACTTAATCCGCGTGAATATTGATAATATCTCGATACCTTCTCTCCCTTTGAAATATATCAAAAAGAGAGAAAAGATATAGAGAAAGTACAAAAAAACAACTTGATCCAAGATAAAATAAAAGCCAAAAATAAAATGTCATACTTGGTGATTTAAACAAACACCATATAAATCGTATAAGAATTTAATTATCGCAAATACGCAATTTAAGAAAGATAATAAGAAAAAAAAATAGCATAAAGAGAGTACGTGACTAAAAGACTTGTCACATGATACATAACCCAAAATGTAGTCAAAGATAACAAAACAACCAGTCAACCAAAATGACATAAATATCCAGATAATGATAATGTAATGTTATACATGAAAAGCTAAAAGAAAAATAACATCATGGAATGGAAGTTTCATCATCAGAAGGTTGTGCAGTAGCTACGACATCTAGTTCTGAATTAATATTGGGAGAGCCGGTATTAAGGATGACGTTAGATCTACCAAGGTGGTCAACAACAGCTCTCACATAATCCACTTGAGAAGTCACAAGCTTCATAAGCTTTCATCTCAGCCTTCAACCCACTCTCCAGCTTCACCCGACTTTCTTCACTTTCCTTGGCCACACTGTCAATGTGCGTCATGGTTCTTTCTTCCCTAATCTAGTTGTCAACCAAAATCTTCCCAACCAGCTCATCAAGATAGGATTTCAAATCAACAGATAAAAAACAGAAGAGGATTCACCAGCCTCATCAGAGGGATCCTTAACCAACTCCATAACTTTATCATCATATACCTTCTTGCTATATTCCTCGAGATAATGGTAGTCACCGTCAATGTCCATATATTATCTCATCTTAGAAACTCCACAGTATTCCAAAATTATAAAAGTTTCAACCAGGTCCACTTCTTTGGAAACAATCCCATTAACCTCAAGGATTAATTGCACAAAAGAAGAGAAAAATATAGATCTCTTGGGATTATCCCTACAGTGAAAAATCAGTTTAATAATGAACTTCACCCAATTAACTCCGCTATTATTCTTCAGAGCCCTCATCAGGTAGAGGACATTATCCTTAGTTTTGCCCCAATTATTAGGTTTCTTATACAATATCTTGACAATAATCCAGTGCAACAGGCGCATATCAAACTTTACTTGACTTAGGCCAAAGTTTGATGTAGATGGATTATCACAAACGGACTTTAAAATAGACAAGACAAAATGAACTCTAACATATTCAGGCAATCTTGAAATAGACATATTAGGACACTCAGATGTCAGACCAAGATATTTGGTAAAATCCATGTAATTTAACCTAATTGTCTTGTCCTTGAACCTACTTTTAATACCACCAAGGGTTTTCAAGATATTACAATAGAAAACTTTGACATTGTCAAGATGATACTTCTTTCTCAGTCCAATAAACTTCAACCGATTATAATTAGAAAAAGGTGTAAGAAATTTGGCTTTTCATTCAACTTGTGACACAAAGCATCAACAGTTTGGCTCTTAGAATATTTCTTCTTCTTTATGACCCTTGCATTAGTAGAATCCTTGCTTGCTCGAACTTTTGTCCTTGCCTTTTTTGGAAATTGAGGAGGAGAAGGGTTTGATGAAAACATTGGTCTCTTTCTGTAAGACCCCAATTTTGTCCCTAAGATCCCTCATGGCATCATATCATATCACATCATTGCCTCAAGGATCATTGTGCACCTTGCCTTCTTTCCTGTGGGTGGGTCATCTCTTGAGAGTGGTTCTTGATCACCAAGCATGTTTGCATATTGTATATCATTGCTTTTAATTTGTTTACTAACCAAAAGTACAAAAATATTATCATCTAACCTTGTTACTTGCAGATGAAGCAACACTAGGTCAAGCCAGTCAAAGGCATTCATTGAGCCATAGATGGTGGCCATTCTGAAGAATTTGGGCACCATGGTCATTCACAAGAGTTCATATGAACCATGACATCATTTTGAATCAAGATCTCAAGTGGTAGAGGCTTGGATTTCATCTGATCACAGCTAGGTCAACTGAAACCCTAGAAAAGTCAACACAAGTCAACTGTGCATTCAATCATGGATTTGAAGGTGGGAGATGGTTAGAGAGGCCTCATTCATGTCCATACAAGCCTCATATAACATTTCAAACATCAACATTGAAGGATTTGAGGTCAGACAAAAAGTTTCCAAAAATAGTAAGTGACCTGTAATTTCAAACTGCCAAAAATGGAAAGGTCTTCTCCTCAAGTTTACATCATCAAGCAAGCTTCAAATCAAATTTTGTCCAACATGAAAGTTGAAGATCTTGCTTTCACCTTTCCAAAAAGTCCAAGAACATCCATTTCTCATGTGTGGTTGGCAAGTTATGATCAAATCATTGTGAATGGAATTTGAACTTCAAGAAGGCATAACTTTTGTACCAAATGGCCAAATCATGTGGTTCTTTTTGGAGTATTTCTCTCTTGATATGCTCTATCATAATCATGCATCACATTTCATCAATTCTCGTCACAAAAATATTGCATTTTTCACTTGAATTCAATTTGAATTTTGGAGGGAAAGTATCAATTTGAAAAATGTGCATTATTTTCAATATCAACCAATTACATTTGCATCAAAATAGATTTTTAAGCTTGCTCCAAGTGAAATTCAGCACTGTTCCATTGGCATATGAGCATAAGGGTGTTTTGGCCAAATTGCATAAACATGTCAATTTCACTAATTCTTGGGTTTTTGACTAAGCATGATTAGTGAGTTTGATTAGCAGGTGGTATTTAAACATAATCATAACAGAAAATGCTAACAACAACTTCACAATTTCAGATCTAAACTTTTTGCTCTCAAATTTCTCTCCACTTTTTCATCGAGTTTCTTCATAGCCTTGCATATTTCTTGTGCTGTTCATCATCTGCAAGCATCATTGAGGATTATTGAAGCCAGATCTTGAAGAATTCAGGCTAAATCGTGGACTGTTGAAGCTCATGTTCATCAATGGCAGTTGAGATTTCTGGAAGAATCAAGCAGTGTTGAGCTATTCTCTTGCATCCATTCATTCATCTGAGCTTAGGAGAACATCTGTTTTTGCATTCCAGGCCTTGAATCCAGCAAATTAGCTTCTGCATCTTCATTGAGGTTAGATTTCGATGCTTACAATTCTTGAAATAATCATGTGCATCTTGTAGATCCTTTAACACTGGTTATGCTGAGCTTTGGATCTCTTGATTTCATTAAGTATTGAGTTAGTTATCATGATTTGAAGTTTGATAGATGAAACTTTCTCTGCTCGATTCGTTTGATACAGTTAGAATTAGATGAAATCAATGCTGGATATGTGATGTGTGTTGCAAGATGAATCCAATGATATATGTTTGATGAATTTCTGTGCACATTGGATCTTGGTGATGAAGAACACGATGAATATGTGATGAATGTCTAGGTTTTCATTTTCCAGAACTTGTTTGATCTTCATAAGCCTTGTTTGCATGCGATTTCGTGTTTGTGCTCATGTACTGGTCCAATTGTTGGCTTCTGATTGGCCAGCGTTTCAATTAAATGAAACGCGGCGTTTTAACTTGGTGCGCCATCCAGTTTCAAATGTGGCCTAGCTTCGATTCCCCGCTCCATCATTTCCAATTAAGCCTTATGCATTTTATTTCATATGATTCATCCATGTTCATGCTACTTCATCATGCATTTTTTAGTTTTTCTTTTCATTCAAAAAAATCATAACTCAAAAAATATGCATCCAAATCACATGAAATTTTTTGCACAATGTTCCTTGTAATGTCTACTATTTTATGATGATTTTTTCAGAATTTGTGCTTGGTTGGATTTTTAAATTGCCTAGGGTTTGTTCATACATATGCTACCTTGCACCTTGCTTGCAATTTTAGTTGTGAACTGATGATGGTTAATCCAATGAACATGAAAATTGACATGTATAAACTAGACATCCTAATGGTCATTTTGGTATATGGTTTGCATTTTTCTCATTTCTGGATGTTGAGTTATGATGTGATTAATGGAGGTGTGACAATGTGTGTCACACCATTTCTTGTCCAACTTGCTGATTTTATTTACCTTGCCAAATAAATGCCAATTTATCTAACTTTTTGCATGATGCTACTTCTGGATGTTAGGATTGATCATGAATTTTTGTGGAATTTCTGGATTGATTGTTGATTTGTTTGAGATTTTCTTTGCTGGTTGGTCATAATTGGACTTTTGATGAGTGTTGAACTTCCATGATTTGTGAAATTCTTATGCCTTATCATATGAGCTTGAACTTTTACACATGTTTTCTAGACACATTAAAGTTTGTCTTGGCTTTGGTTTGAATCATTTATCACTTGTCATCTCTGTTTTAGGATTGCCTTAAGTTGGTGCACCATTTGTGGTCTTGTTTGAGCTTGTTTATGCTTACCTTGACTTGGTGATTATATTTGACTTGCTTATACTTGTCCAAATGCATTGATTTTTGGTATGATGATCCTTTGATGTGTGCTGTTTAGCCATGATTTTTCTTGGAATTTATTGAGCCACTTTTGATTTGATTTGAATTGGTTCATTCTGTTTGCTTCATTGAGCTTTCAACTTGCATGCTTTGACATGATTTGTTTGTGAAATGAAATTGGTTGATGCTTTTGACATGAGACCACTTGGATGTTGTTCTTGATTGATTAATCTTGGTTCTTGTCAATTTTCATGTTCTGTTTTGATCTATTTCTCTTTCTTTGACCCTAGGCCTTGTCCTAGTGGTTTGCTTCTCATGTTTGAGTTTGTTTTCAGGTTAAGAAGTACATGGCCTTAAGGAGATTAATTCACATGGCTTGAGTTGGTTTATTTGATTGTTATTGACTAACATTGATTTGTTTTGTAGGATGCTCTTAGCTCATTTGAGTTGAGCTTGTGCCTTGCACATTGTAGCCTTGATTGTTGATTGTACATTGTCTGTTGACTGTTGGATTATCTGTTTGACTTTTTTTTGAATTGAATACTGATTGAATTGGATTGATTTCAGGTACATTAGTTGCTTAAGGTCATTTTGAACTTGTTGTTGCTTGGTTGCTTAACCAATTAGGTATACCTTCTCTTCTTCATGTAGTCTGGAAGACTTGGCCTGTTACTTGGCCAGGCACCTGTCTGAAGTCCTCCTTAAGAGGCAATGTTTGTGATTGTTTATCTTTGTCCCCAAGCAGGAAAAGTCCTTTTGATAAGGCAATTGGTAGATAAAAGAGATGTGTAGTCCATCTCCTACTATTCTGTGTGTCATCCCTTTGCTCACATTACATGTTGTAGCATTGTGGATATTAACCCAAGATCTATAGAGTCATTAACTTGTGGAGAGAGTTCCAACTTTCTGAACTCCCACACCTTCTATCATTTGAAGCTCTCCCTGATCAGGGATAGAAGCCATGAGGCACACCCCTCATATCCTTTCATCTGCTTCACCTTAACTCTCAATGTTAAGGTTAAGAGCACCACTCACCCCATTCCAGTTGACTTTAAAGTCTAACCCTTGCTTGAGCCTAATTGCTTGTATATAGTGTGTGCTATTTGACTTGATTGGTTGATTCATCTGTACATGTTTGTTTGCATACCTTTGTGCATCTATCATCATTAATTGCTCATTATTGCATGATCATCATTTCATATCTTTGTGACACCTCTGTGTTTGTCCATTGAGGAATCAACTGTAAGTCCATTCATTGGCCATTGTTCCTATGATTTGGAAGGGATTGAGTGTAAGACCATTTCATTGGCCACTTATGTCCTCTTAGCTTAGTGCTTTTGTTTGTTGGTTGTATGTGAGGATTCAATTGTAAGTCCATGTTGTTGGCATCTGTATTCCTATGATCATCCTGTGGAGATTGGAATAAGTCCAGATAGATTGGCATCTGATATCCATGTTTTGTTTTGTCTTGAGAGATTGGAGTAAGACCATTTATTGGCATATGGTATCTTTGTTTCCTTTGCTTTGTGAGATTGGAATAAGACCATTTATTGGCATCCGGTATCACTGTTTTGTTTTAGGAGATTGGTGTAAATCCATTTATTGGTATCCGGTATCCGCCTTTGTTTGTGAGATTGGTGTAAGTCCATTGATTGGCATCCGGTATCATTTGTTTTGATTATTTGCATTATTGCCTCATTCCAAAGGACACACTTGAATCATCTTCTATATGATTTCAATAGGTGAACTTCTAGGAAGTTTTACACTCCTTCATCCAAACCATTTTGATTCAAATCCCTTTTCACTTGTTGACTTTTAAAACTTGTAAATACATGTTGTGCAAACATCTTCATGCCTTTTCAAATTAGAAACCTGGACCTTAAGTCCTTGATTTTCAAACTTCACTTTTGATAACACTTCTTTCTGAATTGAATCTTAATCATACTTTGACCATATTTTGTGAATACTCATAATCAATTAACTTCACCCATTCAATTGTTTTGTGGCTTTGTCCATTGTTAGTATGTTTTCATACATTAGCCATAGGTTTCAATTCTCATAGTGGTTGATGTAAATCTCACCACATCCTTAGTGAGTTGATTGTAAGTCTTCCATACTTATTATAGGGTTAACCCCTCACTAGTATGTTGAAGCTATCCTTGCATGGTGGATTGTTGGTCTTGGTTGAGTTTTCTCCCATTGAGAATGAAAAGCCTTAGTGCTCTTGTTGTAAAATGAACCCACTGATATTTTGGAAATCTTTTAGCCGAACTACGGCGTTTTGATCCTTTACCTTTTCATGGAAAGGTACGTAGGCAACGGGTTCATCCGTTCAAACACAAAAATAATAACTTGTACATTCTTTTCTCATCTTCCCATTCATGTTTGCACAATATGTCATAAACAAATAAACATTTTTCACTCAACAAGTGTGAAAAGGGCTCGCTAGGAGTACCTAGGACGTTTTGGGTGCCTAACACCTTCCCATTGCGTAATTTACCCCTTACCCCGATCTCTGATCTTTTCATTAGTTTTCTATGTGTAAAACTTCTTAAGCTTTTGTTCGCTTTTTAGCCATTCCTTTGGATAAATAAAAGTGCGGTGGCGACTCGATTTCTTTGTATGCTTTGCTTTTGGTTTAATCAATAAATCATAAAGTGACGAATACACCGCTACAGAAAAGTGGCGACTTCACTGGGGATTTCTATTCCTTGGTGGTATTGCCTACTTTTCACCCTTGTTGTGTGGTATTGTTATTTGTTATTTGACATATTTTTGTACAATTTGGGATAACTGTATTGATTGTAATGTTTGAATTGCTTGATATACAATTGCTGTTTGCTTTGGTGATCTCTGTGAGATGAGTTCTATACCCGAACTCGAGTGCACTCTAGGATAGGAGAATGGCATAGTCTTGTTGACTGGTGTGGAGTATTCCTTAGCCAGTTGACTTGCGAGTCCATTCACTTGTTGGAGGTCATGTTGGATTAATAATGTCACACAAGTTATTTGTGGTTAGGCATTATTCTTTCAATCATGTGCCTTAGAAGCCAAGGACCTTAGTTTACCAAGCCCATCTTGGCCTATTTTTAGGACGTAGTGCGGAGGTCGTTCAGATGTCAGATCTGATGCGATTGTTACGCGATACTACACTCATAAGAGTTTCTCTTGAGAATATTCTTGGAATACGAGTATTCGTTCCTCCGATAATATCCGAAAGATGGGACGATGATTATGGGAACCTCTGGTAGAACATGTCTGGCAGGTTTAAACCCTAGTACACTCCCTTTGGGTGGTTCTTAACCGAGACTCCATGCTCGTGATTCTCAGCAAACCCGTGATTCATGGTTGAGTCGTTCAGACAACCTTAATATCAATGGAACCTGGGTGTTGATAAGGTGTAAACCATAATCCACCAAAATGGATGATTGATATTAAGGATGTTAGAGCCGGTTCATGTACCATTAATATCAATGGAACTTGGGTGTTGATAAGGTGAAAACCTAAATCCACCAAAATGGATGGTTGATATTAGGGATACAATGAGCTTTCCCATGACCTTTGTCTGGTGTGACTTGCTTGATCCTTGAGTGTGATTGTTGTATTCATGCATTCATGCATTCATCTGCATTCATGCATTCATCTGCATTCATGTCATCAAAAAGGGTTTATTTGCAAAATTTCCAGACATGGAAAGACCAAAAAGGCATACAAAGAAGTACAGCTTTAGACAGCCTGATGTGAAAGAGTTAAGGAATCTGACATCTTATGTATTAGATCCCTTGGGTTTCAAAGCTCTCTATGGGAAGCTTCTGCCTCTGTTGACTACTCAAGTTGATGAGGGACTGATGAGTACTCTGGCTCAGTTTTATGATCCTCTGTATCACTGCTTCTCTTTCCTGGACTTCCAGTTACTGCCTACTTTGGAGGAGTATGCTCATCTTATTGGGATCCCGATTCTGGATCAGGTGTCGTTCAGTGGCTTGGAGAGTATTCCGACTGCTCGAGAGATTGCAGATTTGTTGCACATAGATGAAGCATTGATTAAAGCTAATCTAACTACCAAAGGTGGAATTCAGGGTCTTCCTTCCGAGTTCCTCATTGCTCAAGCCACAATTTATGGGAAGGCCATGAGTGAGGATGCCTTTGAGGCTTTATTTGTGTTGCTCATCTATGGGTTGGTCTTGTTCCCCAACATCGACAAATTTGTGGATGTGAACGCCATTAGGATCTTTTCAGTTCTTAATCCCGTTCTGACTCTGTTGGGTGATGCCTATGTCTCTTTGCATCTGAGGAATGCAAAGGGTGGAGGAGTTATTGTGTGCTGTCTGCCCCTGCTGTATAAGTGGTTTATTTCGCACTTACCGCAGACTGTTGCTTTCAAGGAGAACAAGGGATGTCTACGGTCGTCTCAGAAACTCATGTCTCTCACTAATGATGATATCTTTTGGTATGATCGCGTGTATGATACTGTGCAGATTATTGATTATTGTGGTGAATTCCCTAATGTGCCTCTTCTTGGTACATGTGGTGGGATCAGCTACAATCCTATCTTAGCACTTCGTCAGCTTGGGTTCCCCCTAAAGGATAAACCTCATAACATTCTGTTAGAAGGTGTGTTCTTTCTGGAGGGTAAAGATCCCCAAGGCCTAAGAGCCAGATTTGTCCGCGCTTGGCGCAATATTCATAAGAAGGGTAGGAATGAATTGGGTCCGAAGAATTGCATTGCTTTGGAGCCATATACTTCTTGGGTCAGACAGAGAGCTGCCGGATACCTTATGCCATATGATCATCCAAGACCTACACCATTGGTTGTGGCTGGGCCTTCAACCCTCCCTAACCAAGATGTAGAGGAGTTGAGAGAAGAAGACCTTTCACGTGCTTGGATCCGTGAAAGAGAAGAGTTGCTTCATCAGCTGAAGGAGAAGGACGCTCTGATCGAGTTTCTCGAGCATCAAGTGATCGACGATCCGAATGATACTTGGACTTCTCTGCTTCCTCAGTCTTCCAAGTTCTGGAAGAGGAAGTATGATCGACTTGTAAAGGAGAAAGCGGATATGGAAGCAGCCTATGAGAGAGAGATCAAGAAGCTTTGTGCATCTCGTCTTCCAGCATCCCGAGTTTCTAGGGATCCATAGGATGTTGTTTTCCTTTTCTCTTTGTAATGATCAAAAGTGCTGTACTTCCTTGTTCAAATATATTTGATGAGATATTTTCCATATGCTATTAAATGCTTAAAAATCAAAATTTGCAAATAAATGCCCTGAAAGCTCCTTGAAATAAAAACAAAGCATATGCACAAGCATTTCATGCATCATCTTGCATAAGCAGGTTGTTCTTGGTCTTCTTGTCTGTGGCCTAACTCTGTGCTCTTCATTTATTTTGAAGACAAGCTGACTCACCGGTACTATACAAGAGCCAATTCTGCCAGAGTAATGGATCAGTTGGAACAAGAGAACCGTGAATTGAAGGAAGAGGTCGCCCGACTTGGCGCTTTGATGGAGCAACTCCTTGCTGCTCAGAATCAACCTTCTCAGCCTCCTGCAACTCCTGTCCAGAGGACAGTCATATCAGAAATTGTAGCTCCGACTGTGCCAGCCGCTAGCGCTCATTTTGTGCCCAATGCCATGCCAGTCGGGTTTCCTTGGGGTATGCCTCCGGGTTTCATGCCTGATATTCCTGCTCCAACTTTTTCTTCTATGCCGGCATCTAGCCCGGTCCTTGCTGCTGCTCCTCCTATCGTGCATACCATGCCCAGGGTAGACGACACCATCTATCATTCTGAGCCGTTTGAGGGCCCAGATGTCAATGAGAAGATGGAGGCTATGAATGATCAGTTCCTTGAGCTGCAAAAGGAATTGAAGACTCTCAGAGGGAAAGATTTGTTTGGCAAGTCTGCTGCTGAACTTTGCCTTGTTCCCGGTGTTAAAATTTCGATCAAGTTCAAAGTGCCTGACTTTGAAAAGTATAAGGGGAACACCTGCCCTCTTGCTCACATGGTTATGTACGCTAGAAAGATGTCTACACAAACAGATAATGATCAGCTTCTGATCCATTATTTCCAGGATAGTTTGTCCGGTGCGGCTCTTCGTTGGTATATGAGCCTTGATAGCGCAAACATCCGGTCCTTCAATGATCTTGGCGAAGCCTTCGTCAAGCAGTACAAGTACAATGTTGATATGGCGCCTGACCGTGATCAACTCAGGGCCATGTCCTAGAAGGATAAGGAGACATTTAAGGAGTACGCCCAGAGGTGGCGAGAGTTGGCTGCTCAGATCACTCCTCCGCTGGAAGAGAAAGAGATGACTAAGATCTTTCTGAAGACTCTTAGTTCTTTTTATTATGAGCGGATGGTAGCGAGTGCTCCCTCTGATTTCACCGAGATGGTGAACATGGGGATGCGCCTGGAGGAAGGAGTCCGTGAAGGACGATTAGCTAAGGAGGAGAGCTCTTCTAAACGGTATGGGGCGTTTAAGAAGAAGGATGGGGAGGCACATGCTGTGCAATCCCATGCGAAACCAAGAAGACCTTCTGTTCAGAGGAAGCCTGCACGCCGTATAAGTAATCAGCACCAGGTGGCTCATATAGCACCTGTCTTCAGAGATAGTGCTCAGTATCAGCAGCCTCAGCAGCATCAGCATCAGCAACAGCCGCAACATCAGCAACAGCACCGTCCACAGCAACAGGCTTACCAGCCTCGTGGCAGCACTAGTAACCAAGCCAATTTGAATTATGATAGGAAGAAGATCAGCTTCGATCTGATTCCTATGTCATATGCCGAGTTGTATCCTTCCTTGTTGGAAAGGAAGCTGGTTACTCCCAGGGATCCTCCTGCTGTGCCTGCAAATCCTCAGTGGTGGTATAAGCCAGACCAACACTGTGTGTATCACTCCGGTGCTCCGGGTCACAACATAGAGAACTGCTTTCCGTTGAAGACTAAGGTGCAAGACCTTATGAGATGCGGTATCCTGAGCTTCGAGGACTCAGGCCCCAATGTTACAAAGAACCCATTGCCCGAGCATGGGAAATCTGTGAATATGGTCCAGGGGTGTCCTAGGAAATATAAAGTCAAATATGTCAGTCATATTAGACAGTCACTGGTCGAATTACATCGTTTGCTGTGTCAATACAGCCATATGGAGCATGACCATGATAGATGTCGCATCTGTTCTGTTAATCGTTTGGGGTGTCTCCAAGTGCGAAGAGAGCTTCAAGAGTTGTTAGACGAAGGAACCATTGAGATTCTTCAGAACAGAAATGTTGATGAAGATGAACCAGAAGTGAATGTTATCTCCCCTGTGTTCAAGCTGCCTGAGCCTGTTGTCATTCGTTATGATGGCAGCAAGCCGAAGGTCTCTCCTTCTCTAATAATTAAGCCTGCAGGCCCTGTGCCTTATTCTTCTGACCGAGCTGTGCCGTTCAGATATAACCCCGTTGCTGTGGAAGATGGGAGAGAAGTGTCGTTGCCTTCTACCTCTGTCACCAATATTGCCGATGTAAGTGGGTTGACCCGGAGTGGTCGTGTATTTTCTGCGCCTAAGCCTCAGGCTAGGGCTGTTGCTTCTGATACTGTTGTGCGTCCGGTTGGGACGGCTGTGAATGTTCAGAATCCGGCACTTGTTGTTGCCAAACCCTCCTCTGTACAAAAGACTCCTGATTCTTCTGTTAGCCCGAGTGGCGTTGTGAGCGAAGAATGTGATGAGATGCTGAGGCTCATCAAAAAGAGTGAGTACAATGTTGTAGACCAGCTTCTACAAACGCCATCCAAAATCTCCGTCTTGTCTTTGTTGCTGAACTCGGAACCTCATAGGGAGGCTCTGCAGAAAGTATTGGATCTGGCGTATGTTGATCATGATGTCACTGTAGAACAGTTTGATGGCATCGTTGCAAACATCATTGCTTGCAACACTTTGAGTTTCTGTGACGCTGATCTCCATGAGGAGGGAAGAGACCACAACATGGCTTTACACATCTCTATGAATTGCAAGTCTGATGCCATTTCCAATGTGCTGCTGGACACTGGATCATCTCTGAATGTATTGCCAAAATCCACTCTTTCGAAGTTGTCATATCAAGGTCCTCCTATGAGGCAGAGTGGTGTTGTTGTGAAAGCGTTTGATGGGTCGCGCAAGACTGTGATTGGGGAAGTTGATCTCCCAATCAAGATTGGACCAAGTGATTTCCAGGTTACCTTCCAGGTAATGGATATCCACCCATCATATAGCTGTCTCCTTGGTAGACCATGGATTCACGAGGCTGGCGCCGTGACATCCACCCTACACCAGAAGCTGAAATTCGTGAAGAATAAGAAACTGGTTGTGGTAGGGGGAGAAAAGGCTCTCCTGGTTAGCCACTTGTCTTCCTTCTCGTATATTGATGCCGAGGATGAAGTTGGAACTCCGTTCCAAGCTTTATCTATTGATGAACCAATCGAGAAGAAGTCTCCTTCATTTGCTTCCTACCGTGATGCGAAGCTGGCCATTGAATATGGTGCAGTTGCTGGTTTAGGGAAGGTGATTGAGCTTGAAGACAATAAATCCCGGGCTGGCATTGGCTACTGTTCTGGGGCATTTAACGAGCTTGGGCTGTTCAAGAGTGCAGGACTCATCAATGCTGATCAATCTGAAGAAGTTGCTGCTATCTTGGAAGAGGATGCAGAGGATCTGAACAATTTCATCATACCTGGTGGTGTCTGCCACAATTGGGTCGCTGTAGATGTTCCTACAGTCATCCATAGATCAGCGTAATTGTTCACTTTGTTTAAAACCCTTCTCCCATGCCAAAAGGAGAAGTGATGACATTGTTGGCAGCATATATACAATGATGTTTTCATTCAATTAATGCATTGTTAAACATTTGTTTTCACTTTTTGCTTTTTGCATGAAATCAGTGATCACAAAAAACCCATAAAAACAAGAATAAAAGCAATCTTTTTCATCTGCATAATGATTTGCTTGTTTAGATTCTAAAGTTTTTTCATTAACCAAAATCATTATGCAGGTTGATTCTAAAACCCATTGAACATAATGATCCAACGCCATCTCCCAATTTTGAATTCCCTGTATTCGAGGCAGAGGAAGATGATGTTGAGGGGATTC
The DNA here is from genome assembly GCF_024323335.1 of Lathyrus oleraceus. Taxonomy (NCBI): domain Eukaryota; kingdom Viridiplantae; phylum Streptophyta; class Magnoliopsida; order Fabales; family Fabaceae; genus Lathyrus; species Lathyrus oleraceus. Next base: position 62,326,705 of record NC_066582.1, on the reverse strand, counting down.
CTGATGAGATTACCCGTCTCCTTGAGCACGAGAAGAAGATCATTCAGCCGCATCTCGAAGATCTGGAAACAATCTACTTGGGGTCTGAGGATTGTGTTCGTATGGTGAAGATTGAGGCACTTCTTGAAGAGTCTGTCAAGAAGAGATTGATTGAGTTGCTACGAGAATATTCCGATATCTTCGCTTGGTCGTATGAAGACATGCCTGTCGCATTACGCGAAAAACCGGCGGGAAACGAAAACAACAGAGCCGCCACCGTGCGTTATTTATCCCAAAAGAGGGAAAGGAAACGCTCAGAGTAAACCTGGAAAAAAGCATGGTCTCGCGACCAAAGAGAATGGGATCGGGAGTCGGTTATGCGAAGGGAAGGTATTAGCACCCCTACGCATCCGTCGTACTCGACGGGATCCACGCACAATAGGAAGGGAAATGGTTGCTAAAACGCTGCTCAAACACACACACACACAGGCTGAAAGAGACACAGGAAAACAAACAAGACTGACTCGGCAGGATATCGCATCCTGGGCCTACTTAGTCTATCAGGCATAGACATCAGAGTCAAAGTAGTTCGGACTGGGGAAACGACACATGCTCGCTAGGATATCGCATCCTATGCATACGTATCTCCTTTAGACGAAGGAGAATCAGAGCATTCGTAGCTCGACTGACACGCACACAAACAAACACAGGCAAAGGCAAACATGGAGCCCGAATGCCAATTACTGGACTTACATCAGCATCCGAACCAACAAACCCACACTAGAACCCGAATGCCACTCGATGGACTTACATCAGCTTCTAAGCACACAACAACACAAAATAAAGACACAGGCGCCCGGAGAGATCTGCTCATCTCCTGCCTACGTACCTCATCTGGTATGAGGATCAGGGCGACGTAGTTCCCCTACGGAGGGACACAGGACTAGCCTAACTAGATAACAGAGGGAGACACAACTAGGGAGACTACGACTCGAGCCTAGATGTTATCATGCCAATTCATCCCTAAGTTAAGGTTTCTAGCTAACTTGCACAGGAAGCAAGCCTATCCTAAACTTAACTTGCACAGGAAGCAAGCCAAACTAAACCTAACTTGCACAGGAATCAAGCTAAAGCAAACATACAAGCACAAGTAGCACACACTATATGCAAGCAATGGGCTCAATCAAGGTTAGGTTTTAGTCGAGGGGTCATATCAACCTCAACAAACAAACCACTGTAACTGGGTAGTGTTAGCTCTTAACCCTAACATTGAGAGTTAGGGTGAAGCTGATGAAAGGTGAGTGAAAATGAGACTTCACAGCTCTTATCCCTGGCCTGGGAGAGCTTAAGACAAGAATGTGTGGGTTCAGAAAGGGGGAACCCTTCTACACATATGACACTGACTCAACTGTACAAATGTACAAGATCTTGGGTTTGTATCTGCAATGCATCAACACAGTGGTGTGAGCAAAGCAGATGACACACAGAATAGCAGGGGATAGATTGCATATCCCTTGGGTTCTGCCAATTGCCTCTTCACTTAGGAGGTCTTTGAATATATACAAGGACAAAAATAAACAGACACAAACATTGCCTCTTAAGGAGGACTTCAGACAGGTGCCTGGCCAAGTAACAGGCCAGGTCTTCCAGACTACATGAAGATAAGAAATTATACCTCAATGCAAATTGCTATTAAGCAAAGCAAAGCAAGTTCTTAAAGAACTAAGCAACTAATGGTACCTGAAACCAGTCAAACAGAATCAGTACACAACTCAAAGTCAAACCAAAATAAGATAAGGATCAACAGCCAACACAATCAGTTAAATGTGCAATGTACAAAGCTCAAGGCATGTGAGCCAAGCAACCTACAAAACAAACAAGTTAGTTCATGATAAACAAACAAACTCATTCAATTTGTATTGATCTCTTTGGGTATTTGTTGCCTAACCTGAAACAACAAACTTAAACATGAGCAACATGACCACTAGGACAAGCCTAGGGTCAAAAAGAGATAAGAAAGTCAAAACAGCAAGGCACAAGTGTCCAAAATCAAGTTCAAACAATCAAGAAGCAAACCCAAGTGGTTCCATGATCATATCATTCATCATCATCATTTCATGAGCAAATTAGGTCAAAGCATGGCATATAGAAGCTCAAAGCAGTCAACAGAATGATTCAACTCAAAACCAATCATAAACATTTCAAAAAATTCTCAAATAATTCATGATCAAACATCATCCATAACATGATAAGCATACCAAATTTCAGCTCATTTGGATAAAGGGAAGTTGGTCAATGAAAATCAGAAAGTCAAAGCAAGTTCAAACAAGCTCGAAGAAGTCAACCAAACATGCACCAACTTCAATAAATCATAAATTAGTGACAACATATGAGAAATGAATGGGACTAAAACCATGATAAACCTTAAGATGTCTACAAATCACATGTCAAGTTTCAAGTCCATCTAGTAATGTATGAGAATTTCACAAATCATATGGCATCATGTGTCACAAAAGTCAACATTTTGGTCAAACAGGGGAGAAATTATCAATCAAATAGGAAATGCTTCCAAAAATTCCAGAAAAATTCACATGTGTTCTTAACATCCATAAGTATGTTCATGCAAAAATCCAAACCAATTTGAGTTCATTAAGCAAGGGAATTAAAATCATGAAGTTGGACATGCATAGTGTGACACAAATTGCCACACTCCTATTCAAAAAATCATAACTCCACAACCAGCAATGAGAAAATTCCAAACTCTATACCAAAATCACCATGAACATGTCTAGTTTGAGCACAAACAATTTGGGAAGCATTGGATAAAGTATCACCATTTCACAATCAATTTGGCAAAGCATACACAAAATGGTCAACATGAACAAAACCTAGCACCTTTTAAAATCCACACATGCAAAAAATCTGGAAAAAATATCATAAAAAACTAGAGATCAAGAGGATCAATCCACAAAAAATCCCACGAAAATTGGATAAGAAATGATCAACTTATGAATTTTTGAAGATTGGCCATGCAAATGAAATAAAAATTAAAATGGAAAATGATTAAATGATATAATTAAAATTGCAGTGGCATAATGGTAATAACCCGGTCCCTTAAGTGAAACGCAGCGTTTCACTTAAGGGAATGCTGCATGCTGATTGGTCATGGCCAATGAAACAGTGGTTTTCATGCAAAACAAAAATTCAACACAGCCAAACGCGATTTCTGGGCAAGGCAAACTAGGGTTTGAAGCTACAGTGCACATTCAATCACGATGAAGAACAAATTTCCCAGAAATGGGAATCGAGCACATCAATCAAACCAGCAAACAACATATGATCCAAATCTAACCCTAGTTTCAATTAATTCGAGCTAAACAGCATGAACCAAGCAAAAACATATTGGAATGTCAAACTTCATGGCAGCATAACTCTCAAAATACTCAACCATTTTTCAAACCACAAACATCAATGAACTCAGCATGGAAGGATCTTTCTAAAGCATATCATAATTTTGGGAATGGTTAGGTTCGAGTTCTTACCAAATCTGAAGAGCAGTGGTGATTTGATGGTTGTTTGGTTGTATATTGTTGAAACAGATGCACATGAAGGTCCCAGATGATGAATGGAGACTGAACTTTGGCTCAACAATCTTCGAAACAGCTCCCATTAAAATCTGCCATGGATGAAGCTTCTTCTAACAGCTCATAAAAAAAAGCTTTACAGTTGTATGTTGTTGCTTGTAAGAGGCTCAAAAATGATGGTGGATGATGGAACAACTAACCAAAGCTCGTGCTCTTTGAAGGTTTTTTCAGAAAAAGTTCAAGTGAGCAAAAATGAGAATTTGAGAGAGAGTGAAATTTTTGATCTGTTTGCAAGGTGTGGCTAGGGTTTTTTCAGATTGGAAATGAAGTATATATGTTCTGTTTAATGAAGCTTAAGCAAGGTTAATGAAGTGGTAATTGGTTTTGCTTAAAAATGAAATATTTTGGTAATTTTGCTAAAGACCAACCAATATTGCATGGGGTGCATGGATGTGCACGAAATTGGGCTCAAACAAATCCCAAATACCAATTCTGAACATTTGCCAATGGTACAAAGTGTTGGAAATGATTATTTTGAAAGTCCATTTTTCCACCTCACTTATTTTAATTCATGCTACTTAAAAAATGCCATTTTGATTGGAATATTTTTGGTGAATTATGATGAAAGATTTGGATAGAGCACATCAAACATGACTTGTAGCAAAAACCCCACCCAATTTGGCCAAATGGTTTGGAAGATATGCCACTTTGAAGTTCAAAAAAACTTGAGAATGATTTGATCATAACTTGCCAACCATAAATGATAAATGAGTGTTCTTGGACTTTTTGGAAAGGTGAGAGCAAGATCTTCAACTTTCATGTTGGACAAAATTTCATTTGAAGCTTGTATGATGATGTAAATTTGAGGAGAAAAACTTTCTATTTTTGGCAGTTGAAAATTACAGGTCACCTGCCATTTTTGGAAACTTTTTGTCTGACTTCACATTCTTCAATCTTGACCTTTGAAATGCCAAATGAGACTTGTGTGGACATGAATGAACCTTTTCAAACCATCTCCCACCTTGAAATCCATAAAATCAGGCCCAGTTGACCACAGTTGACCAAGGTTGACTTTCTAGGGTTTCTGGCAGACTGCACCTTGACTGATGACTTCTGAGCAACCAATCCTTGACCAAAACACTTCCAAAGGACCCCTAAGTCATGTGAACATGTTGGACCAACCCTAGGGCCTTATCTCAATGGAAATTGCACTGGCTTGCTTGACTGACTGATCTCTTGACCAGTTTGACCTAATTCTTCTGAATGGCTTGCACTTGGGCCAATGGACAATGCAATGCTATGCAGTGGACTATGTTATGTTAATAACCTAATATGAAATGAATGTACAGAAGGTAGGTGCAAATTTGAGGTGCTACAATGTCGGGTCTAGATACAGATATTGTGCAACATTTCCTGCCTTTGAAGCCTGAGTGCGTGCCTGTGAAGCAGAAGCTCAGAAGAACTCATCCAGATATGGCAGTGAAGATTAAAGAGGAAGTTCAGAAGCAAATTGATGCTGGGTTTCTGGTGACTTCCACATATCCTCAATGGGTGGCCAATATTGTGCCTGTTCCTAAGAAGGACGGAAAAGTCCGTATGTGTGTTGATTACAGAGATTTGAACAAAGCTAGTCCGAAAGATGATTTTCCTCTACCACACATTGATATGTTGGTAGACAATACAGCTAAATTCAAAGTCTTTTCGTTTATGGACGGATTTTCCGGTTATAATCAGATCAAGATGGCACCCGAAGATATGGAGAAGACAACATTCATCACACCTTGGGGAACATTCTGTTATCGAGTGATGCCCTACGGTTTGAAGAACGCCGGAGCCACGTATCAACGTGCTATGACTACCTTATTTCATGATATGATGCACAAGGAGATAGAGGTCTATGTTGATGATATGATTGCTAAGTCCCGAACGGAAGTTGAGCATGTTGAGCATTTGTTGAAGCTTTTTTAGCGTTTGAGGAAGTTTAGACTTCGTCTGAATCCGAACAAATGTACATTTGGAGTCCGTTCCGGCAAGTTATTGGGTTTTGTTGTCAGCGAGAGAGGTATTGAAGTTGATCCTGCAAAGGTCAAAGCAATACAAGAGATGCCTGCACCCAAAACTGAGAAGCAAGTCCGAGGTTTTCTTGGCCGCTTGAACTATATTTCCAGATTTATATCCCACATGACTGCCACATGTGCGCCAATATTCAAGCTCCTCCGGAAAGATCAGTCTCATGATTGGACCGAGGATTGCCAGAAAGCTTTCGACAGTATCAAAGAATATCTGTCTGAACCTCCGATCTTGTCTCCGCCTGTGGAAGGAAGACTTCTGATTATGTATTTGACTGTTCTTGAGGACCCGATGGGTTGTGTACTCGGTCAAGAAGATGAATCAGGGAAGAAAGAATCTGCTATCTACTACCTCAGTAAGAAGTTTACTGATTGTGAGTCTCGATACTCTATGCTTGAGAAGACATGTTGTGCTTTGGCTTGGGCTGCTAAGCGTTTGCGCCAGTACATGATAAATCATACCACTTGGTTGATATCCAGAATGGATCCAATCAAGTATATCTTCGAGAAGCCTGCTTTAACTGGGAGGATTGCCCGTTGGCAGATGCTGTTGTCTGAGTATGATATTGAGTATCGAGTTCAGAAAGCTATCAAAGGTAGTATCTTGGCTGACCATTTAGCGCACCAGCCGATTGAAGATCATCAGTCTGTTCAGTATGACTTCCCAGATGAGGAGATTCTGTATTTGAAAATGAAAGATTGTGATGAGCCTACACTTGATGAAGGTCCAGAACCTGGTTCCAGATGGACTATGGTGTTTGATGGCGCTGTGAATCAGTACGGAAATGGTATTGGGGCAGTAATCATTACTCCTCATGGTACACATATTCCGCTTACAGCGAGGCTAACTTTCAAATGCACGAATAATATGGCAGAGTATGAGGCCTGCATTATGGGATTGGAAGAAGAATGCATTGATTTGAGAATCAAGCATCTTGATGTGTATGGTGATTCGGCCCTGGTTGTTAATCAGATCAAGGGTGAATGGGAGACGAATCAGCCTGGTCTCATTCCGTACAGAGATTATGCAAGAAGGATTTCAACGTTCTTTACAGAGGTTGACTTTCATCATATTCCTCGAGAGGATAATCGGATGGCAGATGCTCTTGCTACGCTTGCTTCCATGATTGTGGTCAAGTATTGGAATGAAGTTCCCAACATTGCCGTGATGCGCTTGGATAGACCAGCTCACGTGTTTGCAGTGGAAGAAGTGATTGATGACAAGCCTTGGTATTTTGATATCAAGAATTTCCTCCAGAACCAGGTCTACCCGCCTGGGGCACCTGTGAAAGATAGGAAAACTTTGAGAAGGTTGTCAGGCAGTTTCTACCTCAGTGGTGAAGTGCTGTACAAGAGAAATTTTGACATGGTTTTGCTCAGATGCGTGGATAGACACGAAGCAAACCTGTTGATGACTGAGGTCCATGAGGGTTCATTTGGTACTCATTCCAATGGACATGCCATGGCTAGAAAAATGTTGAGAGCAGGCTACTATTGGCTGATAATGGAGTCTGACTGCTGCAAATATGTGAAGAAATGCCACAAGTGTCAAATTTACGCGGATAAGATTCATATTCCTCCGACACTTCTGAATGTGATTTCGTCACCATGGTCTTTCTCTTTGTGGGGGATTGACATGATCGGCATGATTGAGCCGAAAGCGTCCAACGGACACAGGTTTATTCTCGTAGCAATTGATTACTTCACCAAATGGGTTGAAGCCGCTTCGTATGCGAATGTGACCAGGCAGGTGGTCGTGAAGTTTATCAAGAACCAGATGATTTGCCGTTATGGTGTGCCGGATAAGATCATTACTGATAATGGATCTAATCTGAATAATAAGATGATGGATGAGTTGTGCGCTAAATTCAAGATTGCCCACCATAATTCCTCTCCTTACAGACCTAAGATGAATGGGGCTGTTGAAGCCGCTAATAAGAATATCAAGAAGATTATCCAGAAGATGACGGTTACGTACAAAGATTGGCATGAGATGCTGCCATTTGCTTTGCATGGTTATCGTACATCTGTCCGCACTTCAACAGGGGCAACCCCTTTCTCTCTTGTTTACGGCATGGAGGTTGTTCTCCCAGTAGAGGTGGAGATCCCATCAATAAGAGTCTTGATGGAAGCCAAGTTGACTGATGCTAAATGGATTCAGAGTCGTTATGACCAGCTGAATCTGATTGAAGAGAAGAGATTGACTGCCATGTGTCATGGTCAGTTATATCAGCAAAGAATGAAGAAAGCATTCGATAAGAAAGTCAAGCCTCGTGTGTTCCGAGAAGGTGACCTCGTGCTCAAGAAAGTCTTGTCTTTCGTGCCCGATTCCAGGGGCAAGTGGACTCCAAACTACGAAGGTCCATATGTTGTTAAGAGAGCCTTTTCAGACGGTGCTTTGATGCTTACAACAATGGATGGGGAGGATTTCACTCGTCCTGTGAATTCAGATGCAGTCAAGAAATACTTTGCCTAAAAAAAGTATATGCAAATGAAAAACAAAATAGCTCGCTAAGTTGAAAACCCGAAAGGGCGGCTTAGGCAAAAATGAGCGTCTCGGTGGAGAACCCGCAAGGGTGATCCAGGCAAAAATAGAGACTTGAGAAGAAAAGATATATTTGCATCCCGCTAGATTGAGTACCTCACCCTGGAGCAATCTAGGCAAAAATTTGGGATTTGGCAAGTAACTGCATCCTGACAAGACTTTCTGTTCCGCAGCTGTCTTTTTTCGTCAGAGGTTCTCGATTCGTCATCAACTGAAGCTTCGAATACATCGAGATTCAAATTGGTAGAGAAAGGATCATTATGTTCAATGTAGCCCTCTTCCAATATATATCACTGATTTCAAATTTGTACAGATCTATGGAGTCTTGCCATTTGCAGGCTACCATTCCATCAAATAAATTTGAGCTTTTTATCCAATTATTTGCACTCTTATTTGTTTCAATTCAACAAATGTTTTGCATGTTTTAATTGATAAAATATCATTGTTTTAAACAAATAAAATTTTTCAAAATTTGTTGTTTCAAACAAAGTGAACATTCACAATGATGGAAGGATACTTAAAGAATTTCTCAGTGCTCTCCCAAGGGTGGCATGTTTTCCAACAGGTAAGACATTTGTTCATATTCCTGGTTTGGTTGTATCTTCTTCCTCCTGCTTTGTTGTTGGGGTTGTTCCCCAAGCAGAGTTGTTGTTGTGGGTTGTTACCCAAGCAGAGTGTTGTTGAAGACTTCGTTTTCTTCTCCAGCAGTAGTCTCTCCCCACTGCAGTCGCCAGCGGAGTTGTTGATTCTCTCCTCAGCATGGTTGCTTTCTTTTTGAAGATTCAGTGGTTGGTGGATTGATATCCCAGTACTTTACCGCTTTCCTCAATGCAGTCGCCTGCAGATTTGTTGCTAGCTCCCCAATCAGTGCGCTTATCCCTTCAGCAGGCCAGTGATTATGTTCCTCCTCAGCAGTTGTGGGTGTTCTCCTCAGAAGAGTTAGCATTTAGTGGTTGATCCCCAGCTCTCTTCCATATCCCCAGTGGATTCTTCAGTGAAATCCCCAGTAGATCTGCCAGTAGATTTGTGGTTTGGTGGATTGTATTTGTGCAAAATCCCCAGTGGAGTTGGTGTCTCCAACAGAGTCAGGATTGCTTCTGTGGTTTTCTCTCAGAGTCTCCGCCAGAGCTGGTATCCTCGACAGAGTTGCTTTTGTGGCATTTTCTACTTGTCGAAATCTCTGTTTCCCCAGTAGGTTTGGTTGGTGGTCCGGCATCCATAGATTGGGTTGATCTTCTTACTGGTTGATCCTCAGTAGAGTGGCTTGTTGCAGAATCTACTTGTGTGATTTGTTTTTCCTTCAGTGGGTGTATTCCCGATGGAATGGCTACTTGTTTTCCCTATGTAGAGTTGCTTGTGCAGTAGATTCTACATGGATGATCTGTTCTCTCTCAGTGGGTTGTTCCCCAGTGGAGTTGCGTGGAGTTGCTTTCATAGCAGTTTTACTTGAGCAGTGAACTTTTGTTTCTCAGTTAATGCTGAAAATCCCCTGCAGATGTCTCAGGATTTCTCCTGTTTCCCCAACAGATTTGTCTTTGTGGCCGTCGTCGCCTGTTGTGACTTTCCGTTTTCCAGTTGGGTTGATTGTTGATCCATTACTCAGAGATCTGGTGTCTTTGATATCTCCGATCTTTTGCCTACCCGCAGATTTTTTGCTTTTTAGCATGAAGATCTCCAGCAGATTGGCTTTCCAGTTGGTTTTTCCCCTGGAAGTATAGTACCGGGCATTTCATTCCTGACCCTGTTGGTGTTAGATATGTCTATTTTGTCAGCATTCATCAAACATAAATCACGCATATTCATGCATAATCATAAGCATTCAGATATTCATGGTGCATTTTTGCCATATATCTCTTGTTTGTTGTTCTCCTGCTATGGGTTTCATAGATCTCTCCAAGCAGATGTCGGGTGTTTTAATCTCTCCATATAGAGTCAGCCCCATAAGCAGAAAGCGTTTGTCTTTCCTTCTGCAGTTCCCCACTGAGATTATCCTCGTGGATGACGGTTTCTTCCGTTTCCTCCCAACAAATATATTGGGATGGATTTTCCTATTGAGTTATATCCTCATAGGACGAATTTTGATTCAGTCTGTCTTTTCGGTTTAATCCCGATTTGACCATTTGTCAGCTGTTTCTCGTGCTTCCCTGTGGAATGAATGAATAAATTGCCCAGTAACCGGCGTTAATTCTTTTATCCCCAGCGGAATCTTTTTTTGGGCCTCTACCCAGTAACCGGTAGTTGTAAGTCCTGTGTTTCTTGCCTTCTTGGCGGAATTTATGGTTATACACCTTTTATTCCTCGGCAAGAGTTGATTCGGTCTTCTACCTAATGTTCGGTAGTTGTAAATCCTAGTTTTTCTGCTCTTCAGCAGTTTGTGGTTTGTTATGAACCCTATTTTGGTTTCCCGTGCGGTTTTGTGATTCTTTCATTCCCCACACGGAGTTTGGTTTTCTACCCCGTATTCGGTAGATGTAAACCCTAATCCTTTTATCCTCATCAGAGTTGTGGCTACTACCCGGTATTCGGTAGTTGTAAGTCTTGTCTCTTTTCCCCTAGCAGAGGTAACCTTCGTGGTTCGTTTTGGTTGATGGTGAATCTGATGTCGTTGTGGTTTTATTCCCAGCGGAGTTTGTGCCTCGTGGTACAGGTGGATAATTTCCGGTTGCTAGCAATTTTATCCCTAGCCAGAGTTTTGGTATTCTACCCCGTACTCGGTAGTTGTAAACCCTAATTTCTCCCCTTTGCAGAGTTAACCTCGTTGTTTATCCTAACCGATGATGGTTACTCTTTGTGGTTATCTTCATTCGTTATTCGATGTTGATGTTCCTCCTTGCTTCTGGGCAATTGCCATTTGCTAGCAATTGTATCCCCAGAAATCTTCTGGATAATTGCCGTATGCTTGCAATTATATCCTTTGAAGTCGCCAGTGGGTCCTTTCACCGTTTGCTGTTGATTTGTTCCCCGGATCATTGATTGTTTATCAATGCATCCCCGCTAGTCCTTGTGGGTAATTGCCGGATGCTTGCAATTCATCCCCAGCGGGTCTCCTTTCATTTACCCGGTTGCTTGGTAATGATTGTTGCTCCCTTTGATTGGTCATCTTTATATACCTAGTTTTGGTATTCCGATGCCTTTCTTTTCGGTCGATTTATCCTTTGTTAACCCAGTAACCGGTTGTGGATAGTGTTCCATGCGAGTATGTTATCCACGTTCCGGCGGTAATGGATAATATATCTCATGCACTCTTCAGTCGAAGCCTTTTGCGTTTCCCTAGTCGAGTAAGATTCGTTATTCCTTTATGGAATCGAATATTTGTTGTTTCTCGGATAATTGCCGGATGCTTGCAATTTATCCCTCTGAGTTGTCTTTCGTTTACTCGTATGCTTGGTATCGATTGTCTCTCTTTTTGGTTAGTCACCTATTATATGCCCTAACCGGTATCTCTGGTGTCTTTTCCTTTCGAGTATATTATTCACGTTCTGACGGTAATGAATAATATATCTCATGCGCTCTTTGGTTGGAGTCCTTTGTTGATTTTCCCCAATAGAGTAAGATTCGTATTCTTTGTAGAATCGAATATCCATCCTTTAACCAGTTTGTGTTTTGGATGATGAGTGTTTTGGCAGTAAAAACCAATCCACGTTTTTGGTAGATCACCTATTATATACCCAGTAACCGGTATCCCTGGTGTTTCTTACCATGCGAGTATATTATCTACGTTCTGACGGTAATAGATAATATATCTCATGCGAGTATTCTATCCACGTTCTGACGGTAATGGATATTATATCTCATGCACTCTTTGGGTTTGTGTCCCCAGTTGAGTAAGATTCGTTTTCCCGTTGTGGGTTCGAATGTCCATCCTGTAAGTCGATTTGCTTTTTCAAGCCCTCCTTTCGGATGATGAGTGTTTTGGCATATATACCAATTCACGTTTCGGTTGGTCACCTATTATATACCTCGGTATCCCTGGTGCTCCTTCCTTTCTGCTCCCTATTATGACCTTGGTCCCTTGTGGAGTCAGATTTTCCTGAGTTTATGTACCTTTTTAGGTCTTTCTCAGATGTTGGTTGATTGATATCTCTCACCCTTATACCGGTCTTAGATATTCATTCTTCCTGAGTTTGTTACCCTTATACCGGTAACACCTCATCTTGTTGCTTTTCCCCAGGAGAGTCTCTTTGTTGGACATTTCCCTGTGGATTTCCTGTTGTGATTTTACCCTTGCTATATTGGCGTTTTCCCCAATATATGCATTTTCCCCGGCAGAGAGATTCTTTGTGGATCTTTTCCTGGTCCGAGTCCGGATTTTTATCCGAAGTATCCTTCGTGGATGGTTTGAGTCAGCTTGTGTCTTTCCAATGGGTGTCTTCCTTTGGAAATCTTTCTTTCCCCAGTGAGAGTCCTTCGCTCCCAGGTGAGGTCTCTAGTCCAGTCGTGTCTTGTTCACGCAGTATCAGTTTTTTCCCCTAATTCAAAGTCGTGTCCTGCTCACGCATTTCTTTTTCTATTATCATCCCCATAAGAGTCCCGTTAGAGTCTCTGTTCCTGGTGAGTGTATTACTCCGACGGATCGTCTTTTCTTCTGTGTGAACCATATCCCCACAGAGTTTTGTGTCTTTTACATGCATACATTTGCCTCATGAGGTCTCTTAGGGACCAAAATTTGTCTCATTACTGTTATTTAAGCCCATTCTACCGCGTCGAGATGAAGATTTCTAAACTTCACTTCTCCGGCTAGAATGACCTTAAATAGGGGCATCTGTAAGACCCCAATTTTGTCCCTAAGATCCCTCATGGCATCATATCATATCACATCATTGCCTTAAGGATCATTGTGCACCTTGCCTTCTTTCCTGTGGGTGGGTCATCTCTTGAGAGTGGTTCTTGATCACCAAGCATGTTTGCATATTGTATATCATTGCTTTTCATTTGTTTACTAACCAAAAGTACAAAAATATTGTCATCTAACCTTGTTACTTGCAGATGAAGCAACACTAGGTCAAGCCAGTCAAAGGCATTCATTGAGCCATAGATGGTGGCCATTCTGAAGAATTTGGGCACCATGGTCATTCACAAGAGTTCATATGAACCATGACATCATTTTGAATCAAGATCTCAAGTGGTAGAGGCTTGGATTTCATCTGATCACAACTAGGTCAACTGAAACCCTAGAAAAGTCAACACAAGTCAACTGTGCATTCAATCATGGATTTGAAGGTGGGAGATGGTTAGAGAGGCCTCATTCATGTCCATACAAGCCTCATATAACATTTCAAACATCAACATTGAAGGATTTGAGGTCAGACAAAAAGTTTCCAAAAATAGTAAGTGACCTGTAATTTCAAACTGCCAAAAATGGAAAGGTCTTCTCCTCAAGTTTACATCATCAAGCAAGCTTCAAATCAAATTTTGTCCAACATGAAAGTTGAAGATCTTGCTCTCACCTTTCCAAAAAGTCCAAGAACATCCATTTCTCATATGTGGTTGGCAAGTTATGATCAAATCATTATCAATGGAATTTGAACTTCAAGAAGGCATAACTTTTGTACCAAATGGCCAAATCATGTGGTTCTTTTTGGAGTATTTCACTCTTGATATGCTTTATCATAATCATGCATCACATTTCATCAATTCTCATCACAAATATATTGCATTTTTCACTTGAATTCAATTTGAATTTTGGAGGGAAAGTATCAATTTGAAAAATGTGCATTATTTTCAATTCCAACCAATTACATTTGCATCAAAACAGATTTTTAAGCTTGCTCCAAGTGAAATTCAGCACTGTTCCATTGGCATATGAGCATAAGGGTGTTTTGGCCAAATTGCATAAACATGTCAATTTCACTAATTCTTGGGTTTTTGGCTAAGCATGATTAGTGAGTTTGATTAGCAGGTGGTATTTAAACATAATCATAATAGAAAATGCTAACAACAACTTCACAATTTCAGATCTAAACTTTTTGCTCTCAAATTTCTCTCCACTTTTTCATCGAGTTTCTTCATAGCCTTGCCTATTTCTTGTGTTGTTCATCATCTGCAAGCATCATTGAGGATTATTGAAGCCAGATCTTGAAGAATTCAGGCTAAATCGTGGACTGTTGAAGCTCATGTTCATCAATGGCAGTTGAGATTTCTGGAAGAATCAAGCAGTGTTGAGCTATTCTCTTGCATCCATTCATTCATCTGAGCTTAGGAGAACATCTGTTTTTGCATTCCAGGCCTTGAATCCAGCAAATTAGCTTCTGCATCTTCATTGAGGTTAGATTTCGATGCTTACAATTCTTGAAATAATCATGTGCATCTTGTAGATCCTTTAACACTGGTTATGCTGAGCTTTGGATCTCTTGATTTCATTAAGTATTGAGTTAGTTATCATGATTTGAAGTTTGATAGATGAAACTTTCTCTGCTCGATTCGTTTGATACAGTTAGAATTAGATGAAATCAATGCTGGATATGTGATGTGTGTTGCAAGATGAATCCAATGATATATGTTTGATGAATTTCTGTGCACATTGGATCTTGGTGATGAAGAACACGATGAATATGTGATGAATGTCTAGGTTTTCATTTTCCAGAACTTGTTTGATCTTCATAAGCCTTGTTTGCATGCGATTTCGTGTTTGTGCTCATGTACTGGTCCAATTGTTGGCTTCTGATTGGCCAGGGTTTCAATTAAATGAAACGCGGCGTTTTAACTTGGCGCGCCATCCAGTTTCAAATGTGGCCTAGCTTCGATTCCCCGCTCCATCATTTCCAATTAAGCCTTATGCATTTTATTTCATATGATTCATCCATGTTCATGATACTTCATCATGCATTTTTTAATTTTTCTTTTCATTCAAAAAAATCATAACTCAAAAGATATGCATCCAAATCACATGAAATTTTTTGCACAATGTTCCTTGTAATGTCTACTATTTTATGATGATTTTTTCAGAATTTGTGCTCGGTTGGATTTTTAAATTGCCTAGGGTTTGTTCATACATATGCTACCTTGCACCTTGCTTGCCCTTTTGGTTGTGAAATGATGATGGTTAATCCAATGAACATGAAAATCGACATGCATAAACTAGACATCCTAATGGTCATTTTGGTATATGGTTTGCATTTTTCTCATTTCTGGATGTTGAGTTATGATGTGATTAATGGAGGTGTGACAATGTGTGTCACACCATCTCTTGTCCAACTTGCTGATTTTATTTACCTTGCCAAATAAATGCCAATTGATCTAACTTTTTGCATGATGCTACTTCTGGATGTTAGGATTGATCATGAATTTTTGTGGAATTTCTAGATTGATTGTTGATTTGTTTGAGATTTTCTTTGCTGGTTGGTCATAATTGGACTTTTGATGAGTGTTGAACTTCCATGATTTGCGAAATTCTTATGCCTTATCATATGAGCTTGAAATTTTACACATGTTTTCTAGACACATTGAAGTTTGTCTTGGCTTTGGTTTGAATCATTTATCACTTGTCATCTCTGTTTTAGGATTGCCTTAAGTTGGTGCACCATTTGTGGTCTTGTTTGAGCTTGTTTATGCTTACCTTGACTTGGTGATTTTATTTGACTTGCTTATACTTGTCCAAATGCATTGATTTTTGGTATGATGATCCTTTGATGTGTGTTGTTTAGCCATGATTTTTCTTGGAATTTATTGAGCCAATTTTGATTTGATTTGAATTGGTTCATTCTGTTTGCTTCATTGAGCTTTCAACTTGCATGCTTTGACATGATTTGTTTGTGAAATGAAATTGGTTGATGCTTTTGACATGAGACCACTTGGATGTTGTTCTTGATTGATTAATCTTGGTTCTTGTCAATTTTCATGTTCTGTTTTGATCTATTTCTCTTTCTTTAACCCTAGGCCTTGTCCTAGTGGTTTGCTTCTCATGTTTGAGTTTGTTTTCAGGTTAAGAAGTACATGGCCTTAAGGAGATTAATTCACATGGCTTGAGTTGGTTTATTTGATTGTTATTGACTAACATTGATTTGTTTTGTAGGATGCTCTTAGCTCATTTGAGTTGAGCTTGTGCCTTGCACATTGTAGCCTTGATTGTTGATTGTACATTGTCTGTTGACTGTTGGATTATCTGTTTGACGTTTTTTTGAATTGAATACTGATTGAATTGGATTAATTTCAGGTACATTAGTTGCTTAAGTTCATTTTGAACTTGTTGTTTCTTGGTTTCTTAACCAATTAGGTATACCTTCTCTTCTTCATGTAGTCTGGAAGACCTGGCCTGTTACTTGGCCAGGCACCTGTCTGAAGTCCTCCTTAAGAGGCAATGTTTGTGATTGTTTATCTTTGTGCCCAAGCAGGAAAAGTCCTTTTGATAAGGCAATTGGTAGATAAAAGAGATGTGTAGTCCATCTCCTACTATTCTGTGTGTCATCCCTTTGCTCATATTACATGTTGTAGCATTGTGGATATTAACCCAAGATCTATAGAGTCATTAACTTGTGGAGAGAGTTCCAACTTTCTGAACTCCCACACCTTCTATCATTTGAAGCTCTCCTTGATCAGGGATAGAAGCCATGAGGCACACCCCTCATATCCTTTCATCTGCTTCACCTTAACTCTCAATGTTAAGGTTAAGAGCACCACTCACCCCATTCCAGTTGACTTTAAAGTCTAACCCTTGCTTGAGCCTAATTGCTTGTATATAGTGTGTGTTATTTGACTTGATTGGTTGATTCATCTGTACATGTTTGTTTGCATACCTTTGTGTATCTATCATCATTAATTGCTCATTATTGCATGATCATCATTTCATATCTTTGTGACACCTCTGTGTTTGTCCATTGAGGAATCAACTGTAAGTCCATTCATTGGCCATTGTTCCTATGATTTGGAAGGGATTGAGTGTAAGACCATTTCATTGGCCACTTATGTCCTCTTAGCTTAGTGCTTTTGTTTGTTGGTTGTATGTGAGGATTCAATTGTAAGTCCATGTTGTTGGCATTTGTATTCCTATGATCATCCTGTGGAGATTGGAATAAGTCCAGATAGATTGGCATCTGATATCCATGTTTTGTTTTGTCTTGAGAGATTGGAGTAAGACCATTTATTGGCATCTGGTATCTTTGTTTCCTTTTCTTTGTGAGATTGGAATAAGACCATTTATTGGCATCCGGTATCATTGTTTTGTTTTAGGAGATTGGTGTAAATCCATTTATTGGTATCCGGTATCCGCCTTTGTTTGTGAGATTGGTGTAAGTCCATTGATTGGTATCCGGTATCATTTGTTTTGATTATTTGCATTATTGCCTAATTCCAAAGGACACACTTGAATCATCTTCTATATGATTTCAATAGGTGAACTTCTAGGAAGTTTTACACTCCTTCATCCAAACCATTTTGATTCAAATCCCTTTTCACTTGTTGACTTTTAAAACTTGTAAATACATGTTGTGCAAACATCTTCATGCCTTTTCAAATTAGAAACCTGGACCTTAAGTCCTTGATTTTCAAACTTCACTTTTGATAACACTTCTTTCTGAATTGAATCTTAATCATACTTTGACCATATTTTGTGAATACTCATAATCAATTAACTTCACCCATTCAATTGTTTTGTGGCTTTGTCCATTGTTAGTATGTTTTCATACATTAGCCATAGGTTTCAATTCTCATAGTGGTTGATGTAAATCTCACCACATCCTTAGTGAGTTGATTGTAAGTCTTCCATACTTATTATAGGGTTAACCCCTCACTAGTATGTTGAAGCTATCCTTGCATGGTGGATTGTTGGTCTTGGTTGAGTTTTCTCCCATTGAGAATGAAAAGCCTTAGTGCTCTTGTTGTAAAATGAACCCACTGATATTTTGGAAATCTTTTAGCCAAACTACGGCGTTTTGATCCTTTACCTTTTCATGGAAAGGTACGTAGGCAACGGGTTCATCCGTTCAAACACAAAAATAATAACTTGTACATTCTTTTCTCATCTTCCCATTCATGTTTGGACAATATGTCATAAACAAATAAACATTTTTCACTCAACAAGTGTGAAAAGGGCTCCCTAGGAGTACCTAGGACGTTTTGGGTGCCTAACACTTTCCCATTGCGTAATTTACCCCTTACCCCGATCTCTGATCTTTTCATTAGTTTTCTATGTGTAAAACTTCTTAGGCTTTTGTTCGCTTTTTAGCCATTCCTTTGGATAAATAAAAGTGCGGTGGCGACTCGATTTCTTTGTATGCTTTGCTTTTGGTTTAATCAATAAATCATAAAGTGACGAATACGCCGCTACACTTTCCATGTTTCTTGTCAGAGAAACTCTTTAGAGAGAGATGAGAGGCCATTATTGATGTTGAGAGAATGTGTTTTGGGTGATGGATTAAAGATGATGATGATTGATGAAGATGAATGATGAAATGGATGTTTGATGATGATGTTATGTGATGATTATGATTTTTCTCAAAAAGGGTCTTAGGGGTTTGAAATTGAAATGATGTGAAAATTAAAAGAAAAAGAGTGAAAACTGAATGAAATTCAAAAAGTAAACGTGAATTTTCAGCTTGTGATTTGAATCAAATGTAAGAGATGATTTCATTAATGGGTTTTATTTTTTTAAGAGAAAATCACTTTGATTCGAATCAAGTGCAATGGTTGATTCGAATCAATTTTAACAGCCCCCAAATGTTTCAAGTGCTAGGCTTTTGATTCGAATCAGATTCAAAGACAAAAGGATTGATTCAAATCAAGTAGTTTAGTTTTGAAAAAATATGATAAAGTGATGTTTTTGAAAAATTAACTTTAATGTGATGCATGAATGTAAAGAAAAATGACCTATTTTTATGCAAACATTCAAAATCATTTTTAATACAAAATGCATTTTGTTGTGTATGCAAAAATAATTTTAATGCACAAGAAAGCAAATGGTAATGCATGAACAATGCACATGAATGCAATGAACTGAAAAAATAAAAATTATACTGATGCATTGAATGTTTGAATGATTAAGGCGTGAAATGCAAAAAAAAAAAATCACATACACAAACATGTTTCAAACATACAACACATTTAGTCAATTGAATAAATATAACCATATATACTCAAAATGAAATAAAAGAGGGCTGGAACGATCATACCAATTTATACGTTCTAGGTTTAATTATTTCACACAAGAACGATAAGTAATAAAAAAACAAAAATATCATAAGCTTTGAAATATGAACAATCATATACTAATTAGATACAATCTCCTTTTGTAAGTCTGAAGAATACTATCGGAAGCTCTTTCGTAAGGCTTCAGATAAACTTTGAACGATGATGGTTTGAATGACATAACTTATCAATCCCGAATAACTTTTTTCAACTTTTTGAGGATTAATATCACTTCAAAGAACATACTTTATCCTTAAATCTTTTGTAATTGTTGAAACTTTGGAGAAACATTGCCAATAGTCATGAAACTGCATTCCTCTTCTTTTTATGATAACCTTGGAAGAATAGATCCCATAGAAGATTCTTTTTGTTTCTTTCTTTTTATCTCACAAAATTTCCAGCATGTTATAGTGTGAATTCATGTTCATCGTTGATTAGGATCAATTAAGAGAAAGCGTTAATACATAGTGTTAGGTTTCTAGTTACACTGCACATACCTCAAAATATTGTCAGTTCAATTCTGGATGAATCAAAACTTACAGAATATCTTAAATACAATTAATGTTTGAAGAACATAGTAGTAAGGTTTTACTTTAAGTTAATCTGAGTAATGCTTGCAAGAAATAATCAGACATTAGTAAATCAATGTAGATTAATTGGAGTTCATTTAATTGCATAAGCTTCAAAATGATTAGTAAAACTCGTCTAGGATCGAAGGAACCATATCCTTAATTGGAGTCGCAAAACTTTGATGAAAATCCCCTCCTTGATATCAATTGTTGGGTGAGAATAAGGACACAAAAAAGGTTAGAAGGAGGGGGATTGAATAAACCTTTTTCCTTTAAGATAATTTCAAATACATTTTAAGTACCATATACAAAATAAGAGATTTTAAGAAGTGCGGAACCAATACACAAAAACAAGAGAGCTTGGAAGCATCTCAATAAATTAAACCAAGTGAAATCATACATTATGTTACTAAGTGCTCAATTACTTCTAATGCAAGTCAATCACAAGACAACCAAAGTTGATTTAGACAAAGTGATTTAAAAATTCTTCACTTAGATATTCTATTAAGCTATAATTGGATTCATAATAATATTATAAGATTGATACACCATAAACCTAAGCTTATAAAGAAGATAGGGGAAGAAGAAAAGATACATAGAGATATATAGTGTTTTGGCGTTCGTCCTCGCTTTTCCTACTCCACTCTTTAATGGTGTTAATTAACCACTAGAAAATATTCACGATCTTCCACTATTTTGATAAGTTGGATACAATCATTTTGGTTACAATGAACTATCGCATCATAATTCCCTTTGTTGATACAGACACTCAAACTGCTAACAAAAATAAGATCTCTAAAAGATATTGATCTGATAAAGTTATTATCCACAATGACCTGTTCCAAGTATTTGTGTGTGGCAATCCACTTGATCCCACCAATTTCTTGTCCAAGTTATTTCCATTAGCTAAGCGTTGATTGGTTAACTCCCAAGTTTGTCTACGAGCAATATTTCTCCAACTCCACCAAAAAATGATAAGTTCCAACTCCTCCTTACGGGCAACTCATACTTGATCTTGCTAAAGTATTCCTTGGAGTATATTGAAATTCTTCCCTTGATAGACAACAATAAAGACCAAAATTCATTCAATAAATTATACATGCACATGTTACAAACAACAAACTTCACACAAAAATATTAGATATCCTAATGTACCACTAGTCTCCTTCAACATTCAATCTTTAGAGATGAAGGTCCCCATTAATGGAAAAAGACTAAGAATGAAAATGATGAAGAGTGCCAGAATATCTCATTAACAATCTAAAAATGTAAGGTGTGAGTCAAGGGATTAGATGAATGTGAATGAAGAACACACACACATGCACACACGCACGCACACACACAACACACACACACACATACACACGCGTGCGCACACACACACACACACACACAGATACATACACACACACACACAAGGTTCTCTCAAATTTCTAGGTAAATAAGTCTTGATTCTTGATTGCTATCATGAGCTTTATTAATCATGAACAACACGACAAGATTAATCAACTCACTCTCTCTAATTCACTCAAAACAACAACAAATTGCACAAGAATAAGATGCAACAAAAAAGGTGAATCTAACATGGATTACACTTAAGAAGTTGTTCTATAGAAGAAGAGAAAGATTCATGGGGATGGGTACAGACACGCTAAGGAGAGAAGACAAATTGACATATTTTGTCTCTATGGGTTTCACCCACATGTTTCACACACTTTGTTGCTTTCACCAAAGAAAAAACTATTTAAGTCAAGGATGGAAATGAGTCTTGTGAAGCTTTGATTCGAATCAAGAAGAAATTTTGATTCAAATCAATTTGAGCAGAGCCCAAATATAGCTTCATAGAGAGAGTTCATTCAAATCAGGATTTTAACTTGATTCGAATCATGTTCATTTTGTGATTCGAATCAGGTTCATTTTGTGATTCATATCAATTTATCTAGAGGCGATTCCCAATTTTCACAAGGTTTTTGATTCAAATCATGATTAACACTTGATTTGAATCAAGTAACTCAACATCCATATTTAAAACCTCTTACTTTTGATTCATGTCAGGCCTGATGAAACGACAAAGTAGCAACTTGCTAGAGTAAAAAGGAAACAATATCATGGATCAAAAGACTCTTATTTAATTGAGCAAGAAGGGTTCTTAATGGTATAACAACATAATATCCAAAGTGATTATAATACAAATGGAATACGAATAAAGTACAATAACACAAATGTCAAATGAGAAGAAAATTACAAATACTCAAATAGATTAAAACCACTACATTCAAATTGACAAAAACATCACTTTCAGACATTAAATTTCACATTATCTAACAATATATGTTTAGCTCATACTGAGAAAAGGAAATGCAATAGATAGAGTCTAAGTTATTCATTCCTAAACAAGAAGACAAAAATGATAAACCTAAAATAACTCTTCAACCCCTTGCATCCCGTCAACAACAAGAGACCTCATATGACACTTCAATATTGTATTCTTTCAAAACTACAAGGCCAAGAGATGGACTTGGACTCTAGTTCTTCCTTCTTTGTTCTCACACATTTTTCTCTCTATTTTTCGAACCCATTTATCCATTTCAATGTATATTCATTCCTAAAAGGTACATCCAAATATATATATATATATATATATATATATATATATATATATATATATATATATATATATATATATATATATATATATATATATATATATATATATATATATATATATATATATTTGCAATTGTCCATTAACTTTATTTCAAGAAATAAAATATATCATCCCTAGTCTATCCTTCAAGAAATTCCTACAAATCTGTTTTAACGTATAAGTCATAATCATACCCAACTTCTTCTTTCCTGACAATGCTCATTATATTTATTACTTATGCACACTAAAAACAATTATAAACTAAAATATGAATGATCTAGTATGCTCATTACTAAACATGACAAATTACTTAAAACCAAATTAAATAAATCCTTAAAACTTAGAGATACAAGCGATTTATCAAATTATTTGGGCATTAAATAACTAACATAAATGAACTTATCACACCCTCAAATTAGATCTTTACTTTTCCTCAAGTGATGCAAAATAAAAGTTGGAAAGAACAAAATATAAACAACCAATACTATTATGAAGTCAACTAAACATTTCATGCAAACAATTTTTTCAAGTTTGTGGTTGAACTATTTAATTAGAATGAACTTAGGGTTTTGATTCTTTTTAAACATGTGATTTCTATTTGCACTTCTTATTTTCTTTTTGCTAAGTATTCCACCTTTTTATACGAAGGAATCTCACTTTTTAAATGAAGGAATATCACTTGTAATAATTTCAACCTATTACTCAAAGTAAAATACCCCGTGTTCCTCTAATTTTTGTGTATATAAACTTATTCAATATTTTCCCTTTTTTCTTATGATTTCCTCACCTTTAAAAAAAATTGGATAATACAATAGCCTTCTTTTCCTAACCTATTTAATATTATTTGCACAACTTAACCTAATCTTAGAATAAGATTGTTCTATAATCTAAAATAAATCAAAGTAGGTTAAATGTTGAAGACAACATATTGAGTTCAACTTTTAAAGAGAAAATTAAAACAAACAAATATGTAATATTATATAAAGAGAGAATTTCAACAAAGATTTAAGACAACACATTAAGTTCTCTATAGTATGAGAACAATTTTTATTATAATTAAAATTAAAAATATGTACTACATTCTTTGTGACTTATTCCACGGAAGGCAAATAGGTGTTTGTGTAGGCGACTTTGGTTCTGGAGTTCTACATGGTCCTGATTTGAATACATTCCAATTACAATAATCACAATTAGCTCTCACATTATCACCATCTATGTATATATCAAACCAATGTAATTCACCATTCCATACAAAGGAACAAAAGAATAATGTTTGAGCAACAATAAATGCAGGACGAAAGTTGAAACTAAAGCCTTCACCATGATGCAAAAGATGAGCTCCGAGATCATCGTCTTTAGATTTACAATGAAGAGTTAAGTCTAAATTGTCTTCTAAAGAGTTAACAATATTCACATGAACTCTAAAAAGATTTTTTTCAGTTGAGTTAACAACATTCAAATGAACACCAGGAACGTACTGCACCGATAATAGCATTAACATACACATCACCACAACTTTTTGGTTAAATGGAGACATTGTAACTTCATTTAATTTTTTTTTGGTGTGAAAGTAATTAATATAAGAAGGAACAAAGACCTATATTTATAGGATGTTTTAAGGAATGAAACACATAACTAAACAAAGAGAGAAGAAAATCGGTCAAGAATATTAAATTGCAATAAATTCTTTTAATAACACTCTTTGTTTTCTTGCTATTTAAAAAACAAAAACAAATCAAAATTCTTATTGAAAACAAAAATAAATAAAACAAATCAAAATTCTTATTGAAAACAAAAATTAGAAAGTCAAATGTACTTAATCTAATATACCGACAAATTACATTTGAAAATAAATTATATTTGATACAAACTAAATTAAATGTATTAACATTTTTATTTATAAAAATGAAGACCACATTCATTGCAAGAAATAAATTATGTATACAAAAAAGAAAGACATTTTTAACATTCACTTAATAATTATTATTTTTAACAGAAAAAATTATTGAATAAATAAGGGGGGAAATGAGAGTAAAAATTTAATCCATCAAATAATTAGCAAAAATAATATATGAACATGTCAAATATATCCTTGAAAAATATTCAAAAGCACAAATAGAAGTGAAATCCATACAGTGTCATAATAAAAAAAATTGCTAATTTATTTTTGTACATGTAATTATCTCTCTGGTATGTAAGATATTTTATTCAAGGGAACGAATAATGCATAAAGTAATCTTCATTTAATTAAAGATGTCATTAGATAATATTCACATTAAAAAAAATACACAAATGAACAACATTGAGTCACTTTCAAACCAAGGATTTTTCCAATTCATTTTGTTAGGATAATCGATATCAAGCATGATTCCATGCGACTCAACTTGAAAAGAGATGCAAATTTCAATCTTAGCTGAGAAAGCTCGCAAGAATGTTCCTAAATATTCTAAGAATATGCCATCACAAGTTGATATTTCGGGAATTCTTCGATCTCCATCAATGTTGCACTTAATCCAATTATGTATAGAAAAACACTAATTAACTTATAGAATTTTAGATATAGGGACGAGTCGGTATTTTATGTCAAGGCATTTAATAAATGTAAACTCATAAACTGAATAATACATGTACCCCAAGAAAAAAATAGATATCATATAGACCAATTATTTAACATGGAAAATGTCTATATCAAAGTCAATTTTAACATTTTGAAACTTGACATTATTTCTTATGTGCTAAGTTTTCAAAAGAATTATTATGACAAGAGTCATAATCAGATCATGAATCTAAGAGCTCCTAAATTCAATGCACGTTTTAATAAGCTTTCATAATTAGTTATATTAATGTTCATGCAAAATAATCATTTCATCCATGTCTAAAAAAGTAATGTGCTTTTGTATCTAAGAAATAGCACCTTGAACCATAATATTATGCATCAACTTTCGAGTCACTAATGAATTAGAAGGAGTTATGTAGGGATACCAAATATTTTTTCTCCAAGAAAGCTCAATGGGATCCCCTCTTGAAACTGTTGTAAGCATCTTTAAAAGATAAGTCCCATTTGATCATGACCAAATCTATAACTCCATCAAGTAGGACATGCGATCAAGTGGAAGTTCCTTTAAAAAATTGAGCACTTGATTCTAATAACCTAAGCACCGACTGGCGTTAGATATGATGAGACAACTCCCCACATTGCATGACATGTTAGGCGCGGGTGATTTGAAATTTTGTCATATATAAACCCTACCGCGCACCAATTGCAGGTATTATCTCATTCTCACCGTTAAGCTAAATCTTTTTTACTTTAGTTACTTATGCATTGGTATGCTAACCTTGCAGATACACCCTCTCCGTCGTACTTGAATCTCTCACCATTGCACCTGAAACTCTCATACTTTTATTGGACATGTGACTCCATACATAAGACGAGGTTCAATTGTGATAGTTAAAAATACGTTTATTTAAAATAAAATCATTTTTGTAATCAGAGTTTGAAAATATTTTTAAACAAATGATTGAATAAGTAGCGGAAAAGACAATAAAGTAAATAGACCAGGGATAGAAAAATGCACTAGAGATTTAAATAGGTTCGGCCATAATTAACCTACTCATGTCCCCAAGAATTATTCTTGAAAGTATTAAATAAACTTGAGATCATTTAGAAGGATATGCCCACGAGCCTCCTTGTACAGGGAAATGGATTTTTATGGCTAACTTTCAACCAAACAGTGGACAAGGCTTAGAGTGGTTATCCTCCAAACCAAAGAGATATTTTCCATGGGTTGATCTTGAACCAAGATGGAGTTTTGAGTTATATATCCTCTAAACTGAACCTAAGTTTTAAATAATATGACCACGAACCAAGGTGAGACTTGATACTAGCTAATCTCAAACCTACTGAAATTTTAACCAGGCTGGTTTTAAACCGATAGAGCTTTTAACATGGTTGATTCAGGAATTGTTGTGGAGATTTTAACGGTTATTCTTAACAATCTAAAAGAGAGGCTTTTATTCAAGGTGAAACTCTAGAACACAACAAGACTTCCTAAGACAATCACCAGACCATCAAGTTAGAAACAATATTTTAAAGACTGTATTGAATTTGCCAAAGATAGTCAGGAATATCAAAAACATGCAGGTATTTGACATGTTCCTCCAGGTGAGTTGCATTTGATTGTAAAGCTTTGGCTATTTAGAGGTTGGGCTTTATATTTTATTGGTGAAATCCAACCTACATCATCAAAGGATCATATGTACATTTTTGTTGGTATATATTGTTGTTATATATCCTCTAAACTGAACCTAAGTTTTAAACAATATGACCACGAACCAAGGTGAGACTTGATACTAACTACTCTCAAACCTACTGGAATTTTAACCAGGCTGGTCTTAAACCGATAGAGCTTTTAACATGGTTGAGCTCAGGAATTGTTGTGGAGATTCTAACGGTTATTCTTAACAATCTAAAAGAGAGGCTTTTATTCAAGGTGAAACTCTAGAACACAACGAGACTTCCTAAGACAATCACCAGACCATCAAGTTAGAAATAATATTTTAAAGACTGTATTGAATTTGCCAAAAATAGTCAGGAATATCAAAAACATGTAGGTATTTGATATGTTCCTCCAGGTAAGTTGCATTTGATTGTAAAGCTTTGGCCATTTAGAGGTTGGGCTTTATATTTTATTGGTGAAATCCAACCTACATCATCAAAGGATCATATGTACATTTTTGTTGGTATATATTATTTTATCAAGTGGATAGAGGTTGTTCTTTTGATAAATGTTGATCAGGAAGCAATAATTAATTTTATTCAAAATCACATCATCTACATATTTGGAATTCCTTAAACTTTAACCACTAATCAAGGCATAGTTTTTACTAGTCGAAAGATGGTTGAGTTTTCTTCAAATTCAGGAATCAAACTTTTAACATCTACTCCTTATTATGCTCAGGAAAATGGCCAAGTCAAGGAAGC
The DNA here is from genome assembly GCF_024323335.1 of Lathyrus oleraceus. Taxonomy (NCBI): domain Eukaryota; kingdom Viridiplantae; phylum Streptophyta; class Magnoliopsida; order Fabales; family Fabaceae; genus Lathyrus; species Lathyrus oleraceus. The sequence continues at coordinate 62,299,213 of NC_066582.1, read as the reverse complement.
TAGTAAAGTTATAATTGGCTTAATTAAAAAGCATGTGGGACAAAAGCCAAGAAATTGACATAAGACTTTAGACCAAGTATTATGGGTTTGTCGAAATTCCCTTAAATAGGCAACTAATTCTACTTCATTTTGACTAACATTTGGTCATGACGCAATCTTGCTTGTCGAAATTTACTTACAATCAACTTGAATTCAAAGGCAAGTTGAAATCCCTTCTGGACATTATTAGAGTATCATATTAGATAAGTTAGTTGATTTAGATGAATAAAGGTTAGCTGCTTTACACGTTCTTAAAATACAAAAATAACAAATAACTAAGGCCTACAATAAGAAAGTTAAGTTGAAACCCTTAATAGTTGTTTTCAAATATAAGACTTGAAATATAGGACTTTAGGTAAATGGTCACCAAATTGGGAAGATCCATTTTGAATTAGCCAGTTTTTTTCAAATAATGCATATGAAGTTGAAGAGTTAACTCCTTGAGGTTAAATTCTGAGAATAAATGGCAAGTAATTAAATAAGTACAAGTTTGTGTTATAGGAAATTTGAACAATGGAAGAATAATATATAAGCAATGAATGTGTAAAAATGGCATTAAAATCAAAAAGTGCCAAAATGGCCCATTGTCATTAATACAATTTATACACCCTGAAATTCTCAAAGTCGAGTTATAAGTCACTAAGCCCGGGAGGTGAAAGTCGGGTGTGTTGGGTACTTGAAAAGATAACTGAGTTGCTACTTATGAAACAAATAAGAGCCCGGGTCATAGAGTTCTCGGAGGCACGTTTCCGGATAATGAGTACAAATTGGTGTAACGACTATATGGCAAATACATTCCAGATTTTGATATACCTGTGATGGCTTACTCAGATAGGATGCACTGATCTCAGATTCTATAAGGGATAACCAAAGGTCATTCACCGGTTATGAATTTATGATTTATCTATTATAGTATTCTTCCATAAATCATGGAATGTTATGACATTCATCAATAATGAGAGAATGTAATTGTTATTCTACTAGTGACCATCAAACCGTACTTATCTTCATAAAAATTAATTGGGCAAGTCTCTTAGAATCTTATGAGAGAGAGAGAGAGAGAAGAAGAACAGTATAAGTAGGGGAGCCTGGATACCAATTAGAGGCAGTTGATCGATGAATAACACAAAAAAGAGGAAAACACTTGAAAAACTTGGACTACCAACAATGATGGCCATGGTTCCTTCCTAACATACCTCCCTCCAGACAGGACGATTGTGATCCCATCTGACCGACTTCAGGGGGATTTATCCAAATGATGTTTATCATGAACATTTTGCGCCCACCATGGGGCTTCGGTAAAAATTTCCCGGGCCACACAACCATACCTAGACAATAACCCTCTGAAAACTGACTTTCGATGGAAATATATTTTCTTAGTGGTCATCGTCATAATATTTTACACTAGTATAAATAGGGATTCTAGTGTTAGGATTCAGGGGTGTTTATTTGAATTCATCATAAAATCTCACAAATACTCAAAGTATCAGCTTTAGAGAAAAGAGTTTCACTTAGATAATGTATGAATCCTAAAACACCATTTATTTTTCATTCCAGTTTTGATTTTTGTCCAGTTACGTTCATCTTTTCTTTAACTGCATTGTTACTTTACTTTTGTTTCACAAAATTATTCTTTCTATTACTGTCAAAATTAGGTTTTCACATCCTTCTACAACTATTTCAACCAAATCGAAATCATTTTCATTTCTACCAAAACTATAAATCGGAGTCTTTAGCACTAGTCCTAGGATTCTCTAGTTGATCCAAATTTCACAGAGACTAGTGATTGTTTACCAAATTTCACAGTAAACACACCCCTAACCTAAAACCTAAATTTTTTTTGTTTCATGTTTCTATTTAATTTTTTGTTGTTATGTGTTTCTCTGTATCTTTATCTTTTTCTCTCAACGATATTTACTTTTTCTATTTTATTTCCTTTATATTTTTTATCGATGAGAAAGGGGGAGAAGAGTATATATGATTTTGATATACTTATCTTCCCTTCTAATTCCAAATATCTAAATCTGACATTTCTTTTTGACATTTGAATCTGATAATTCTGAATGATCTAGGAACTTTTAAAAAGTTCACCAATGTTACTAAGATTTTTAGTTAACCATGCTATCCTAAATTTACTTCCAGAAAGAAGAAACGTATATATGACTTTCTAACCAAGCTCTGAGACAACCCAGATTCTGATAAGGAATCAAGAATTTCTAACCAGGCTATTATGCTTTATCTAGCTATGATTAAACCAAGATTAAAAGTTTAACCAGACTCTGATACAAGACATACAAGTCAGATTCTTGGTAATACAAGCCAGATTCTAATGCAAGGAATCAAGAAATTTGAATCAGAATCTTGTATACAGAAATTCTTACTTTCATGCTGATTAAAGTGTTTTATGTATTAAAATTACTTTGAGTCTTCAACTTAGGGGGGGCTTACAAATCTCACTCTAAAGGTTTAAGTTGAGAAATATTATTAATAGTATAAAAATCAGTGGGAGATTACAAACCTCACTCTGATATGCTTTTATGTGATTTGTTGGTTCTATGTGTTGACATCAATTTTGGTAAAACCTAGAGTGTTCACAAGTTGTCACATATGTTGTCTTGACATAAGATAACAAGATTCTGCAGGGTGTTTAAAATATGGATGTGCAGGATTTTGCTTAGATGTCAGACCCGATGTCAAGACATCTGTATACAGAACATTCAGTCTGAATGCTATGTATTGTGTGATTGCGCTTTTTATGCTAATCTATGTGTGATTGATGAGATGATTGAACGTGTCATTCAATCAGTATTTAAAACCAGATTGACTTATTTTCCAACAAGATATAATCAGCTGTCATAAGAAGATACGAATGGAAAATAGTTTTAGGGTTTTATGATTTCCAAGCCCAGCCAAACACTTCTATATAAAGGGCATGGAAAACCTAGTTTTAACACATAAGAAATAATGAACGAAATAGTGAGAGAGAATAAGGGTTTTAGTCTTGTGTGGTCGTGTGTATTGTGAGCCATTCATTCATCCATAGATGATTGAATTGGACTGACTTTTGAGTTGTAATTTGTCCACTCTAATCTTTAAAGCATGAGTATGTGTTTACTTGGTTGAAGCTTTTAAGCAAGATCAAGTATGTGTTCTTGAAGAGTGTCTTCTTTTATTGTAATATTTGTTTTACATCACTTCTGTGATTGAGGGGGAGTGAGTAGGATCTCATATCTAAGAGTTCTTAGATAGAAGTCACACGGGTAGAGATTAGGTGAAAAGACTGTAACTTGAAGTTGTTTACTGAGAGTCTTTGAACTAATTCTGTTTAGTGGGTTTCCTTCCTGGCTTGGTAGCCCCCAGACGTAGGTGAGTTTGCACCGAACTGGGTTAACAATTGCTTGTGTCACTTGTATTACTGTTTTTTATCTTTTATCCTGTTTATATTGTTCAGATATTAATATCGTGACATTACCTTCGACATCTCATATCTGATACCAGAATTTCAATTGGTATCAGAGCAGGCATCCTGCTCTGGTTCTGGGTGAGATCTAGGGACGTTACTTTCTGTTACTATGGATAGAGACGGAGGATCTGTTCACAGACCACCAATTCTGGATGGATCTAACTATGACTACTGGAAACCTCGAATGGTAGCCTTTCTGAAATCTTTGGATAACAAGGCTTGGAAGGCTGTTCTAACAGGTTAGGAACATCCAGTTATTACTAAGGAAGGAGAAGTTATAACTGATAAGAAGGCTAAGGAACAATGGACCAAGAAGGAGGATGAACTAGCCCTTGGAAACTCTAAAGCATTGAATGCTATATTCAATGGGGTTGATAAGAACATCTTCAGACTGGTGAACAACTGTGAGGTGGCTAAAGATGCTTGGAATATTCTCAAAACCACTCATGAAGGCACCTGTAGAGTGAATATGTCTAGATTGCAGTTGCTCACTATCAAGTTTCAAAATTTGAGGATGAAAGAAGATGAAAATATTCATGACTTTCATATGAATATCCTTGAAATTGCTAATGCCTCAGGAGCCCTGGGTGAGAAGATGTCAGATGAAAAACTAGTGAGGAAAATACTCAGGTCACTTCCCAAGAGATTTGCCATGAAAGTGACAGCCATAGAAGAATCTCAAGACATTTGCAATATGAGAGTGGATGAGCTAATTGGATCCCTCCAAACATTTGAGTTGGGAATGTGTGATGGATCTGAAAAGAAAGTTAAAAGCATAGCCTTCACGTCAAACACTGAAGAGAAAGAGGAAGAAAGTGGTCAAGATACTGATGAAGATCTGGCAAATGATGTAGCATTACTGGGGAGACAATTCAACAAACTTCTGAAAAAGATGGATGTAAGGTCTAAGTCTAATGTCAAGAACATCTCATCTGACATCAGTAGGTCCAATGATGTTGGAAGAAGAATAGGATCTGATGAAAAGTCCAAACAAGGAAAAGGAGTTAAGTGCCATGAATATGATGGGTATGGACACATTAGAGCTGAATGTGGGACCTACCTCAAGAAACAGAAGAAGAGTCTTGCTGCTACTTGGTCTGATGAAAGTGAAACAGAAGGAGAGTCTGCAAATCTTGTAACTGCCTTGACTGGAAGATGGGGTTCTGATGAAGACTCAAGTGATGATGAAGTAATCTTTGATGAGTTAGCCACTACCTACAGAAAGTTGTGTCACATAAGTGAAGAAGTGTGTCAACAAGTGGAAATTCAGAATAAATTGATAACACAACTAAAGAATGAGAAGATAGAACACTTGGAAACCATCTCTAAGTTGAAGATTGAAGCAGTGTTCTTGAACTCCAAACTGGATAAGATGACAAAGTATGTCAGAATGCTAAACAATGGATCTGACACCTTAGATAAAATTCTCCAGACTGGAAAAATGGCAAGAGACAAGTCTGGCCTTGGGTTCAATGAATCCAAACCTGAGTGTAGTCACACCGGTAGCAAACCAAAGATGTCACATCATGTGTCACAACATCATAAGGAAAGACAACATAAAGGAAAACACCAAAGATGGAAGTCTGGCCTTGGGTTCAATGAATCCAAACCTGAGTGTAGTCACACTGGTAGCAAACCAAAGATATCACATCATGTGTCACAACATCATAAGGAAAAACAACATAAAGGAAAACACCAAAGATGAAGATGCCATTACTGTGGAAAATTTGGCCATATAAAACCATTCTACTTTAAGTTGTATGGTTATCCTAGTCCTTCTCATCATCAACCTAGACCCAAACACCACATCCCTGTCAACAGAAAATAATGGGTTCCTAAGACTGGTGCTACTAACCTGATAGCTCACACTTCCTTTAGAGTTTCAGCCAAAGAAGACTGGTATTTTGACAGTGGATGCTCCAGACACATGACTGGAAGCAAAAACCTGCTAATTGACCTTCATCCTCAGGCCACCAGCTATGTAACCTTTGGTGATGGAGCAAAGGGTGAACTCAAGGGGATTGGAAAGCTAAACTGCCCTGGAGTCCCTCACCTTGACAATGTGCTACTTGTTAAAGGACTGAGTGCAAACCTAATCAGCATCAGTTAACTATGTGACCAAGGTCTAAATGTAAACTTCACAAAAACTGAATGTCTGATTACTAATAAATAAAATGAAGTGATCATGAAAGGAGTCGGGTCAAAGGACAACTGCTATATGTGGAGTTCTCAAGAAACTGGTTATTCATCAATATGTACTCTGGCCAAAGAAGAAGAAATGAAGCTATGGCATCAAAAATTGGGCCATCTGCATCTTAAAGGAATGAAGAGGATTATATCTGTTGAAGTTGTCAGAGGAAACCCAAACTTAAAGGTTGATGAAGGAATATTTCTGGGCTACTCAACAAACAACAGAGCATTTAGAGTCTTTAATTCCAGAACAAGAGTAATGATGGAATCTATCAATGTTGTGGTTGATGATCAATAGACTGATGTCACAGACGATGTTGAGACATCTCTAAATGATGCCCCAGCTGATTTCCCAGACAAAAGTAATGAGAGTGAACTCACTCAAGCTGAACCTGAAGCTGACAAAATTAATAAGGGATCCTCTATCAGAATTCAAAAGGATCATCCTAAAGATCTCATTATAGGAGACCCAAATAAAGGGGTCACAACTAGATCAAGGGAAGTGATCTCACATGGCTGTTTTGTGTCCAAGATTGAGCCTAGGAATGTCAAGGAAGCCTTGACTGATGAATTCTGGATCAATGCCATGCAGGAAGAGTTAGGCCAATTCAAGAGAAATGAAGTATGGGAACTGGTTCCAAGACCAGAAGGAATAAATGTTATTGGAATAAAGTGGGTTTACAAAAATAAATCTGATGAACAAGGGGCGGTTACTAAAAATAAAGCAAGATTAGTAGCACAAGGATACACTCAAGTTGAAGGAGTTGACTTTGATGAAACATTTGCCCCTGTAGCTCGCCTTGAGTCCATTAGACTATTGCTTGGAGTGGCATGTATTCTGAAGTTTAAACTGTTCCAAATGGATGTAAAAAGTGCCTTCTTGAATGGTTACTTAAATGAGGAAGTGTATGTTGAACAACCTAAAGGGTTTACAGATCCAAATCTTCCAAAGCATGTGTATAAGTTGAGGAAATCCCTCTATGGTTTGAAACAAGCTTCTAGGGCTTGGTATGATAGACTCACAGTGTTTCTCACTGACAATGGATACAGGAAGAGAGGCATTAATAAGACCTTATTTGTTAAGAATGAAGGAGGAAAACACATGGTGGCTCAAATATATGTGGATGATATTGTGTTTGGTGGGATGTCAGATAAGATGGTCGAACATTTTGTTAAATAAATGCAGTCTGAATTTGAAATGAGCCTTGTTGGAGAGCTGACTTATTTTCTTGGGCTACAAGTCAAGAAGATGGAAGATTCTATCTTTCTATCTCAAAGCAAATATGCCAAAAACATTGTTAAGGAGATTGGCATGGATAATGCAAGTCATAAAAGGACACCTGCTCATACTCATCTGAAAGTCTCCAAAGATGAAAATGGTGTTAGTGTAGATCAAAGTCTCTACAGAAGCATGATAGGGAGTCTACTATATCTCACAGCAATTAGACCTGACATTGCTTTTGCTGTAGGTGTTTGTGGTAGATATCAAGCTGAACCAAAAGTCAGTCACATAAACCAAGTGAAAAGGATACTGAAATATGTCAATGGCACCAGTGACTATGGGATGTTGTACACTCATGGATCTGGATCTATGCTGACTGGATACTGTGATGCTGATTGGGCTGGAAGTGCTGATGATAGGAAAATCACATCAGGAGGATGCTTCTTCTTGGGGAACAAATTAATATCATGGTTCAGTAAGAAACAAAATTGTGTGTCTCTGTCCACTGCTGAAGCTGAATACATAGCAGCTGGAAGTAGTTGTTCTCAACTGGTTTGGATGAAACAGATGCTGACTGAATACAATGTCATGCAAGATGCCATGACATTGTATTGTGACAACCTGAGTGCTATAAATATTTCTAAGAATCCTATTCAGCACAGCAGGACAAAACATATTGATATCCGTCATCATTTTATTAGAGAACTAGTGGAAGATAAAATCATAGCCCTGGAGCATGTTGCTACTGAAATGCAGTTAGCTGATATATTTACAAAGCCTTTGGATGCTAATCAATTTGAATGTCTAAGAGGGAAATTAGAGATTTGTATCTATGAGAATTTGTAGCAATTAATTTGGAGTGGAAAAGGTAATAAAAATATTGTTTGCCCACTTAAAATAAAGTGCCCCATTTATGGTAAATCATCACCTAGAATTGGAACTTCCATCTATTGCCTTTTCACACACAACCTCTACTCAAACATTTCCACCTTCCTTCGACTTCATCAAACTTCTCTGCTAGGGTAACAGATACCTTTCCACAAGAACAACAAGATGTCACAACATTCAACACCATCTGGTTCTAAAACTATCAAACCTACTCACAAGGATAGAACGCCCTCTATGGACTTTCTTGATGAAGATATTTTGGATGTGATTCCCCTGTCTGTCATCCCAGGCGAAGCTTCTGGCTCATCCGCCTCGGCATGCCCTACTCAAGGTAACAGTTCTAATATCCCTTCCAGCACTACTCATACTCCTAGTTCTAAAGACGACATGCATCACACTGGTCGTGTCATAAGAAACCTTGTCACGAGAATCCTCAATGAAGGACACTCTGTAAAGGGAGTTTCTACTCCTCTATCAAGAAGGGACCCCTCTCCTGAGGTTGGACCTCACAATGAGAAGGATGATGATTCATCTAGGTCTGAAAAAGATATAGTTGCCGAAGGATTGTGCTCTTTAGGGAAAACTTTGTCTAGTAAGAAATCAGTGGCATCACCTACTACCAATGCTTCACAGTCTAAGAAGCATGATTCTACAAAGAAGGTGATTGACCTAGAAGTTGATAGTTCGGATGATCAAGATGATAGCTTGCTTCATCATTTGAAGCCTAATGTAGCTAAAAGGATGAAGACTAGAAAGGGTAGGTTTGTGGCTGAAATAATGTCAGCCAAAACTGCGAAGAAGGCTACTGGTGTAGGCCCCTCAAAGTCTTGGAGCAAGGTTGAGGTGAAGAAGAGGAAAGTGAGAGAAAGTTCTGACTCAGATGAAGATGTTGAAGAAGATGTCCCTGACATCTCCCCGACCAAGAGGACAACTGTTAGGAAGTCCCCTACAAAAGTTGCTACTGTACACTTGGACAATATTTCCTTTCATCTTGAAGATGGGGCAACAAAATAGAAGTTTGTAATCCAAAGAAGGGTGGCTGTGGAAAGAGAATTGGGCAAGGATGCTGTGGAGGTTAAAGAGGTCATGGACCTGATTAAAACTGCTGGATTAATGAAAACTGTTGCTGGGTTATCTCAGTGTTATGAAGGACTGGTTAAAGAATTTGTGGTCAACATTCCTGAGGACATAGATGATAAAAACAGCAAGGAGTTTTGTAAAGTGTTTGTAAGAGGGAAGTGTATCACTTTTTCTCCAACTGTGATTAACAAGTTTCTAGGAAGAGGAACAGAAGGTGCATATGAACTAGAAGCCACAGACAATGAGGTCTGTAGGGAAATAACTGTAAGACAGGTCAAGGAGTGGCCTAGCAAGAAGCATCTCCCTGCTGGAAAGCTAACTGTGAAATATGCTATTTTGCACAAGATAGGGTCAGCAAATTGGGTACCAACCAATCACATATCTACAATCTCAAATGCCCTTGGAAGGTTCATCTTTGTTGTTGGAACCAAGCTGAAATTTGATTATGGTAAATTTATGTTTGAACAAATTGTCAAACATGCTTCTACAAATGCAGTGAAGCTGCCCATAGCTTTTCCCTCAATGATTTGTGGGATTATCATGAGCCAGCAACCTGGAATTTTGAGCATAAATGGTCTTCCTAGTAAAAGAAAACCTCCTCTATCAGTTCATTACAAATTGTTTGAAGGCAGTCATGTCGAGGACATTGTCATGACATCTGCTGTGAAGAAGACAGTCTCAAAAGGTGGTCTGATTGTTGAACTAAAGGAAACTTGTAAAGAATTGGATATAGGGATAAGGGTAGCTAAAGCCAGGAAAGAAGCTTTGGAGGCTCTAATTGCAAGCTTGGAGCAAGCTGATAGAGATAATGTTGGACAAGCCAAGGAAACAGAAGCCCAAACCTCTAGTGAGAGGTCTGAATCTAAAGATGAATCGAGTGGCAGTTTTGGTTCTGAGGTTGATGAAGATGTAAGCTCCTCTGACTAGTTTTGTTGAAGTTGTCCCCCACTTTTCTGATGATGTGCTGTGATGGATGTTCTGGTGGTTCTTTTGGCAGTCATGTTCTGATGCCTTGATGTATTTTTGGGTTCTTTTTGGTTTCTCTGAATTTTTATCTCAGCTTGTAAAGCTGTGTATGTTTGTCGATCTGTAACACCTATCAATCTACTTTGACATTCTGTGTGACATTCTGTTTGACTAATAGACATTTATTTTGTCTCGTTGGTATCTTTGGTCTCTTTTCGCTAAAAAGGGGGAGAAGTAGCTAATGTAGTTGTAGCTAAAGTAGTTATACTATAAACAGATGACAGAAGAGGATGTATATTGGAGATAATTTGTTTAGTACAGGTGATGTTGAAGGTGATGTCAGATGGGGAGGTGTATGTTACAGGTAATGTTGAAGGTGATGTCTGTGTTGAGCAGACTGAGGGGGAGGAGGAGCACAAGCGCATGTGTGTTTAATATGTGTTTACTAGTTGCTATTTTAGCTAGTAATGTGTGTTTTATAACGTTTGCTGCTAAATTGATGATGTGATTATTCTCTTGTGAAACAAATGGTCTGATGTATGTTTTAGCCAAAATTTGCCAAAGGGGAGTTTGTTGGTTCTATGTGTTGGCATCAATTTTGGTAAAACCTAGAGTGTTCACAAGTTGTCACATGTGTTGTCTTGACATAAGATAACAGGATTCTACAGGGTGTTTAAAATATGGATGTGCAGGATTTTGCTGAGATGTCAGACCCGATGTCAAGACATCTGTATACAGAACATTCAGTCTGAATGTTATGTATTGTGTGATTGTGCTTTTTATGCTAATCTATGTGTGATTGATGAGATGATTGAATGTGCCATTCAATCAGTATTTAAAACCAGATTGACTTATTTTCCAACAAGATATAATCAGTTGTCATAAGAAGATACGAATGGAAAATAGTTTTAGGGTTTTATGATGTCCAAGCCCAGCCAAACACTTCTATATAAAGGGAATGGAAAACCTGGTTTTAACACACAAGAAATAACGAACGAAATAGTGAGAGAGAATAAGGGTTTTAGTCTTGTGTGGTCGTGTGTATTGTGAGCCATTCATTCATCCATAGATGATTGAATTGGACTGACTTTTGAGTTGTAATTTGTCCACTCTAAGCTTTGAAGCGTGAGTGTGTGTTTACTTGGTTGAAGCTTTTAAACAAGATCAAGTATGTGTTCTTGAAGAGTGTCTTCTTTTATTGTAATATTTGTTTTACATCACTGTTGTGATTGAGGGGGAGTGAGTAGGATCTCATATCTAAGAGTTCTTAGATAGAAGTCACACGGGTAGAGATTAGGTGAAAAGACTGTAACTTGAAGTTGTTTACTGAGAGTCTTTGAACTAATTCTGTTTAGTGGATTTCCTTCCTGGCTTGGTAGCCCCCAGACGTAGGTGAGTTTGCACCGAACTGGGTTAACAATTGTTTGTGTCACTTGTATTACTGTTCTTTATCTTTTATCCTATTTATATTGTTCAGATATTAGTGTCGTGACATTACCTTCGACATCTCATATCTGATACCAGAATTTCATGATTAAACCAAGTTAAAATTGTTCATCAAAGTATATGGTTTTGTCATCATCTAAAAGGGGGGATTGTAGGACCAAGATTTGGTTCTGTATCTGGCCTTATATGTTGATGATAAAAATACATAGATTTATCAAGAAAAATTTGCACCCTAATGATTTTGTTAAGTGTGCAGATACTAGATACAATTTCTGACTTTGAAGAAGATACATGTGATGTCATCAGACTTTGAACCTAGTGCACTCTCACTCTGAGATATGTGTTCTACAAAGATAATCAAGCTCTGGTTTACTATGCTCAACGCTTTTGAACATCGCTCATCCAAATCTTTAGTTTATGACTCTGATAAAAGAAGCATTTGATGTTGTCAAGCTCTAGAGTCTTGCGCTCAATAACTCTGATGAACTGTGTGACCAGACTCTGAAGACCAAGTTCTGATGAACTGTATCAAGACTCTAAAGACCAAGATTATGAAGACTCTCTCATACAAAATTTGATTCTTATTTTATGCATGATCATCAACTCTATCTGAAACCCCTGATAATTGAAGATAAGATCAAAAAGTTTTACGTGAGATAATAGTACACAGTACAAGATCAATATTCTTTCCACCACACTGATTTTGTGGAAAAAAAATTGTACTATTATACCATTGTGTCTCCCATTTTCATAGACCGCTATGCAAGGATACAACTACATTTATGAATTCCATTTCTGCCCTCCAACGGATATTTTCATTGCTTATATAAAGGAGTCTTGGAAGAATGAAATAAGATGTTACACTACATAATAATAACTATAACATGAACAGTGCATACTGTGAATATTTTGATAGAAAGAAAAACAAAAATACAAGGAACTTTTCTTCATATACTTTCATAAAAAATACTTTTGTGTGTAAATATTTGTTATACGTTTGTGTAATCTACTTTCTTAGAAACAACTTTGTAACACACTTTGTTTGTCAACTTTTGAGTTGTATTTCCTTGAGAGACTAGGGTATAGTCAGAATTTTTCAAGAAGACATTGACGGTTAGTCTTTGTGGTTGTAATAAAGTTTGATTATAGTGTATTAAGTTCTTGTGATAAGGCGAAATCACCTTGGAGGGTGGATTTGAGGTAGCTTAGTTAACAGCTAACCAGGATTAAAATATTTGTGTTAATTATTTTCATTCTAAGTCATTTCCTTGTTGTTTTGGGTAACAAAAGATTTTCATTCCAAAATCGAATTCACCCCCCCCCCCCCTTCTTGTGTTTCTGTTACCTTCACTTTAAAGGATATACGAAGAATCATCACCGATTGGAAGCTTCGATTGTAGAAAGGCACATCACAAAAGAATTTGTTGTGTTTTCTTCAAACTATTTGTCATAAGCAAGGTCTATAGGAATTCTAAAGTTTCGTCATGCTTACAGATACGAAGGTAGATGTACTCAATGTTTAAATGTTATGTCAATTTCTCGGGATATAGTTCTTCAAACACATTTTTATATATTGAATAATTTTAATAAAGTTCAACCTTATGCATCTACTCATGAAAGACTTATCAGGGAAAAATATCCTCGAATGAGTGACAAGTGGTTGTTGAAAAAGCATAACAAGAATTTCATAAGTTGGTTTAATGAAAGAATTTCTAATGATGATAGTGTATCATAGACAATTAAATGGATGTTATACATGCCAAAAGTTAATGTAGTAACTTGGACTACATACGACATTTTTAATTTCTCCTTTTATACAAAATCAAAAGATGATTGTACAATGTAAATTAGTGGGGTTATGGGTGAGACCAAATTCATGTATTTATCTAGTTTGAAAGATAAGAATCCTATATTGGCATCTAGATCATACTTTGTGGTCATTTATGAGATTCGGGAGATTGATTTTTTTATCAAAGTGCCTTTATTCAGAAAATGTGCTTGCTGCATTTTTCAATGTTGAATTCTTCTTATACTTCAAATTGTGGGATCCATATATATGGTTTACTTATGCTAATTAAAATCTTATGGAGAATTTTCTCATGGAAGAATGAAGTACTTATAGGATTCTTGAACCACTTGAGGTTAATTTTAGAGAAAATGCACTCACTTCTTTTTACTTCAAACAATGGGATCCAAGGGTCTCACTACTACGTAAAAGCCATTTCACAACGGTTAGAAAAGGGATACCACCACACCTTACCAATCATTGTGAGGTAAGGGTGGTTTTATATATGATGCTTTCCACTACGATCGTGCGACCATGATTATAAGTTATGTAGCACGCTAACTACCACAACAACTACTTTAAAAACCGTTGTGATATTCTTTAAAGCATAACATTTAACAACGGTTGGTATAAACAACCGTTGTGATACATACATTGAGTTTATTATAAATTATGTGGAATTCTTATTTTGCCAATGTTCATTAAACATATAACATTTCAATCTGATCTAGAACATTATAATATGACAAACTAAGTTATATTAGAAGAACAGGTTTACTTAAATTCTAGACAAGAGTTCTTCAATTCTTTATTTGTATTTTTCTCTTTAATAGTTAAAAATTTAATTAATGTTTCTAGTTATTCAACCTCCTCTTCCCTCACCTCTAGTTCATTTTGCAAAATATTATTTACTTTGCAAACAAATTTAGAGGTGGAGAAAGGGGCGGTTGAAGAACTACAAGCATTAAATAAAGTTCTAACAGTTAAAGAACGGAATATAGATAACGGACAGAAGAATTATTGTCTAGAATTGAATGTGTATTTTTTTCTAATATAACTTTATCTTTCTGTAGCGGTAAAAAAATTGAGATTAATTTATTGATTAACTTAACTCATAAAGCAAGAGTCGACACCGCGCTTTTATTGTTTCCAAAGGAAAAGGGAAAAGGAACAAACAAAATCCAAAGAAGTTTTAAAATAAAACTAATAAAAAGAGATAAGGGTTTGGGGGCTAATTATGCAAAGGGATGGTATTAGAACCCTAAACATCCATAGTACTTCATGGGAACCTCTTTGAAAATATGTACATTTTAGTTTGAAAAATGTGTTGTTTGCAAAAGATTGGAGAGATGGGGAAAGAAATATTTTTTTTTATTTTTGTGTTTGCCAAGACTTTCGAAGTCTCATGCCTACGTACCAACAAAGTGCAATGGAGGATCAAAACCTCGTAGTTCGTGGTAAAAATAACAAAGATGTTGGTTCTGATTCATTTTTAATGGAAAGATATTTTGTCATTTTAAGGAGAATACTCCACTAGTTATCCACAAGCATGAGAACTTTGCATCATCATGAGAAGGGCTCCAACTTGGATAAGGATCAACAAGTATGCCACTAGCTCTCACAGATGGAAAAAAAATTATCATTGATACTATGGGGATAGGAGAATTATATCTCAACCATGGAAACAACTCATGTCTAAACTTAGAGAAAAGTTTTTAAAAGGAAAAGTGCACAAAGGGAATAAAATAATTTGAATGAGTTATGCATTTTTAGTTTTTATGAAATTGGTCTAAATATGCTTAAAATGGATTAGCATTTATTAGGAAAAGGTTTTGAAATCACTTGACAAAAAGTCAAGGTTTTTTTAGAAAGTGGTTCAAGTTTGAAAACAAGAATTTTTTGAAAAAGAGATAGGAGATTTTGAAAATTAAAGAAGGAGAGGAGAAGAAGAGACTATCCTAGAGCATAAATAGGGGGAAAGATCTAACCAAGAGACAACAAGCTTTATGACATAAGTCAATCAAGAATTCCCTCCTTTGGATTAAGCTTCCAGCAAGCCCAAATAAGTAAATAATAATTCATGTATCAGATGAAACCAAAATAACCAAACCAAGTCTTCATAGATAAGTCCAAAGTCAAAGGCATTAGATGAATCCCAAGGTCTCAAATCACAAACTCCCAAAGCAAAGGTCAAAGTCCTAGCTCTAAGTTCATAACTCCATAACAATGCTAATGATAGTAACTTTAAGTCCATAAACCAAGAGGATCAAATTTTTTAGGGGTTTTTCTTTATTAATGTTTTTTACAAGGAATGAAAAAAAAGTCCAAATGGACAAAGAACAAGTGACATAATCACAAATAATATGATATGGGATGCTAAACATAAAGTATAAAGTAAATGGCATAAAATAAAGAGCATAAAGTAAATGACATTGAGGTAAAAGTTAATACAACAAAATATTAGTAAATTATGTTAGTAATCAAAATGAAAGACGGCTTGGTCATTCATTTGTAGAACACTCAACTATTCATCCACAAGCATGAAAACATGAACCCATACATCATTATGAGAATGGCTCAAACTTGGATAAAATCAACAAGTATGCCACTAGCTCTCATAAATGAAAAGGGAGCAATATTTTCACACAATACCATTAGGAGTAGGAGACTTACAATCTCACTTATAAAAATGTATTTGCTTTTGGGATAAATTTAGCGTTATGTTAAGTAATCGTAATTGGACTTATGTAGAAGTCACAATTATCTGAGACCGGTCAATAATAATGTTGTGTTAATACATGCCAGAGAAATGATATGTAAATCATTCTCCTAAAGTCATACCACACCAAAAAAAATGATCAAGCACAAAGGCGAGGAGGATGGTCCATTACTTAAACTCATACTTCATGGCACTTAGGATAAACTTATGCATCAATCCAAAGTACCTTAAGTGATCCATGATCAATTAGGAGGTAGATTTGAAATGATAAAAAATCATCAAATACCAATCCACACATCATGAATAAGATGGACACAAGTTATCCAATTGATCAAAAGGAAAAAGAAAGAGATGAAGAAGAAGGGGACAAGAGAAGTCACACCCAAATTGGACCAAATGTTTGATCAAGTCATCATCAAAATCAATCATCTATTTTGGTGGATTAGGATTTTCACCCCATCAACACCCAAGATCCATTGAGTTTGATGAGACTCGTGATCCAAACCATCATGATCCAAGGCTAACAGAAGTTCACAAAGGCCACACAAATATAAAATGCAATCAAATAAAATAAAAATGCACCAAAAGTATTTTTAAATGAATTTTAAAATAAAAATAAAATGAAAAATCCATAAAGTCCTTCAAAACACCAAATAAATGGCCAAGAAAATTATGGAAGGTTGGAAATAAAATAAGAAGCATGTAATAAAATTTTCAGAATTTGAAAATGTAGAGAAGTATTTTAAATCAATTAAAACAAAGGAGAAAAGAGAAAATTCGTGAAAAATAGAAAATCAGTTAAATAAAATGTGAAAAAAGAAAAATCAGATGAAGAAAAATAAAAGAGAACTTTAGAAATTATTTTGGGATTTTTGGATGAAAAATGAAATTACTATGAATTTTAAAAGAAAAAACAATTAAAAATAATAAAAGAAAAAGAATTAAAAATCAGAAAAACACAGAGCGTTGGATAACGCCTCAAATTTGGGGCAATGGTGATTTCTTCAGTTCCAAGTCATCATGTTCAACCCAATGGGGCATCCTACTCAAAAAGCTATTTGATCTCATTCTTTTTTCAATGTGTTAACATCATAACATAGATTACAATATACCAAGAAAGGTTTCATTTGGATGTTTGAGCATCAAGTTATGGCATGTTGAAGTTGGTATGAAAAACTGGTTATGTAACTTAGAAAAATTCAAGTGTCCAATGGCTGAAAATGACATGTAATGTCTCAATAAATTCCATGGCCTTCCGAGTATAATTTGACCTTGATCATTGAAGCAAACTTGTAGAGGGAATCAGAAATGACATTGTGCAAAAAGAATCAGTCTCAAATGTTGAAAGTTGAAGGAGTTATGAATCTTAAAAGTTGAGAAAAATCACTTGAAAATATGTCAAATTTCACTAAGTCCACAAATGACCTATAATGTCTTCAAACCTTTGATGATCCTCTAAGCATAATTGGCCCTTATCATGTAAAGAGGAGTTATAGAAGATGTTGAGAAGAGTCATATTCAAAAAGAAGAATTCAAAAATGTTGAGAATTGAAGGAGTTGTGATCCTTGGAACTTGGACTTCAAATGTTGACATTTTTTTGTCAAATCACTTGGAACAAACTTGTGTACTTGGACTTTTATTGCATTTAAAGGTACATGCATGATCATATGAACTCAAAATAAGGTGCCCTTGAATGTCTTTTTCTTATATTGCTCAAAACATGAGGTAACTTAGTGAAAAAGGCATGGAAATAAACATATGAACCTTTAACTTTTCTTGAGAAGTAAACTACACAGCTTTGATGTACTTTTGATCAAAATGAGAATGAAATATGCCTTAGAACCTTTGAGATCATGCATTGAAAGATAGTTCCCTTGAGAATTAATGGTTGGCCACACTTTGCTGAGGAATCAAAGAAAACCTAGTTGAGGAATCATGTTTGATACTCTTGATGACAAGCCCTACCTTGCATAATAAACTTAACGAAAACATATTTTGCTATTTGATTAATGGTTAAGCAATGAAGATATAAACACAAATGTAAAACATTAACAATGAGGTGTTTGATGATCCCTGCAAAAGCAAAACCCAAAGATGAGAGGAAGAGGGACCAAGAGGTGACCTTGTTTGTGTGCAAGGATACCAATGGTATGTGGGATCTTAGGGTTAAAAATTAGGGTATGACACTATCATATTATAATTTTCTAATGCAATCTGAAAAGTTATATATTCGGTAAGGGATTGGAAAAATACTCAAACCACATAAGATATAATAAATTATTCTTTTAAACAAACATTAAAAACAACATTCATCAACAATATCCATCAACAACAAAAAAACATAAACAACATACAAGATACAACAAACAACTCTTATTAAAAACAACAAAATCATCAACACATAACATAAACTACATATAACATACAACTTTTATTAATAACAACAACAACATATCAACTCATAGAATATTTTAGAAACACGTATGTCTCATAATGGAATCCTCGATGAAAGGAGGATGAAGCTGAAGTGAGAGATGCAAACTTGTGTAAATTTTGAATGGATGTCATTGGTTCTTTCACGCAAGTTTGCAGCGCTCACTTTAGATCCATTCTTGTTATTGAAACAAGCATCCCTACCTACAAGTCAAAACAAGCAAAAAGTTCAAAATTATGAAACAATCTATTGAAACATAAACAATAATACATAAACAGAATTTGAAACATATACTATTGTGAAGACGAACCTGTAAGGTAGCCATTTGGTAAGATTTGATGCAACAAAGGAAACTCTTCGACGAAGACGAGTTCGCTGCATAAGTTTGGGGTTTCTATATGAGAGAGACGAGTGACAAAGATGTTAGGATTTTGTTTTGAGAGAGACGAGTGAAAGAGATGTTAGGATTTTGTCTTGAGAGAGGCGGTGGTTCTCTTTTCTTAATTGGGTGTTGTAGGTCGATCTTTTTCATGATCTTTTTTATGTTGTTATTTTTATTTTGGTTTTATTGGTCGTAAAAGGGTGAGCACTCATTGTGCCTCTTTTGTATTAAACTGTTATTCTTGCTTATAAAAAATATATATTAAAAAGCGCAACTAAGAAAATTTAGCAGAAGTTTCTAATAAAACCAATACCCATTTTGCGAATCATCTTAATGTTCCTTTATTTAACTCATCATTAGCCTTTAATTTCCCTAAACTTAATATCATAGCTGCAACTGAGAAAGAAAAAGTTAACAATTTTTTTATCGTAAAAAAGAAAACTTATAGACAGGTATAGGACAGAATCTTCAACAATGTCAACTCAACCTTAACAATTTAAGCAACAAAAAAAAACATTCTAAAGATTCTAATCCTTAAGAGTATCTTTGGATCGATGAAATAGAATGGGATGATATAAACTTAAATTTTGTTGTTTGGATTAATTAAAAATAGATAAAATGGAGTGGAATCAGATGCAATGCATTCCATCTCATTTCATCACTTTCCATCATTTTTTGAATCCTTCAATTTAGGCAGAATGATACAATTATTTCAATTTAGGCTGAATGATAAAATTGCTTTCTTCCGTTGTGAAATATCCAAACAAAAATAAATATTATTTTTGTTTCATTCCACTCTGTTTCATTTCATTCATTTTACCGTAACCAAACATAGTTTAAAATTCCAAAAGAATAAGACTTGGAAATTGGTTGGCTAGTACTCCCTCCGTCCCTTTTTAAGTGTCTCTTTTTTATAAAAAAAAATTGCTCCTTTTTAATTGTCATTTACAAAGTTCAAGGTAAAATTAATTGTATTTTGTCAAAATTACCCCTAGGTAATTATTAAAAATAAATAATATAAATAATTAAGAGTATTATAGATAAAAGGAGAATTAATGTTGAAAAAATAATTAATGATTAGTTTTTTGATAGGTGCAAAAAGTCAAAAAAAAAAAATAACACTTAAAAAGTACTCCTTCCGTTCATTTTTAAGTGTTATTTTTTGATTTTTTACGCATACCAATAAAGTTAATCATTATTATTACTTTTTAAACAACAATTGTCATTTTATCTATAATACCCTTAATTTTTATTACATTCATTTTACTTTTTCTCTCTCCGTATTAATTACTTAGGGGTAATTTTGGTAAAAATGTATTTAATACTACCTAAAACGTTACCAGTGACAATTACAAAGAAATAAAAATTTATCAAAAAAATAACACTTATAAAAGAACGGAGGGAGTAACAGAGAGACTTCACCGCAGCATTAAAAGAAGAACTCAAACACTTAATATCATGATAATGGACAACAACCACTTTCGACACAAACTTGGAATTGGAATTGTCAGAATTGTCGTTAGGCATATCTGCAGATGCTTAGACCTTGGAAGAACAAGTTAAAACAGGTAGAGATTCCCCTGATTTCTTCTCTTCACAGCGTACCAAAGCTTTTGATTTATGATACTTACGATGAACCATTGAAAATACTTTATAACCTATATATCCATATCCATAATGAGAACAATCATGAGGTTCATATTCTGCCCTACTCACCGGCCTGCACTTCATCATCTACCTTACCTTCTCTTCTCTTTCATCTATTTATATTATGCTTTTAGGATTTCGTTTTGGCCGAAAAGCGCTTGCTTCGTGAATTTTATTTTGTTTTTAAAAAAAAGTTAAACATATCTTTAATCATGATAAAATATATTTTTTTATATACAAATACTTACTATATCTTCTATCCCAAAAAATGTAAGTGTAACTAAATGAATTAGACACTTATAATATTATTGCAAATTAAATTTAAATACCAATTGGAAGAGATAAAAATATATAAATAAAATATTCTATCTAATATGTTTATATTTTTTTTATTATTAATTTATATTAAAACTTATTTGGAGGTCTTTCAAGCATCTTCACGTCAAATTGTGATTTTTTTACTAAAATACCCCTGGTTTTCAAAAAAGAATCCCAAAATAACCCTAATTTCAAAAAAAAATCTCAATCTACCCCACTTTTAAGAGGAGGCGCCTGACAATTGGTGCCTCCTCTTAAATTTAGAGAGGAGGCGCCAATTGGATTGGCTACGGCTCCTTGTGAAGCCAATCCAATTGGCACCCATGTGTTAAGCTTAAATGGAGGCGTCAATTGGTTTGACACCAATGTGTGTTTTTGTGAATTTTTTTGAAAAAAAGTCTACATGATAGATAAAGTCGAAATTTGACTAATTCATATTAATATTAATTCTCGTTTACACAAAAAAGACTAATGTTGATGACTGGGATCACCTAACCGACCTCTGGTCCCACATCCCCTAGCTACCCGAACCCGTGGTCCTAACCCATGTTGATGATTCACCCCAGGTGTTTGAGTATCTGAGGGTCCAGGAACATCACTACCAACTGCATGAGATTGTCTGTTGAGATAGTCAGGCAAATCAGCGTAGTCTTGTGTATGCATTGAAGGTGTACCGCCATAGCTGAGTTCATGACCCATGCCAGAGTAGTTAGGTTGTGTTTGAATTATTGTAGGGCGGCCGGGAGGATTGAAGGGAGACATTGGTGTGAATTATGCGTCGAGGAAAGGTTGAAAAGATTGTTGTGGTATTTGGTAGACATATGGTTGTTAAAGGTTTCAGTTTTGAGATGTTTGGGCTTCTTGGCTATGGTATGAGGAGGGACGGTTGGTGTTAAATGATCGTTGAATGTTTTGGCTAAGGTGGCTTTAGTAGAGTGATGTGTTGGGTGTGAAACGATGTTGGGTCTTTGGATGATGATCTAGTTGTTGGTGGTGGTACGGGGTATGCTCTTGGTATTGTGGTTTAGTGTATGGTATGTTAGGATTGTATGTTTGTGTGTTTGTGGAACGGAAAGTTTGACAGATAGGGGGTTGTGAGTATCCGGCCTGACAATGTTGTTAGGGGTTAGATGTTGAAGCTTCTGGTGTGTAAGTTTCCTGGCGTGGGTCGTATAGGTACATATCCTCCGCGATGAACTCAAAACCAACTGATCTGTACCAAGCCATATAATTACGACTTGGTTTTTCTTCAATTGGCATCACATTGTCAGTTAAGAAGAAGAAGAGACTGAAACACGGGTCGATCATATGTTGAACAACAACATTGAAGATGATGATCAACCAGCGTCATTACCTCCAAGTCATGTATACAATCCGCCTCAACATATGACAAACATGAATCTGCATGATGATGAAACATCCAACAGTGTTTTTTATAACCCATATCCATGATTAGAAGGCGAGTTAAAGGTGGAAGACATGTTCCGCACTAAACAAGAATGTGTGCAAGCTATCAAAAAAATTCACATGAATAACTCTGTTGATTTCATTGTGAAACGCACTAATTCGAGAAGATATGTCATCGAATGTCATAACATCCTTTGTAAGTTTCAGTTGGCTGTGTCTCACAAAAAGAGAAGTGAATCTTGGGAGATAGCTTCTATAGACCCACCTCACAGTTGCATTACAACTAACGTTGAACAAGATCACCGTAAATTAAGCGCTGCATTGATATGTCAAGACATTTTGCCGCTTGTTAACAAAGACCCATCAGTGAAGGTGAGTATAATAATATCTCATATCAAAACAAGATATAATTATACTCCATCTTACAAGAAAGCGTGGATTGCAAGGACAAAGGTTGTTGAACAGGTATTCGGCAACTGGGAGGATTCATACAAAGAATTGTCACGGTTCTTATGGGTCCTAAAAACATACGTATCAGGAACTGTTACAATTATGGAGACATTGCCAGCAGTTACGCCAGACGGAACCTGTGTTGTTGGAAATAGAATCTTTCACCGCCTCTTTTGGGCGTTTGAACCGTGCATCAAAGGTTTTGCATTCTGCAAACCTATTATTCAAATTGATGGAACATGGTTATACGGAAAATACAAGGGTACTTTGCTTATAACTGTTGCACAAGACGACAACAACAATGTCTTTCACATTTCCTTTGCTCTGGTTAAAGGTGAAACCACTGGTGGTTGGGGTTTCTTTCTTCGACATATCAGAACACATGTCGCTCCACAAGCCCATCTCTGTTTGATTTCAGATAGACATGCTGCCATTGAGAGTGCTTATAATAACCATGATAACGGATGGCATGATCCTCCTTCTACTCATGTCTATTGCATTAGACATATCGCACAAAACTTCATGTGTGCAATCAAAGATAAGAACCTTCGCAAAAAAATGGTGAATGATGGGTATGCTCTAACTCAGCCGTCATTTCAATATTGCCGTGATGAAATTAGATTGTCTAATGCAGATGCATGAAGATGGGTGGATAACATACCAGTAGAGCAGTGGACAAGGGCATTTGACGGAGGCTGTCGATGGGGCCACATGACAACAAACCTTGTGGAATGCATGAACGGCGTATTCAAAGGTATTAGAAATCTACCAATAACAACTTTGGTTAGAACAACCTATTATAGGTTGGCTTCTACCTTTGCAACCAGAGGTGAAAGATGGAGTGTAGTGTTAATGTTGGGTCAAATATTTAGTGAATGTTATATGAAAGTGATGAAATAGGTGGACTTTCATATATCATTATCTTTTTGTTACAACAAGGATCACAACAAACATCACTACAATATAAGCAAACTTAAAACATAACATTTCTAACTGATTACAACAATCAAACTGATGTCATCTCGTCCAAACATCATTTCCCTAGCATCCTTATCAGTTTTGACTCGCACCCAACCAAATATAATATCGAGTCTCTCAATACTTCTAATTTTTTCCCTTCTGGTATTTTTCCATCTAACCAACGAACCAACTCCCTCTTCAGTTGATCAAAACTACTAATATTCCAGAAGAGCATCAACATCGGATGTTTGTCTCTCGAATAAACCATTTTTCCATAGCGGCGATGAACACCAAACATGTTTGCAAAATGATGAAATGAGATATGGAAAAATGATTCAGACAACACATCAATTAATAACACAAAAAATTTCACTTTACACTAAGGCACCAGACCAATTGGCGTCTCCTCTTCAAACTAACACATGGGCGCCAATTGGATTGGCAGCACCATGTGTTATAGCCAATCCAAAATCCAATTGGATTGGCGCCTCCTATTTTTGTTTAATTAAGGACAAAGAAATTCAAAAGTCAATCGCTAAATTCGTCGTTAATTAGACAAAAATGACTAACATAACAATTTTAAAGAGTTTTAGATCTAAAATTTAGGGCTTTATTTTTATTTTATATTTGTTTTTCTTAATATGTTATTGTTTAATTCCTCATTTTATAAATAAGGGTATATCATTCACTAGTCCAAGTGGAATCCATGTCATTAGAGTATTTGCAATGTCATTAAAAACACTATACATCATCACCTTTTTTTATCAAAAATAGAGATGAAGGACCAGAACTGTTTAAAAATAAAATAGGAGGGTGATTTCGTGAATGAAGAATAATTGGGGGATCGAAACTGTAATTTAGCCAAATTACTAAAAGTAATGTTATGAAATTTTAAAATTATATATATATATATATATATATATATATATATATATATATATCACCAAAGTGTCAAACTTAGTAACATGACATCTCCGATAACTCTTTACTGCATATTCGTATAACAAAAATCATCATTGATTGAAAGTTATTATCATATAGATTGTTAGATCTGTACTTTTATGATTGACAACAATTTTGTTAAAACATGTATCACAACAAGATGTTGAGCAAGATGTCTTGACATGTTGATCAGACATCTTTGTAGGTTTTGTTTTTACTTCTTAGAAGACTTATTTTATTATGAGATCTCTGAAGATTCTCTAAATATTCAGTTATCATATATGACCGTCCAAGAAGGATTATTTTAGGAACTCTTGTTTCGTTTCCAACAGTGCACTTGTTTCATAAAAAGGGATGTTTAGACATTTTAGGAAACAAGTGATCTTGTTCCTGATTTTATGCAGAAAATTCTGCAGACTTTGTGCAACAGTCCATATCAGATCTGGTGTGGGCTTAAGCCTAAGCCCATGCTTACCAAAGGTTATTTAAAGAGAATGTTGCTAACCTAATTAAGAAGAAGAGAGAGTTACGCTTATGCAGTGTCAAATTAGGGTTTTTAGTGTTCTTTGTTACTTGTGAGCCACACTTATATCTCGTTGATATTAGAGTTGGATTGTGTCTTTGTGTTATAATTGTTAATCACTCATGATCTTTTAAGCAAGAATGGATTATATGTTATGGAAGAGTGTCTTATATTATTTGGTTAAAGTCATTATCACTGTGTTTGATTGAAGGGAAGTGAGAGGGGCCTCATATCTAGGAGAGTCTTTGATATAAATTCCAAGGGTAGTGATTAGGTGAGAAGTTTGTAAAACTAGAGATTGTTTAGAACTTCAAACTAATAATATTATAGTGGATTTCCTTCCTGACTTGGATGCCCCCAGATGTAGGTGACGTTGCACCGAAGTGGGTTAACAATTGACATGCGATCTTTACTTTTCCTGATTTTTACACTATAATTATTTCTGATGTGATATGTCATGATCCTGGTGTCGTGATATCGTATACGACATATGTTATCTGCTTACTATTATTATTATGTGAAGTCCTGATATTAGTGCCGTGGCATAGCATACGATATCTAATATCTGAATACCAGAATTTCATATATCATGTCTATAAAATTTAATATCAATCAGAAATCATTTGACATGTCAACAAGATACATAAAAACTAACGTCTTACAAAACTTCATGAAAATCGTTAATTTTTATCATTCTCTTTAACATATCAAATGATTTTTTATTGAAATGAAAGTTTATAGGCATGATATATATGATAGTTGTAACACCCCGATAAAAATATGATAATTATTTAATTTAAGTTAATAGTATATTTATTAATTTAATTAAATAATTGGATTATTATTGGAATTATTATTATTGGAATATAAAGTTGGAATCAGTAAAAAGTCCCATTTTTTTTTTGGTAAAAAGGGTTTTCACGTGAAAAGGGGGAAGCGACTGAAAAGTGGAAAAGGGCAAAGAGGAAGAGCAAGAGAACACGGGTTGAAGAAAGGAAAAGCTTGAAGCTAAAGGATTTGCCGGATTAACTCAGGTAAGGGGGGTTTATCGTCGTTTAATGGGTATTATGGGTTAACATGTACTGGGTAGTGATAAACCATTGAATCGACTCTAAATGGAATGATGAATGCTGAAATTTGTGAACTTTTGGATGAATGAGATATGAGTATAATTGAAGAAAATTCGTAGGAATTGGATGTAATAAGATTAGAGATTGTGAAATTGACTGTGTATGATCTGTGTTAGACAATATGAATGAATGTTGTGTAAAAAAATTGGATTGTGGAAGGTTGGATCTGAGAAATCTCGTAGCAGAGAAAACCCATAGCAGATCTGGAATTGTGGTTTCTGGTCATACGCGTATGGCACTAGGCAATACGCGTATGAGATGGCCTGGAGGGAAGGGATCTGGCGCTGATACGCGCCATACGCGTGTATTACGCGTAGCCTGTGAGTGGTACGCGTATGGGGTAAGGCCATACGCGTATGGAGGAAGAAGATGATGTTTTAAACGTAGTTCGTTTCTGTCGGTACGCGTATGGGAGAAGTGGTACGCGTAGCATACGCGTATGAGACAGGTAATACGCGTATGGGCTTGGCTAGGAAATGGGCCATACGCGTATGGGCATGAGGCATACGCGTATGGGCAGAAGTTGGATTTTTCTTAGCTATTGTTGTGCAGTTTTTGGTCGTTTCAGCTGAGTGATGCAATTTAGCTGATGTATGATATAGTAGGGATCATTTCCCGTTGTTTTGAGCAGTATAGGTATTAGTAGAGTGTGCTAATACTGTGATTTATTATTTGGCATGATATGATATGATTCTGTGATAAACATGCTGATGATGTATGATGGTATGCATAATGCTGTGAATGTATCTGTTATGTATGCAATTGTGAATGGACTGTCTATGGCTTAGAGTGTGAGCATATGTCTATCTTGGATTGTGTTGATGTTTGCATGCTAGGTGATTTAGCGTGTATAGCATGGCCTTTATGGTGGTAGCTAATTCCCATGGTGAGGAATTAGTGAGTGAGTTGTTGTGGATTGTTGTTGATGTTTGCATGCTAGGTGATTTAGCGTGCATAGCATGGCCTTTATGGTGGTAGCTAATTCCCATGGTGAGGAATTAGTGAGTGAGTCACTAGGTCTCAAATGAGTGAGACTAGTGAGCTTGGTAGCCGTATCTGGGTTTGATCGGTGAGGTTGAACTATGTGTTCACGAATAGTCGGTACCGCATGCATGGAGTCTCATTGCATAATATATGTATGGCGTATAATATGAATGGATGTATTCCAATATTATACGTGTGTTTTGTGTTGGGTTGAGTATGATTATGATTTTGAGTTGATGTTGCCGTTGCTGAATGTGTGATCTGATTAGGGTGATGAAATGTGTTAATTTACTTAGCATTACATGATATTTTATAATGCTTATTATATCGATTGAGGAACTCACCCTTACAACTATATTTCAGGTAACGAGCAGTGATTGAGTAGAAGCTAGTGCTTGGAGTCTAGTGTAGTTCCTTAGTGGGTCATGCTCTGGTATATGTAACATCGGGAAGGGATGTTTTACCTTGTTTTTATTTTGGTGGTTGAACAATTTTACATGTAATGTGTTACATGGATTTGCATGTTGTTAGATTTATATCCGCTGCGAATTGTGCAATATCTTATTTTGATTAATAAATGAGCATGACAAACTATTTTGGTGAATGGTGTGAAGTGTCAAGTGTGACACCCTTAATTGCATATCTACTCTGATTTATATTTTGTTGTTTTAATTAATTATTGGGGTATTTTAGAAGGGTGTTACAATAGTACCTTTCAATTCAATGATGAGTTTTGTTATATGGACATAGGGTGAAGAGTTATCGGATGTGTCATGTTACTAAATTTGACATCTTGGTGTAATTTGATCTGACTCTATTTGAGTCAGGATAAAATGACACCAAGGTCTCAATCTTAGTAACATGACACCTCCGATAACTCTTTACCGCATATTCGTATAACAAAATGCATTGTTGAATTGAAAGTTGTTATTATATAGACCATATCTATAAAATTTAATATCAATCGAAAATCATTTGACATGTCAACGAGATGCATAAAAACTAACGTCTTACAAAACTTCATGAAAATCGTTAATTTTTATCATTCTCTTTAACATATCAAGTGATTTTTTATTGAAGTGGAATTTTATAGGCGTGATGATCTATATGATAATAGTTTTTAATCCAACAATGGATTTTGTTATATGGATATAGGGTGAAGAGTTATTGGAGGTGTCATATTACTAAGTTTGACACTTTTGTGTCATTTGATCCTGACTCTATATGGGTCAGGATCAAATGACACCATGGTGTCAAATGTAGTAAGATGACACCTCCGATAACTCTTTACTGCATATTCGTATAACAAAATCCATTGTTGAATTGAAAGTTATTATCATAAAGATCATGTCTATAAAATTTAATATCCAACTGTTTCATAATGAGTGATCTAGTTGACAATTTCACACATATTAAGAAAAATGAATGAATGAAAGAGAAAGAATGATATTTTTACTAAAGTACTCTTATCATATATTGGGAATGATAAAAGTAATATTAATTAGAGGGTAAAATTGGAAAATATGCATTGGAAATTGAAATTGGTCATTCATTTTGGGACACTATTTTATTCTAAATTGGTCACTCATTGTGGGACGGATGGAGTATCAGTCGGAAATCATTTGACATGTCAACAAGATACATAAAAACTAACGTCTTACAAAATTTCATGAAAACCGTTAACTTTTATCATTCTCTTTAACATATCAAATGTTTTTTATTGAAGTGAAATTTTATATGCGTGATTTATATGATAATAGATTTCAATCCAATAGTGGATTTTGTTATACGAGCATAGGGTGAAGAGTTATCGAATGTGTCATGTTACTAAGTTTGACACTTTTGTGTCATTTGATCATAGTCAAGATCAAATGACACCAAAGTGTCAAACTTAGTAACATGACACCTCTGATAACTCTTTACCACATATTCGTATAACAAAATTCATCGTTTGATTGAAACTACACAAATATATTATATTATAATTATTATTATACTAATTTAAAACCTTTGATATTATTTTAATCTAATGAATATAAATAATCACTTAATGACTCTAGATTCTTACTTAAAATGATTTTCTCCTATTTTTGATAATAAATAGTTTTTACTTTATCAAATCGTAATTTCTTCTTCTCATAAAATTAAATAGATCTCTCCCACTTTTTTCACAATTAAATGACACTTCATTTAAAAAAAACATAATTCTAAATATTTCTTAAAAAAATCAAGATTCTTAATAGAAAAACTTCTTATTTTAAAACAAATTTCACTCTTTTATTTGCTTTTAATAAAATCATGTTCAAAATGTGTATAAAAAAATTAAATAATGAACGATGAGCACATAAAAATGTAGTTGAGAATAAAAAAATAAAAAATATATATATTAAATGAAATTTGTTTACAAATGTTAAAAATGATAGAAAACTTATCAATTTCATTGTTTACTTTATATATATATATTTATGGGTTAATTATTACTCATTATTTATTTTTATTATTTATTTTTTATATAGTTTTTTTTATATAATTTAGTATGCTATTTAAAAATATATCAATTTTATAGTGTATTTTAAGTAAATATAATATTATTTTATTTAAATAAAAAATAGTAAATTTGTTTAAAGTTCAGAAATTTTTTTATTTAAAAATAATTTTTATTATTAATAAAAATTAAAAATCACATATTTTAAAGATATATTAATAAGAATATGTGAATTGAATATGATTTTATTTAATGAAAAAAAATTGAGTTGTTTAAAATTAAGAGTAAATATTATTTTATGAAAAATAAAATTTATTACTAAGAAATATTTAAAATTACATATTTTTAAAAAATATTTATAGAAATCACGTGATTTTAATTATTATTTTCTAAAACACGTGATTTTTAATATTTCTTAATAAAAAATGTAATTTTTTAATTAAAAAAATATGTATTCTTAATTTTAAACAAATTTCACTATTTTTAAAATATTATTATATTCTATTTAAAACTAAATTATTATGTGTTAACTATTCATTATTTAGTTTCTAGTATTTTTTATACACATTTTGGGTATTATTTTGTATTGTTTTTAAAAATTAAACAATTTTATTATTTACATTAAGTGAATAAAATATGATTTTATTTAAAGACAATAAAAATAAAAACGTGAAATTTGTTTAGAAATAAGAAGACACTTTTTTTTAAACTTTGAGTCATAATATTTGTAAAAAAATATTTGTAATTATGTTTTTCTTTTTTAAAAATCAAGAATTAATTAATTGTTATAAAAAATGTTAAAAATCTATTTCTTTTATGAAAAGAAGAAATTATATTTTAATAAAATAAAAGTTATTTATTACCGAAAATATGAGGAGATTATTTTAAGTAAGAATCATAAGTCAGTAAGTGTTATTTCTAGCCATTAGAATAAAATAATATTTAAGATTTTAAATGAGTGTAATTATTAGTGTAATATATTGGTGTTATTATATATATATATATATATATATATATATATATATATATATATATATATATATATATATATATATATATATATATATATATATATATATATATATATATATATATATATATATATATATATATAAACGTATACTATATGTATGCTATTTTTATGTGAGAAAATTGATTGAGAATAAAAATGATACATAATCTCACATATATATATTTTAAATCTAATGATTCAGATTCACTCTCATATTCTCACATAAAAATAGCATTATCATATATATATATATATATATATATATATATATATATATATATATATATATATATATATATATATATATATATATATATATATATATATATATATATATATATATATATATATATATATATATATATATATATATATAAAAACAATACAAAGATAAGTGTTAACTGGCACAAGAAGTGCCAAGCAAAAAAAAAGTCTATTAATGCACCCACGATGAGGCTATGGCAGTCGCGAGAAATCTAGTAGCTTTTTTTTTCTTTTTACCATTATTTTTCTTCAAAATATTTCTGAGTCACAAATATTTTTTCACTGGTCTATTTTACTCACTTCTTCCTCATTTTACCTCCTATTTTACTCAAAAGTTCATTGATTTTATCAAAGATACTCGAAAATATTACGCAATGACAGTGCGTAATCACAACCGCAAACTTTCTTTGTTGATTGTTCTCAAGTAACTTGTCTTTAAATTAAAAATTTCAACATAACAAAATGTTTACCTTATCAATGAACATCACCTATCTATTTTGTTTTTTTTATCAACATTCTCATTCCCTTCTTCAATCCAAACAAATCCAAAATTTTCTTTCAACATCACAAGTACTCAATATGTCCCTCATCTCATCTTTGTTCATTCAATTTGACAGGATAATCACACAATCAACGTACAAAAGCATTTTTCCATAAGTTTGTAAATTTTATAACGAAGTTAATCAAAGTCACATTTAAACACACACTTTCGAGGTATTTTTAAAGTTGTAACGACTAATAACAAGGTATAATATTTTGGGATAGTAGGCATAAACCTTTGGAGTTAGGTACCTAGTTTTCCTTATGTTATATGGTTCCTTTCATATATATATCTTTTGTCTGGTTAATCGTGTTGGAACAAGATCAAACTTGTTCAAGGTGAATCAATGGTGGAAGTTGTTATTTTAGTGGTAGAAAGGTTAATTGAGGAAGATGATGAAAATAGAGAAATAAGAAAAATTGAGATGAGAATATTGAATGGCATTATCTGAAGGCATTAACCACAAATATTACAATTGAGGTCTATTTATAGTGTACAAACCACTAAACAACAAAGCATCCAAAACTGCCTAATAAAACAAAACTGTTTTTCTGTTTTGGCTTCAGAAAATTGCTATTTCTGCAGCAAACAAGAAGCCTTCCAAAATAGCTTCTCAAATAAGCTATTCTCCAAAAAAACTTCAAAAGCCAATTACACTGTATTTGACTTATTCTAATCATCCAACACACCACCTTAAGTCAAATGCTCAATGTTCTTCATGCCCAACCTCACCACGAGTCGTTGGAAAACATCATTCGTAACCGCTTTCGTCAACAAGTCCGCTACTTGTTCTTCACTTCTGCAGTAGCTCAAACGTAACTGTCCAGAACTCACTAAATCTCTCAAGTAATGGAATCTCATCTCAATATGCTTGCTCCTCCCATGTGATATGGGATTCTTAGCAAGATTGATGGCTGAAATGTTGTCCACCAACAACAAAACAGCTTCTCTCATGCTGTTGTCCAGCTCACGCAGTAAGTTCACAAGCCACACAGCTTAGCATGCACACAATGACGCTGCAATGTACTCCGCCTCGCAAGAAGAGAGAGCAACCATCGGCTCCTTTTTAGAACACCAAGAGATTGGTACTCCGTCGAACATAAAGACATAATCAACCCTAGACTTTCAATCATCTTTATCTCCGCACCAATTGGAGTCGGTGTATCCAAGTAAATTGCACCTTTTGCCCGTGTCACTTGCCGGAAACAAAATTCCACAGCCAATAGTACCTTTCACATAACGAAGGATCCTCTTAACCGCTGCCAAGTGTGATACCTTTGGCCTCTCCATGAACCTACTAGCAATACCGACACTAAATGCTAAATTTGGCCGCGTATTACACAAATAACGCAATGATCCAATCAATCTCCGGTATTGAGTCGGATCCACATCTTGCTCTTCCTCGCTTTTGGATAGTTGTGACCGTGCCTCGGCTGGAGTTATGGCAGCATTACAATGCTCCATATCACACCTCTTTAAGATCTCTAAAGCATACCTACTTTGATGCATGAGCAGCCCCAACTTTGTCTTTTGGAACTCTATGCCTAAGAAGTACTTCACATACCCAAGGTCACTCATTTCAAACTCCTTCATAAGCTCTTCTTTGAAGCTTGAAATGTACTTTTCACAACTTCCAGTAATCAACAAATTGTCCACATATAGACAAAGTATGATTACTCCTTCGCTTGCACCCGATTTCACATAAACACCATGCTCGGACACACACTTTTTGAAACCAATGTCGTTAAGAAAACCATCTATGCGTTTGTTCCAAGCTCTTGGAGCTTGTTTCAAACCATATAGTGCCTTCCTCAACTTGTAGACCCTTGCCTCTTGATTTTGAACAACAAAACCAGGGGGTTGTCCAACATACACCTCCTCATCCAATGGACCATTCAAAAATTCCGATTTGACATCCATTTGATATAACGGCCAGCTATTGTTATTTGCTATCGCAACAACTAACCGGATGGTTTCATGTCGAATAACCGGAGAAAATACCTCATCAAAGTCTATGCCTTCCTTTTGCAAAAATCCCTTTGCAACTAATCGAGCCTTATGCTTGATTATCTCGCCTTTCGGATTCGCTTTCACTTTGAAGACCCACTTCACACCAATTGCCTTTTTACCTTTCGGTAAGTTAACCAACATCCAAGTATTGTTTTTCTCAATCGATTCAAGCTCTTCCTTCATTGCATTCATCCACTTTGGATCGCTTAATGCCTCCTCTGTATCTACCGGTTTGGATTCAGCCATTAAAGCGAAATGAATGAGATCACCATCATTATTGATATCACTATCACGGAATACCTCACAATCTCGGAGTCTTTGAGGCATACCTCTCTGCCTCGCTGGTCGTATACTCGATTCACCATTCTCCGTTGCGAATGGTTGCTGTCCAGCATCATTAACAGGCTGAAAATTCAAATTTCCTCCCAGGAAATCGATTTCCCCATGTGGTAAACCGATTTCTGGGCCTGCATTTCGAATCTTAGCAGCTTCAGGAAGTGCAATTTCGGGCTGGAAATCGATTTCCCCTTTCTAGGAATCAATTTCCTGGACTGGTATATCAGAAATTCTGCTGTCAAAAGTCTGAATTTCATCCACGATCACGTCTTGACTAATCACGATCTTCTTGATACTCATATCAAATAACTTGTAGCCTTCGGTAGGATGATAACCAACAAGCAACATTTTTTCACCCTTGTCATCTAACTTCTTTCGAAGTTAACCCGGAATATGTCGAAATGCTACCGAACCGAAAACACGCAAATGACTCAAGCTCGGTTTGAATCTGGACCATACCTCTTCTGGAGTAACCTTTTCAACTTTCTTTGTAGGATACCTATTCAGCAAATAGGCGGCAGTAGAAACGGCTTTACCCCAAAGCGCTTTTGGTAAATTCTTCGCTTTCAACATGCTACGCACCATGTTCATAATCGTCCGATTTTTCCTCTCGGCAACACCATTTTGCTGAGGCGTATAAGGTGGTACAACCTCACGCACTATACCTGTAAGACCCCAATTTTGTCCCTAAGATCCCTCATGGCATCATAGCATTGCATTGCACAGCCTCAAGGATCATTGAGCATCTTGGCTTCCTTTCCTTTTGGGTTGGGATCTCTTGTGAGTGGTTTGAGATCACCAAGCATGCTTGAATTGTATATCATTGCTTTTCTTGTTTTAATCACTAACCAAAAGCACAAAAATATGTCACTAACATTTGTTTTGTAGCTCAAGCAATCACCAGGTCAAGAGCTTCAAGGAGATTCCTTTGTGCAAGAGATGAGGTATTTTCTTGAGAAGAGGACCACATGATTATCATATGGAGCTTACATGAGCTAGGGTTTCATTTTGAAGCAATTTCCCCAAGTGGTAGAGGCTTAAGCTAATCAGAACATGTCAAGGTCATTTGAGGACCAAAAATCAACTGTGCAATCAACTGAGGGCTATGAGGTGGGGAATTGAGTTGAGACACCTCAATCATGTTCAAATAAGGCCTATTCATCATTCTAAACATCCATCTTGAAGATTCAAAGGTCATGGCAAAAGTTACTAAAAATGGAAAATGACCTGTAATTCAAAGTTTCCAAATTTGGCAAGTTTTTGGTCTACATTCAACTTGACTTGTCAATATCAAAGAAGTTTCAAATGGATTTTTGGTGAACATGAAAGTTGTAGATATTTGTCTCCCCTTTCCAAAAAGTCCTAATTCATGTCCATATGATGAATGGTTGAGAAGTTACGGTCATTTGATCACAAGGTGTGCATGGAAATTCAAAATGGTATAACTTTTGATACAAAGCTCCAATTTGGTCCATTCTTTTTGAAAAATGTTTCTCTTGATCAAGACATCTCAAATCAAGCTTTGCCATGCATGGGAAAAGTGTGTATGCTCATCATTTCTCATGTGATCATTTTGGAGGGAATTTCCATAATTCAAATTTGGCTTATGATACAAGCAAAACACCAATTCCATGTTGATCCTTGGTTGATTTTAAGTGAATTCCAAGCATTGCATCAGGAAGAGCACGTGGAACATGGCCATGCAAGCTCAATTTGCAATTTTGTAAGATACTTGAAATCTCACTAATCATGTTTAGCCAAGGCCTAATTGGGATTTCAGTGTGATTAACAGGGCATATAAATACCAAACCCTAACGATAATCACAGAGACAGCACCATTTCAGATCTGAATTTTCAAGTTCCCTCCATTTTTCTCTCTCTTTGAAATTCATTTTTCTTCATACGAACACCAAATCTCTTTGCATATTCTTGTTCCTGGTGCAATTCTGAGCAAGATCCATCCATTACTTGAAGCAATTCAGTCCATATTCGAGTTGTTCAAGTGCATCTTCATGGAAATGGATTTTGGAAATTGAGCTAGATCCAGGTGGTTTCAGCTGTTGATTCTTGCACAAAGCTTCAAGTCAAGTATAGTGGAGTAGATCTGGAGCTTTTGAGAGATTGAACACGCGTGAACAGCAACCTGCATTTCCAGGTGATGAAAATTCGCTCCTCTCGTTTTGCTATTTTCTTGATATAGATGTGTAGATCTTGTTGCCTAGGTCATGTAGATATGATTAGATTTAAAAATGATCAAGTAATAAGCATGTATGATGAACTTCAAGTTTAGATCTAGAAAATGTTTTCGCTCGATCTGGAAAGTACATGATGATTTAGTTGAAATGATTGTGATATTTGGATTCCTCTTGGAAAGACGCTTCGATTGATATAAGATTTGATGATTTATGGAAAATTTGGTCGTAACTCCGCCGGAATCTCACCGGGGAAGACGACCGGAGCTACAGCTCCGACGTCTGGTTTTCCTAGAGTTTTGACTGTTGCCACGCGAGCTTTGAATGATGATTAAGCATGCCAACACATTAAATGAAACGCATCATTTCATTTATGCTTGCGTGTTTCCATGTGGCTGCTTATGTGTGTGAATGATTGGATGTCATGCTTTTGACCTTGCCATGTGTACTATTGACTGCTGATGTGTGTGCTAGCGCTGTTTAGTGAAGCTGTGCGTTTTGGCATTTGAACGTGATCCGTTGATTTTTTGTGCGCGCCAGATCGTGCGCTTGTGGTTTATTCTGAATTTATTTCAAATAATTCTTTTCCCTCCATTTCTTTTTAATATGTCAATTATTTTGCTCATCTTAGAAAATTCATAAAAAAATAGAAAAATGATCCAAATTGACTCCAATTTTTTTACCTAGTTTTGCATAAATGTCTAGATTTTTATGGTATTAATTTTGTGAATTGTGGATGTCTGGTTTTTGATTTGTGAATTTTTTTGATCCATGCCATGCTATTTTGATATGTTGCATTCAATGCTTTATGAAATCTTCATCTTTGATCCAATTGATCTGATTTTTTGTGTGCTTAATATTCATACATGATTGTAAGACCCCAATTTTGGCCCTAAGATCCCTCATGGCCCATATCATATCATATCATAACCTCAAGGATCATTGCATGCCTTTGCTTCCCTCCTAGTGGGTAGATTGCCTTGTGGGTTGTTTCTTGATCACCAAGCATACTTTGCATTTGTATATTCTTGCTTTTCATATGTTTATTAACCAAAAAGTACAAAAATATTGTCAGTCTAACCTTGTTGCTTGCAGTTAAAGCGATCATCAGCAATTAGGTCAAAGTCAGTCATCAGTCAGTCAAAGCAATGGATGGTGGCCATTCTTGCGGAATTTGGGCACCATGATCAATAATCAAGAGTTCATACATCTTGGGACATCATTTGAAGTCAAGGTCTCAAGGAATTAGGGTTTGGAATTCATCAGAAGTGGTCCAATCATCCAAAACCCTAGAAAAGTCAAACTTGGTCAACTGTTGATTTAATCAGTGATTTGATGGATAGAATTGATCTGAAGGAGTTCATTCATGCTTTTATAAGTCTCATCTATCATGTCAAACCTCATCATGGAAGAAAATCAAGCCAATCAGAAAATTTTCCAGAAATAGAAAGTGGACCTGTAATTTCAACTGCCAAAAATGGAAACTTCTTGATCTTAAACTTACATCATGATAAAAGCTCCAAATGAATTTTTGCCCAACATGAAAGTTGAAGATCTTGTCTTCCCGTTTTCAAAAAGTCCAAGAACATCAAAATCCCATGTGTGGTTGTCAAGATATGATCAAATCATTTTCACCAATTTTTGAACTTCAACAAGCCATATCTCTCAAACCATAAGGCCAAATTTGGTGGGGTTTTTTCCTACAAACCACATTTTTCATCCTCTTTCCAAAAATATAAATTTCATGACCTAAAACCTTACCATTCAAAATGGCATTTTTGGACCTTTTTCATTTAAATTCAAAGTTTGACCAAACTTTGACTTTTTGAATTAGGACTTTTTTCACCATTTTGCCATTTGAGATTGCTTCCATACATCATTTGTGATTTGTCTAAAGCCTTAAACCATGTTCATTTCACCCTTATGCCATCATTTTTGGACCAAAATGCTAAAACTTGAAAATTGGCAATTGGCTTCAAATAAGTGAAAGCAAGTACAGCAGTCAAAAGCAACAACAAACAGCAGAGTTTTGGTCTGCTAGCAGCCTGTGCCCAGCCCACTCGAGCAGCAAACATACCCCCATTTTCCACTTTGTCCAAAATTAGCAAGTTTGCAATTACACTCATTCAAGCTAATCAAGTTTAGTACTCCCTAATCCAACTCTAAACAGACCCTTATAAGGGATTTTTCAGCATTTCTAAACCTAGCTTGACAGCCTCCCTCGACCAAAACACTTCATCCTCTCATTCTTGCATTTTTGCATTTGAGATTTTTCTGCACAAAACACCAAAACCTTTGAACAATCCTCACTGTTTTCTTCATCTAGACAGCATTTAGGAGTCACTTGGATCATTAAATCCCAGCTTTTACTCCATTTTCAAGTTCTGTTTTCATTAAGCACACAACAATGGTGGAAGTTGGTTCAACCTACCTCGTGCACTTGTGAGCTGAAAAAGCTTCATCACCCCTCATTCCAAAGCATTGGGAGCAGCTGTTTCAGTCTGTATCGTCCAAACAACCAACATTCAACACTTTGCTTCAAATTCAAGTAAGTTTCGATCCTCTCCTTTTACCAAATCATGCTAGGCTTAGAGTAGGTCTTTGAATACTGGTCTGAAGGCAACTTGTTTCATTTAAAATGGTGGTCTCATGTTGGAGAAATCCGAATTTTCCTTTTTGTGTACAAATGAATTTTTGCACGATTTGCCTTGCTGGAAGAGATTCAATGAACTTTGATGATGCATTCTTGTTGTTTGATATGTGCTGATGTTATGGGCTTACTTGATTTGGATTTCTGCACATTTTGAAATTTCAAGTTACACATTGATGTTGAACATATGCTGTTGTATTTAAACCAAACACTTTGCCCAGAAAACTCTCATGATTAGGCTTGTTTTGGTTGTTAGCTGATGATGCATGATGTTGGTATTTCATAAGTCGTGCTCCTTTGGTTGACTATGGTGTGTTGGTTGTTTGGTGGATGATTGAACATGATAGACATGAAGCCTTGCTGCTGTTTTAAAACCCTAGCTCTGCCCGGCTTGTCCATGAATCTTGTTTGGAATTTGCTTGGTGTAAAGTTATTTGAACCTTGCTGTTTACCATGTTAAGTGATTTTGGGTTGATGTTGGTGATACCATGTTGAGCACCATGCTGTTTGCTTGTTGTTGCTTATGATGACTACATGATAATGATAAACATGCCCTGCTGTTGCTTTGAATATGCCCAGAAATCCATGTGAGTTGTGTTAGTTATGTTTGGTTTAGAGCTGCTTTGGACATTACATGAACTTTGTCATTGCCTTGTTGATTGCCATTGCCTTTCGAATTTTTGGTTGAGGATGTATATTGATGATGAACTTGTATTGATTACATGATACCATGCTGTGGTGTGATTTGCTGTTGTTCTTGTTGTTCGAAACTGTTTTTATGATGTTTAAATCCTGCTGCAGTTTTGAAACCTTATGAGCATTGTCCTGAAATCCATGTGAAACATTGTTGTATGCTGTTGTTTGGTTGCAGTAGGAACATTACCAATACCATGCTGTTGTTTGTTTTGATTAGTTTGATGATGATTAAACATTGAGTGATGAATGATGCTTGCTGTTATGATGAGTATGCACAGAATTTTCTCATGAATGTTTGGTCTATTGCTGTTGTGATAACAATGATGAATATACTTTGCTGCTGTTTTGAACTTGCTCATAAAATCCACATGTTGATGTTTGTTGTATTTGGTCATGGATGCTGGTTTGTTGTATGATCATTGCTACATGTTGCTGTTCATTTGTTGTTGGTTTTGATTGATTGATGAAGCTGAACATGATACCAATGCCATGCTGTTGTTTGTTTTGTTTCATGATGATGATAACATTGAGCAATGCCTTGGCCATGCTGTTAGAAACCCTAAGGGTTTATGTGAAAAACCAGAAATTTGAGCTTTTTAGCTGCGTGCACTGTTCCATTGGCTGAGAGCCAATAGGAACATTTCATTTCCTTCCCCAAAACTGTGTCGTTTGGATTAGTGAAGGAGTTAATTACAACTCTGCCATCGGTTGACTTGGTTTGACCCCATATGCCATGCTTATTTGCTCATGTTTCATCCAAATGTCACTCAACTTCCATAATTCATTTCTAATTCATTTTAACTCCAAAAATTGTGGGATTTTTTGCATTAAACTCATGAATGTGTCCTCTATTTTATTGTGAATTTTAATTAATTTT
This sequence comes from Lathyrus oleraceus, assembly GCF_024323335.1. Classification (NCBI taxonomy): domain Eukaryota; kingdom Viridiplantae; phylum Streptophyta; class Magnoliopsida; order Fabales; family Fabaceae; genus Lathyrus; species Lathyrus oleraceus. The sequence continues at coordinate 62,259,173 of NC_066582.1, read as the reverse complement.
TCATTGTCTGGATTTTTAATGATAAATGATTTCCCAACATGTATGCATAAATGATACATTGTGCCATTCCTATTGTGAAATTGTCATGTTGCATCCAATGAGCCTGAAATTTTTTGTGGTGAAACTAGACACATTGACCTTTGTTTCCATGTAGAGTTTATACATTTATCATTTGTGGTTTGCTAGTTATGATTTTTTGAACTAGGGTGTGACAATTTGTGTCACACCAATGATATGCAAATGTATGATTTTTGTTCACATGTCTCCTGGCCTCCAAATGATCCCAAATTTTGCATGAATCATCTATCACATGTCTAGTTTGTATATGAATTTTCTTGGAATTAATCATGCTGTTTCCAATTTGATTGTGAATTTTCTTCCATGCTTAGTCTTTTGTTGACTTTTTGTGATACGCATTGCCATATCTTTTGTGAAATTCTCACATCATATCACATGACCATGAAATTTCATATGTGATAACTAGACATCTCAAGTTTTGCATTGGTGTTAATCTCATTCATTTCTCTTCTGTTTTCAAATTGATGTGATTTTTTGAAGTTGACCTATGTTTGTTGGCTTTCACCATGCTTACTTGAATTTGGTTTGACTTCATGATTTTACTTGACTGCCTTCCTCTCATCCAAATGCCATGAAATTTTACATGTATACCATGTTAGATGTTAGGATTGAGTGTGATTTATTTCATAATTTTTGAGAATGTTTGAGTTGACTTTTGAATGAAGTCTTTGCTGTTGACCTTTTGTGTGCTTCTCTTGCCATGCTTTGCATTCATTTGTGTATGAAATGACCATGATGCATGATATAATTATGAATCCAATTGAGAATGCTTCTTGAATGTTTAGACTTGGTTTGGTTTGACTTTTCCTTGCTGCCTTGACTTTTTCTTTCATCTTTGACCCTAGGTTAGTCCTAGTGGTCTTCTGAGCTTATGTTGAGTTCATATGTTTCAGGTTAAGCACCAATGCCTTGAGGATCATTCAAATGTGTTTTAGTTTGATTGTTGAATGTGCTAACCTTTGTTTTGTAGGTGACTCACATACTTGAGTCTTTGTGCCTTGCACAATTGGTCCCTCTGTGGTTGACTATTGGGTTATTTCCTTTTGATTTTAACTGTTGAGCTGTTTACTAACTAGTTTGACTTTTTCAGGTACTTTAGTTGCCTAAGTTCTTTGAACTTGCTTGCTTGCTTTGCTATTTAGCATTTGATTTGAGGTATAAACACTTATTCTTCATGTAGTCTGGAGACCCGGTCTGTTATTTGACCGGGCAAACTGTCTGAAGTCCTCCTTAAGAGGCAATGCCTGTGTGTGTTTAAAATTGTCCCAAGCAGGAAAAGTCCTTCAAGTAAGGCAATTGGTGGAAGGTAGGGATAAGCAATCTATCCCCCACTATTCAGTGTGTCCTCTCTTTGCTCCCATTACATGGCTGAAGCATTGAGATAAATACCCAAGATCTAATCGAGTCAATAATGTGGAAAGAGCTCCATCTTTCTGAGCTCCCACACTTTCTTATATGCTCTCCCTGATCAGGGATAGAAGCAATGAGGCACACCCCTCATCTCCTTTTCATCTGCTTCACCTTAGCCTCTCAATGGCAAGGTTAAGAGCGACATTTACCTATTACAGTGGACTTTCAAAGTCAAACCCTCTTGTGTGAGCCCCCATTGTTTGGCTATAGAGTGTGTTGTTTGCTATTCATTGATTGACTGATTGCTTCATATGCACTTGCTTGCCTGTATGCTATGCATTTATCATCATCAATTGCCATTAGTGCATGATCATATCATTTGTCTGTGTGACTTTTATTATTGTTGTTTGCCCATTGAGGACAATTGTAAGTCCATCTCTTTTGGCCATTGCTCCTATGATATGGAAGTGAGTATAAGACCATCACCTTGGCCACTCATCTTATCTTTGCCTGATGCATTTACTTGATTGTATGTGAGGAAGCAACTGTAAGTCCCCGTAAGTTGGCATTTGCTTTCCTATGATCATGTTGCTTTGTTTGTTTGTATGTGAGGATACAACTGTAAGTCCCTGCAAGTTGGCATTTGTATTCCTAGGACCATACTGTGGATGTTAGAGTAAGCCCAGACAGATTGGCATCTTACATCCATGTTTTGCTTTTGTTTGTCTATGTGAGGATACAGTATAAGTCCCTGCAAGTTGGCATCTGTTTTCCTGTGATCATAAGTTGATTTGTCCGATTGTATGAGAAATTGCAATTGTAAGTCCCTGCAAGTTGGCTTTTGTTTTCTCATCATCTCATGTTGCATAGTTCTTGTATGTGAGGATCCTTGTAAGTCCCTGTAATGTGGCATTGGATTTCCTAGGACCATACTGTGGAGTTAACCTAAGTCTAGACAGATTGGCAGTTGACTCCCATGTTTCATTTTGTTTTCTTCTGAGGAGATTAGTGTAAGTCCATTGAGTGGCTTCTGATATCCTGTTCTGTTTTAGGAGACTGGTGTAAATCCATCTATTGGTATCCGGTATCCGCCTTTTATTTCTTTGCCTGAGGAGATTAGTGTAAGACCATTGAGTGGCATCTGATATCCCATTCTGTTTTAGGAGATTGGTATAAGACCAGTGATTGGCATCCGATATCCACTTTTGCTTGCTTTGTTTGATTGTTATTGCTTATTTCCATTCCAAAGGACACACTTGAATCATCTGCTATATGATTTCGAGAAGTGAACCTTCTAAGAAGTTTTACAATCCCATCCTCATCCGTCCATCATTCATTATGTCCTAAACCTTTTCACACTCTTGACTTTCAAACTTGACATAAGTGTTGTGCAGACATCTTCATGTTTTCAAACTAAAAACCTGGACTCAAGTCCTTGACTTTTTTCAAACTCATTTCATAATACTTCTTTTGAATCAATCTTAATCATACTTTGACTCCATTTTCATAATCACAATCAATTAACTTCACTCATTCACTTGTTTTGGCTTTGTCCATTAATCTTTTCATGCATTAGCCATAGGCTTCAATTATCATTGTGGTTGATGTAAATCTTGCCTATCCTTAGTGAGTCGACAGTAAGACTTCCGTACTTCAAACAGGGCTAACCCCTCTAGTACGTCGAAGCTATCCTCGCATGGTGGATGTTGTTTTTGGTCGAGTGTTCTCCCATTGATAATGAAAAGCCTCAGTGCTTGTGTTTAAAACTGAATCCACCAACTTTTGGAAATCTTTTAGCCGAACTACGGCGTTCTGATCCTTACCTTTGATGGAAGGTACGTAGGCAACGGGTTCATCCGTTCGAACCCAATAACACAAAAATAAATAAAACCCAATAACCCAATAAAAATTGTATATTCTTTTCTCATCATCCCAATCATGTTTGCACAATGCTTATGTCATAACAAATAACAATTTAATACAACAAGTGTGAAAAGGGCTCCCTAGGAGTACCTAGGACGTAGTGGGTGCCTAACACCTTCCCATTGCGTAATTTACCCCTTACCCAGAATCTCTGATCTTTTTATTAGTTTTCTACGTGTAAAACTTCTTAGGCTTTTGTTCGCTTTTTAGCCAGTCCTTTGGATAAATAAAAGTGCGGTGGCGACTCAAAAATTTCATGTATCTCATAGCTTATGATTTAATCGATAGATCATATAGCGACGAATACACCGCTACAGAAAAGTGGCGACTCTGCTGGGGACAACATTAGACCTTCCCTGGTGGTATTGCCTACTTTTCACCCTTGTTGTATGATATTTGTTTATCTGTTATATGACATATTTTTGTACGATTTGGGATAACTGTATTGATTGTAATGTGTGAATTGCTTGATATACAATTGCTGTTTGCTTTGGTGATCTGTGAGATGAGTTCTATACCCGAACTCGAGTGCACTCTAGGATAGGAGAATGGCATAGTCTTGTCGACTGGTGTGGAGTAGTCCTTAGCCAGTTGACTTGCGAGCCCATTCACTTGGTGGAGGTCATGTTGAACTAATAATGTCACACAAGTTATTTGTGGATAGGCATTATTCTTTCAATCATGTTCCGCAGAAGCCAAGGACCTTAGCTTACCAAACCCATCTTGGCCTATTTTTAGGACCGTAGTGCGGAGGTCGTTCAGATGTCAGTTCTGATACGATTGTTACGCGATACTACACTCATAAGAGTTTCTCTTGAGAATATTCTTGGAATACGAGTATTCGTTCCTCCGAAAATATTCGAAAGATGGAACGATGATTATGGGAACCTCTGATAGAACATGTCTGGCAGGTTCAAACCCTAGTACACTCCCTTTGGGTGGTTCTTAACCGAGACTCCATGCTCGTGACTCTCAACAAACCCGTGATTCGTGGTTGAGTCGTTCAAGCATTGTTAATATCAATGGATCCCGGATCAGGTGTAAAACCTAAATCCATCAAAGCGGCTGGTTGATATTAGGAATGTTTGAACCGGTTCATGTACCGTTAATATCAATGGAACTTGGGTGTCGATAAGGTGAAAACCTAAATCCACCAAAATGGATGATTGATATTAGGGATACATAGAGCTTTCCCACGACCTTTGTTTGGTATGCCTTGCTTGATCCTTGAGTGTGATTGTTGCATTCATACATTCACGCATTCATCCGCATCCATATCATCAGAGAAAAAAAAAAAAAAAAAATTTCAAGGAACTTAAAGGGTTTATTTGCAAAATTTTCAGACATGGAAAGACCGAAAAGGCATACAAAGAAGTACAGCTTTAAGCAGCCCGATGTAAAAGAGTTAAGGAATCTGACATCATATGTATTAGATCCCTTGGGTTTCAAGGCTCGCTATGGGAAGCTTCTGCCGTTGCTAACTACTCAAGTGGATGAGGGATTGATGAGCACTCTTGCTCAGTTCTATGATCCGCTCTATCATTGCTTCTTATTTCCGGACTTCCAGTTGTTGCCGACTTTGGAAGAATACTCTCACCTTATTGGGATTCCTATTCTGGATCAAGTGCCGTTCAGTGGCTTAGAGGGTATTCCATCTGCTCGAGAGATTTCCAGCTTGTTGCACATAGATGAAGATCTGATTAGAGCTAATCTGACTACCAAAGGCGGAATTCAAGGTTTTCCTTCCGAGTTCCTCATTGCCCAAGCTACCTTTTATGGGAAGGCCATGAGTGAGGACGCCTTTGAGGCTCTATTTGTGTTACTCATCTATGGATTGGTGCTATTCCCCAACTTCGACAAGTTCGTGGATATGAATGCCATTAGGATCTTCTCAGCCCTTAATCCGGTTCCGACCTTGTTGGGTGATGCGTATGTCTCAATGCATCTGAGGAATATGAAGAATGGAGGAGTCATTGTCTGCTGTCTACCCCTGCTGTACAAGTGGTTTATTTCGCACTTGCCTCAAACAGTTGCTTTCAAGGAGAACAAGGGATGTCTACGGTGGTCTCAGAGACTCATGTCTCTCACCAATGATGATATCACCTGGTATGATCGCGTGTATGATACCGTTCAGATCATCGATTCTTGTGGTGAATTCCCCAATGTGCCTCTTCTTGGTACATGTGGTGGGATTACCTACAATCCTACGCTTGCACGTCGTCAGCTTGGGTTCCCCCTAAAGGATAAACCCCATAACATTCTGTTAGAAGGTGTATTCTTTCAGGAGGGTAAAGATCCCCAAGGCCTGAAAGCCAGATTTGTCCGCGCTTGGCGCAATATTCGCATAAAGAGTAGGAACGAGTTGGGTCCAAAGAACTGCATTGCTTTGGAGCCCTATACCTCTTGGGTCAGACAGAGGGCTGCTACCTACCTAATGCCATATGATCATCCAAGACCTACACTGTTGGATGTGGCTGGGCCTTCAACCCTCCCTACCCAACGTGTAGAGGAGTTGAGAGAAGAAGACCTTTCGCGTGCCTGGATCCGCGAGAGAGAGGAATTGCTGCAGCAGCTCAAGGAGAAGGATGCTATGATTGAATTTCTCGAGCACCGAGTGATCGATGATCCGAACGACACTTGGACTTCTCTGCTTCCTCAGTCTTCCAAATTCTGGAAAAGGAAGTATGATCAACTTGCAAAGGAGAAAGCTGATATGGAGGCTGCCTATGAGAGAGAGATCAAGAAGTTGTGCACTTCTCGTCTTCCAGCATCCCGAGCTAATAGGGATCCATAGGATGTCATTTACCTTTTCTCTTTGTAATATTTAAAAGAATGCTGTATTTCTTTGTCTCAATATATTTGAATGAAATATTTTCCATGAGAAATTAAAATGTTTAAATATTCAAAATATTGCAAATGTACCCTAAGGGTTCCTTGAAAACCAAGCATTTGCACAAGCATTTCATGCATCATTCTTGCATAAACAGGTACCCATTTTGCTGGTCTTCTGGTTCTAACATCTGCTCTTCATTTATTTTGAAGACAAGCTGACTCACCGGTATTATACGAGAGTCAACTCTGCAAGGATCATGGAGCAGTTGGAACAAGAGAACCAGAGTTTGAGAGATGAAGTTGCCAGACTTGGCGCTCTGATGGAACAACTTCTGGCCGCCCAGAATCAGCCTGCTCCTCAACCAGCAACTCCCGTTCAGCGGACGGTCATTTCTGAGATAGCTACATCAACGGTGCCTGTTAGTGCCCAGCAGCCAAATGCCATGCCTCCCGGTTTTCCTTGGGGGATGCCTCCTGGCTTCATGCCTGATCTGCCAGCTCCTACATTTGCTCAAATGCCGGCATCTAGCCCGGTCCCTATTCCCGTTCCTCCTGTCGTGCATACCATGCCTAGGGTAGACGACACCATCTATCACTCCGAAGCTTCTGAAGGCTCAGATGTTCACGAGAAAATGGATGCGATGAACGATCAATTCCTCGAGCTGAGAAAGGAATTGAGAACTCTTAGAGGCAAAGATCTCTTCGGCAAGTCAGCAGCCGAACTTTGTCTAGTTCCCGGTGTTAAAATACCAGTTAAATTCAAGGTCCCAGACTTTGAAAAGTATAAAGGGAACACTTGTCCTTTGGCACACTTGGTCATGTATGCCAGGAAGATGTCCACGCAGACCGACAACGATCAGCTCTTGATCCACTACTTCCAAGACAGTTTGTCTGGTGCTGCTCTCCGTTGGTATATGAGTCTGGACAGTGCCAACATCCGCTCTTTCAACGACCTTGGCGAAGCTTTCGTCAAGCAATATAAATACAACGTTGACATGGCGCCTGACAGAGATCAACTCAGGTCTATGTCACAAAAGGACAAAGAATCGTTCAAGGAGTACGCCCAGAGATGGCGTGAACTGGCAGCTCAAATCACTCCACCATTAGAAGAGAAGGAGATGACCAAGATCTTTCTGAAGACTCTTGGGTCATTTTACTATGAGAGAATGGTGGCCAGCGCTCCCTCTGATTTCACCGAGATGGTGAACATGGGGATGCGTCTTGAAGAAGGTGTCCGCGAGGGACGGTTAGCCAAAGATGATGGTTCTTCCTCTAAGAGATATGGAGCATTTAAGAGGAAAGAAGGCGAAGCGCATGCTGTGCAGTCTCAGCCAAAGCATCGAAGACCCTCTGTTCAGAGGAAGCCTGCACGACATTCTGGTCATCAGCACCAGGTGGCTCACGTAGCACCTGTTTTCAAGGATAACACTCCTCAACGTCAACAATATCAACATCAGCAACAATATCAACATCAGCAACAATATCAACATCAGCAACAATATCAACAACCTCAGTATCAACAACAAGCTCGTCCACAGCAACAGGCTTACCAGCCTCGTGGGAGTACGAGTAATCAAGCAAACATGGGCTATGAAAGGAAGAAGATCAGCTTTGATCCGATTCCTATGACGTATACGGAGTTATATCCCTCTCTAATAGAGCGGAAGTTGGTTTCTCCGAGAGATCCTCCGGCTATACCGGCCAACCCTCAGTGGTGGTATAAGCCTGACCAGCATTGCGTCTATCACTCTGGCGCTCCGGGCCATGACATTGAAAATTGTCTCCAGCTGAAGACTAAGGTTCAAGACCTTATGAGAAGCGGAATTCTGAGTTTTGAAGACTCCAACCCAAATGTCACCAGGAACCCATTGCCTTCGCATGGGAAATCTGTGAATATGATCCAGGAGGACCTTGGGAAGTACAAGGTTAAATACGTCAGCCATATCCGACAGTCATTGGTTAGATTACATAAAATGCTGTGTCAGCACAGCTATTTGAAGCATAACCATGATCAGTGCCGCGTCTGCTCGGTCAATCGTTTGGGTTGTGACCAGGTTCGCCGTGAATTACAAATGCTGTTGAATGAGGGTACCATTGAGATTCTCCAGAATCGCAATGTTGATGTTGTTGAGCCCGAAGTGAGTGTCATCTCCCCGGTGTTCAAATTGCCTGAGCCTGTTGTCATTCGCTACAATAGCAATAAACCAAAGGCTTCCCCTGCTTTGATTATCAAGCCAGCCGGCCCTGTGCCGTATTCATCTGATAAAGCCGTACCTTTCCGGTACAATCCTGTTGCTGTCCAGGATGGGGTTGAGGTACCTCTGCCGTCTACTTCCGTGACCACTATCGCTGATGTTAGTGGGTTGACCCGCAGTGGTCGTGTGTTTTCTGCGCCTGCTAAGGCTGTTGCTTCTGACACTGTTGTGCACCCTGTAGGGAATGCTGTGAATGTTCAGAATCCGGCACTTGCTGTTGCCCAGCCTTCCTCCTCTGTACAAAAGACTCCTGTTTCTTCAGTTGTTGGCCCGAGTGGCATTGTTGATGAAGAATCTGATGAGATGCTGAGGCTCATCAGAAAGAGTGAGTACAATATTGTAGACCAGCTTCTACACACGCCCTCCAAGATTTCTATTCTTTCTCTATTGCTGAATTCAGAACCCCATCGGGAGTCTCTGCAGAAAGTCTTGGACCTAGCGTATGTTGATCATGACGTCACCCTGGAACAATTTGATAGCATTGTTGCAAACATCACCGCTTGCAACACTCTAAGCTTTTGTGACGCTGATCTCCCTGAGGAGGGAAGAGACCACAACATGGCTTTACATATCTCTATGAATTGCAAATCTGATGCAATGTCCAATGTGTTGGTGGACACTGGATCGTCTCTGAATGTATTGCCAAAATCCACACTCTCTCGTCTGTCATATCAAGGTCCTCCTATGAGGCAGAGTGGGGTTGTTGTTAAAGCTTTTGATGGGTCGCGTAAGACCGTGATTGGGGAAGTGGATCTCCCGATCAAGATTGGACCAAGTGATTTCCAGATCACTTTCCAAGTAATGGATATCCACCCATCTTACAGCTGTCTCTTAGGCAGACCATGGATTCACGAGGCTGGCGCCGTGACATCCACCCTACACCAGAAGTTGAAGTTTGTCAAAAACAAGAAATTGGTTGTAGTAGGGGGAGAAAAGGCTCTCCTGGTCAGTAATTTATCTTCTTTCTCGTACATTGACGCAGAGGATGAAGTTGGGACTCAGTTCCAAGCTTTATCTATTGATAAACCAATCGAGAAGAAGTCTCCTTCATTCACTTCCTACCGTGATGCGAAGCTGGCCATAGAATGTGGTGCAGTCGCTGGATTAGGGAAAGTGCTTGAACTTGAAGATAACCGATCCCGGGCTGGCATTGGCTATGGTTCTGGGGCATGCAACGAGCAAGGTCTGTTCACCAGTGGAGGATTCATCCATGCTGATCAACCTGCAGAAGAGGAAGCTGCTGCTATCATTGAAGAAGAAGATGCAGAAGACTTGGACAATTTTGTTATTCCTGGTGGTGTCTGCCACAATTGGGTCGCTGTGGATGTTCCTACAGTTATCCATAGATCAGAGTAATTGTTCATTTTGTTTAAAACCCTTCTCCCATGCCAAAAGGAGAAGTGATGACATTGTTGGCAAAGCATATATACAATGATATTTTCATTCAATTTTTGCATTGTCAAAACATTTGTTTTTCCTTTGTTTTCACTTTTTGCTTTTCTTTATGAAATCAGTGATCACAAAAAACCATAAAAACAAAAATAAAAGCTATAAAAGCAACATTCTTTCATCTGCATAATGATTTGTTTGTTTAAATGCTGAGTTTTTCTTAACCAAAATCATTATGCAGGTTGATCCTAAAACCCATTGAACATAATGATCCAACGCCATCTCCCAATTTTGAATTCCCTGTATTTGAGGCAGAGGAAGATGACGTTGAAGAAATCCCTGATGAGATCACTCGTCTCCTTGAGCACGAAGAGAAGATCATTCAGCCGCATCTCGAAGACTTGGAAACAGTCAACTTGGGGTCTGAGGATTGTGTTCGTCTGGTGAAGATTGGGGCACTTCTTGAAGAGTCTGTCAAAGAAGATTTGATCAGTTTGCTACGAGAATATTCAGATATCTTTGCTTGGTCATATGAAGACATGCCGGGTTTAGATACAGATATTGTGCAACATTTCCTGCCTTTGAAGCCTGAGTGCGTGCCTGTGAAGCAGAAGCTCAGAAGAACTCATCCAGATATGGCAGTAAAAATCAAAGAGGAAGTTCAGAAGCAAATTGATGCGGGGTTTCTGGTGACTTCGACATATCCTCAATGGGTGGCCAATATTGTGCCTGTTCCTAAGAAGGACGGAAAAGTCCGTATGTGCGTTGACTACAGAGATTTGAATAAAGCTAGCCCAAAAGACGATTTTCCTCTACCACACATTGACATGTTGGTAGACAATATAGCTAAATTCAAAGTCTTTTCCTTTATGGACGGATTTTCCGGATATAATCAAATCAAGATGGCACCAGAGGATATGGAGAAGACAACATTCATCACACCTTGGGGAACATTCTGTTATCGAGTGATGCCCTTCGGTTTGAAGAACGCCGGAGCCACGTATCAACGAGCTATGACCACCTTGTTTCATGACATGATGCACAAGGAGATAGAAGTCTATGTTGATGATATGATTGCTAAGTCCCGAACGGAAGTTGAGCATATTGAGCATTTGTTGAAGCTTTTCCAGCGTTTGAGGAAATTCAAACTTCGTCTGAATCCGAACAAATGTACTTTTGGAGTCCGTTCTGGCAAGTTGTTGGGTTTTGTGGTAAGTGAAAGAGGTATTGAGGTTGATCCTGCAAAGGTCAAAGCAATACAAGAGATGCCCGCACCCAAAACTGAGAAGCAAGTCCGAGGTTTTCTTGGCCGCTTGAACTACATTTCCAGATTTATATCCCACATGACTGCCACATGTGCGCCGATATTCAAGCTCCTCCGGAAAGATCAGTCTCATGATTGGACCGAGGATTGCCAGAAAGCTTTCGACAGTATCAAGGATTACCTGTCCGAACCTCCGATTTTGTCTCCGCCTGTGGAAGGAAGACCTCTGATTATGTACTTAACAGTTCTTGAAGACTCGATGGGTTGTGTACTCGGTCAACAAGATGAATCAGGGAAGAAGGAGTTTGCTATCTACTACCTCAGTAAGAAGTTTACTGATTGTGAGTCTCGGTACTCTATGCTTGAGAAGACGTGCTGTGCTTTGGCTTGGGCAGCTAAGCGTTTGCGCCAGTACATGATAAATCATACGACTTGGTTGATATCCAGAATGGATCCAATTAAGTATATCTTCGAGAAGCCTGCTTTAACTGGGAGGATTGCCCGTTGGCAGATGCTGTTGTCTGAGTATGATATTGAGTATCGAGCTCAGAAAGCTATCAAAGGTAGTATCTTGGCTGACCATCTAGCGCACCAGCCAATTGAAGATCATCAGTCTGTTCAGTTTGACTTCCCTGACGAGGAAATTCTGTATTTGAAGATGAAAGATTGCGATGAGCCTACACTTGATGAAGGTCCAGAACCTGGTTCCAGATGGACGATGGTGTTTGATGGCGCTGTTAATCAATATGGAAATGGAATTGGGGCAGTAATTGTTAATCCCCAGGGATCGCACATTCCGTTTACAGCAAGGCTAACTTTCAAATGCACGAATAACATGGCGGAGTACGAAGCCTGTATTATGGGACTTGAAGAATGCATTGACTTGAGAATCAAGTATCTTGACGTCTATGGTGATTCAGCCTTGGTTGTCAATCAGATCAAAGGTGAATGGGAGACGAATCAGCCAGGTCTCATCCCATACAGAGATTATGCAAGGAGAATTTCAACATTCTTTACAGAAGTTGAATTTTATCATATTCCTCGAGAGGATAATCGGATGGCAGATGCCCTTGCTACGCTTGCTTCTATGATTGTTGTCAGATGGTGGAATGATGTTCCCAATATTACTGTGATGCGCTTGGATAGACCAGCTCACATATTTGCAATCGAAGACGTGAAAGATGACAAGCCTTGGTATTTTGATATCAAGAATTTCCTCCAGAACCAGGTCTACCCGCCTGGGGCATCTGTGAAAGATAGGAAAACTTTGAGAAGGTTGTCAGGCAGTTTCTACCTCAGTGGTGAAGTGCTGTACAAGAGAAATTTTGATATGGTTTTGCTCAGATGCGTGGATAGACACGAAGCAAACCTATTGATGACTGAGGTCCATGAGGGTTCATTTGGTACTCATTCCAATGGACATGCCATGGCTAAGAAGATGTTGAGAGCAGGCTACTATTGGCTGACAATGGAGTCTGACTGTTGCAAGTATGTGAAGAAATGTCACAAGTGTCAAATTTATGCGGATAAGATTCATATTCCTCCGACACTCCTGAATGTGATTTCATCACCATGGCCTTTCTCTATGTGGGGAATCGACATGATCGGCATGATTGAGCCGAAAGCGTCCAATGGACATCGGTTTATTCTCGTAGCAATTGATTACTTCACCAAATGGGTTGAAGCCGCTTCGTACGCGAATGTAACCAGACAGGTGGTTGTGAAGTTTATCAAGAACCAGCTGATTTGCCGTTATGGTGTGCCAGAGAGGATCATTACTGATAATGGATCCAATCTGAACAACAAGATGATGGATGAGTTGTGCGATGAATTCAAGATTGCACACCATAATTCCTCTCCCTACAGACCTAAGATGAATGGGGCTGTTGAAGCTGCTAACAAGAATATCAAGAGAATTATCCAGAAGATGACTGTCACGTACAAAGATTGGCATGAGATGCTGCCATTTGCTTTGCATGGATATCGTACGTCTGTACGCACTTCAACAGGGGCAACCCCTTTCTCTCTTGTCTATGGCATGGAAGCCGTTCTCCCAGTAGAGGTGGAGATCCCATCAATGCGAGTCTTGATGGAAGCCAAGTTGACTGATGCTGAATGGATTCAGAGTCGTTATGACCAGTTGAATTTAATCGAAGAGAAGAGATTATCTGCCATGTGCCATGGTCAGTTATATCAGCAGAGAATGAAGAAAGCATTCGACAAGAAGGTCAAGCCTCGTGTGTTCCGAGAAGGTGACCTTGTGCTCAAGAAAGTTTTGTCTTTCGCGCCCGATTCCAGGGGCAAGTGGACTCCAAACTACGAGGGTCCATATGTTGTTAAGAGAGCCTTTTCAGGCGGAGCTTTGATGCTTACAACAATGGATGGGGAGGATTTCACTCGACCTGTGAATTCAGATGCAGTCAAGAGATACTTTGCCTAAAAAAAAGTATATGAAAAAAAACAGAATTGCTCGCTAAGTTGAAAACCCGAAAGGGCGGCTTAGGCAAAAATGAGCGTCTCGGTGGAGAACCCGCAAGGGTAATCCAGGCAAAAATTAGAGACTTGAAAAAAAAAGAACATATTTGCATCCCGCTAGATTGAATACCTCACTCTGGGGCAATCTAGGCAAAAATTAGGGATTTGGCAAAGTAACTGCATCCTGACAAGACTTTCTGTTCATCAGTCGTCATTTCGTCAGAAGATTCTCGACTCGTCGTCAACTGAAGCTTCGGATACATCGAGATTCAAATTGGTAGAGAAAGGATCATTATGTTCAATGTAGCCCTCTTCCAATATATATCACTGATTTCAAATTTGTACAGATCTATGGAGTCTTGCCATTTGCAGACTACCATTCTATCAAATCAATTTGAGCTTTTTATCCAATTTATTTGCACTCTTATTTGTTTCAATTCAACAAATGTTTTGCATGTTTTAAATTGATAAAATGTCATTGTTTTAAACAAATCAAATTTTTCAAAATTTTTGTTTTAAACAAAGTGAACATTCACAAGATTGAAAGGATACTTAAGAATATCTCAGTGCTCTCCCGAGGGTGGCATGATTCCCAACAGGTAAGACATTTGTTCATATTCCTGGTTTGGTGGTATCTTCTTTCTCCAGATCTTTGTTGAGATTGTTCCACAAACAGAGTTGTTGTTGGGGCTGTTCCCCAGTACAGTCGCAAGTGATTTGTTGTTGAAGGCTTCGTGCTCTCCAGCAGCAGTTTTCCCAGCATGGGTGTTTCCTTATAGAAGTTTCGGTGGTTGATGGTTTGTCATCTTGGTGCCCCGTCACTTTCTCCAGTGGGTCGCCTGCCCCAGACTTTATTTGTCTCCTCAGCACAGTCATGAGTATAGCCATTGACTGATACTCCCATCGGAGTCGCGAGTATAACTGTTGCTGATATCCCCACCAGGGTTGCGAACAGAGTTGTTACCGCTTTTCCCCCATGCAGTGTGCCAGCAGGATTTGTCTGTTTCCTCAGCATGATCACTTTCTTTTTGAAGACTCGGTAAGTCAGTGGTTTGATACCCGGTACTTTACCCTTTCCCCGGCAAGGTCGTCCGCGGAATTGTTGCTATCTCTCCATCAGAGTTATTCTCTTCAGCAGAGCAGGATTTATTTTCCTACTCAGTGGTTGATTTGGGTTGACATCCCAGTATTTCAATCATCTTTTCCTCAGCTTAGTCTGCAGAATGTTTGTTGTGGCAGTTTCGCCCGTTGAATACTCTTTCAATCCCCGATATGGTCGGATGATGACTTCAGCCTCCAGTGAACGGATTGATTTCCTGACTATTTGTGATCCCCAGTAGAGTGGCTTATATTGCAGAATCTACTTGTTGTGATCAGTTTGCTGTATATTCTCCCCAAGTGGAGTGGTTCGTTGCAGAATCTGCTTGTTTGATCTGTCCTCCCTCAGTGGTTTGTTCCCCAAGAGAGTAGCCGACAGTTTTCCCCAGTAGAGTTGCTTATGCAGTTAGATTCTATTTGGATGATATCATTCTCCCTCAGTGGGTTGTTCCCCAGCGGAGTTGTGTGGATTTGCTTCTACAGCAGTTCGTGCTTATGCACTTTTGTTTCTCAGTTGACACTGGGATCCCCTGCAGATACTTTGGGACTTCTCTTGTTCCCCTACAGATTTGTCTTGGTGGCCATATCGCCCGTTGTGACTTTCTGTACCCTGATTGGGTTGTTTCCTGATATCTCTGGTTCTCTGCTTCTTCAGCAGTACTTGCAGATCTTTGCTTTACAGCATGTGGATCTCCGCAGATTGGCTCTCCAGCTGGTTTTTCCCTGGAAGTATAATACCGGGCGTTGTTCCTGAACCTATTTGTGTTAGAACTGTCTGTTTTGTCAGCATTCATCAAACATAAATCACGCATATTCATGCATATTCATAAAACATTCAGATATTCATGTTGCATTTCTTGCCATATATCTTTTGTTTGTCGTGTCTCCTGCTATGGTGATATAGATCTCTTTACAGATCTCCTTAAGCAGATGTCGGGTGTTTAAAATCTCTCCATATAGAGTCAACCCCATAAGCAGAAAATGTTGTCTTTCCTTCTGCAGTTCCCCACTGAGATATATCCTCGTGGATGACGGTTTCTTCCGTTTCCTCCCAACACATATATTGGGATGGATTTTCCTATTTGAGTTACATCCTCATTAGGACGTGTCTTGATTCAGTCTGTCTTTTCGGATTATTCCCGAATTGGCTATTTGTCAGATGTCTTGTGTTTCCCAGTGGATTGTTCCCCAGCGGAATGTTTTTGGGCCTCTACCCTCATAACCGGTAGTTGTAAGTCCTATCTTTCCTGGCTTCCTTAACAGAATTTGTGGTTATACACCTTTTATTCTCCAGCCAGAGTTTTTGGTTTTCTACCTACTACCCGGTAGTTGTAAATCCTATTTTCCTGCTCTCCAGCAGTTTGTGTTTTGTTATAAACCCTATTTTGGGTTCCCGTGCGGATTTGTGATTCGTTCTATCCCCACGCGGAGTTTTTGGTCTTCTACCCCGTATTCGGTAGATGTAAACCCTAATTTTGTGGTTATCTTCATTCAATATTTGATGATGATTTTCCTTTGCTTGTATAAGTTGCTCAGATCAGCACTTATACCCTCAGCAAGTCTTTTGTGGATAATTGCCGTATGCTAGCAATTTTATCCCCAGTGGGTCTTTTCACCGTATGCTAGTGATTTGTTCCCTGGATCATTGGTTGTTTACCAATGCATCCCCAGCTAGTCCCTGTGGATAATTGCCGGACGCTTGCAATTTATCCTCAGCAGCTCGCCATTCATTTACCCTTTTGTCGGTAATGTCTGTTGCTCCTTTTGATTGGTCATCATTATATACCTATTATGGTATCCCGATGCCTTTCTTTTCGGATTTTATCCTTAAACAACCCAGTAACCGGTTCAGGATAATCTTCCATGCGAGTATATTATTCACGGTTTGCCGGTAATGAATAGTATATCTCATGCGCTCGTTAGTTGGAATCCTTTGTTGATTTTCCCCAGCTGAGCAAGATTCGTATTCTTTGTAGAATCGAATATCCATCCTTTAAACAAGTCTGCTGTTCTAGCTTTCTTTCGGATGATGAGTGTTTTGGAACACAAACCAATTCACGTTTTTTGTCCATCCTTTAAACAAGTCTGCTGTTCTAGCTTTCTTTCGGATGATGAGTGTTTTGGAACACACACCAATTCACGTTTTTTTTGCCCATCCTTTAACCAGTTTGCGTTTTGGATGATGAGTGTTTTGGAACACACACCAATTCACGTTTTTTCAGCCATCCTTTAAACAAGTCTGCTGTTCTAGCTTTCTTTCGGGTGATGAGTGTTTTGGAACACACACCAATTCACGTTTTTTTGTCCATCCTTTAAACAAGTTTGCTTTTCTAGCTCTCTTCAGGATGATGAGTGTTTTGGAAGTGAAATCCAATTCACGCTTTGGTCGGTCACCTATTATATACCCAGTAACCGGTATCCTTGGTGTTCCCTCCTTTCTGCTCCCTATTATGACCTCGGTCCCCCTGTGGAGTCAGATTTTCCTGAGTTTGTTACCCGTATGCCTGGTAACAGCTCATTTGCTTTGTTACTTCCCCAGTGAAGTTTTTCTGTTGCTTCTCCCCCCAGGAGTCAGCTTGTGTCTCTCCAATGGATTTATTTTCCTTTGGAATTCTTTCCCAGTGTGAGTCCTTCACTCCCCAGTGAGTTCTCCTGTCTGTTTTCTATTCTTCTAATCAGAGTCGTGTTTTGATCACGTTATGTCAGTTTTGTTTTCCCCAGATTGGAGTCGTGTATTGTTCACACATTTCTTTTTCTTTTATTATCCCCATAGAGTCTTGTTAGAGTCTCTGTTCCTGGTGAGTGTACTACTCCGATGGATCGTCTTTTCGTCTGTGTGAATCATATTCCCCACAGAATTTGTGTCTTTTGCACGCATACATCTGCATCATGAGGTCTCGTAGGGACCAAAATTTGTCTCATTACTGTTATTTAAGTCCATTCTACCGCGTCGAGATGAAGATTTCTAAACTTCACTTCTCCGGCTAGAATGACCTTAAATAGGGGCATCTGTAAGACCCCAATTTTGGCCCTAAGATCCCTCATGGCCCATATCATATCATATCATAACCTCAAGGATCATTGCATGCCTTTGCTTCCCTCCTAGTGGGTAGATTGCCTTGTGGGTTGTTTCTTGATCACCAAGCATACTTTGCATTTGTATATTCTTGCTTTTCATATGTTTATTAACCAAAAAGTACAAAAATATTGTCAGTCTAACCTTGTTGCTTGCAGTTAAAGCGATCATCAGCAATTAGGTCAAAGTCAGTCATCAGTCAGTCAAAGCAATGGATGGTGGCCATTCTTGCGGAATTTGGGCACCATGATCAATAATCAAGAGTTCATACATCTTGGGACATCATTTGAAGTCAAGGTCTCAAGGAATTAGGGTTTGGAATTCATC
Organism: Lathyrus oleraceus; assembly: GCF_024323335.1. Lineage (NCBI taxonomy): Eukaryota > Viridiplantae > Streptophyta > Magnoliopsida > Fabales > Fabaceae > Lathyrus > Lathyrus oleraceus. Next base: position 62,241,106 of record NC_066582.1, on the reverse strand, counting down.
AGAAGTGGTCCAATCATCCAAAACCCTAGAAAAGTCAAACTTGGTCAACTGTTGATTTAATCAGTGATTTGATGGATAGAATTGATCTGAAGGAGTTCATTCATGCTTGTATAAGTCTCATCTATCATGTCAAACCTCATCATGGAAGAAAATCAAGCCAATCAGAAAATTTTCCAGAAATAGAAAGTGGACCTGTAATTTCAACTGCCAAAAATGGAAACTTCTTGATCTTAAACTTACATCATGATACAAGCTCCAAATGAATTTTTGCCCAACATGAAAGTTGAAGATCTTGTCTTCCCGTTTTCAAAAAGTCCAAGAACATCAAAATCCCATGTGTGGTTGTCAAGATATGATCAAATCATTTTCACCAATTTTTGAACTTCAACAAGCCATATCTCTCAAACCATAAGGCCAAATTTGGTGGGGTTTTTTCCTACAAACCACATTTTTCATCCTCTTTCCAAAAATATAAATTTCATGACCTAAAACCTTACCATTCAAAATGGCATTTTTGGACCTTTTTCATTTAAATTCAAAGTTTGACCAAACTTTGACTTTTTGAATTAGGACTTTTTTCACCATTTTGCCATTTGAGATTGCTTCCATACATCATTTGTGATTTGTCTAAAGCCTTAAACCATGTTCATTTCACCCTTATGCCATCATTTTTGGACCAAAATGCTAAAACTTGAAAATTGGCAATTGGCTTCAAATAAGTGAAAGCAAGTACAGCAGTCAAAAGCAACAACAAACAGCAGAGTTTTGGTCTGCTAGCAGCCTGTGCCCAGCCCACTCGAGCAGCAAACATACCCCCATTTTCCACTTTGTCCAAAATTAGCAAGTTTGCAATTACACTCATTCAAGCTAATCAAGTTTAGTACTCCCTAATCCAACTCTAAACAGACCCTTATAAGGGATTTTTCAGCATTTCTAAACCTAGCTTGACAGCCTCCCTCGACCAAAACACTTCATCCTCTCATTCTTGCATTTTTGCATTTGAGATTTTTCTGCACAAAACACCAAAACCTTTGAACAATCCTCACTGTTTTCTTCATCTAGACAGCATTTAGGAGTCACTTGGATCATTAAATCCCAGCTTTTACTCCATTTTCAAGTTCTGTTTTCATTAAGCACACAACAATGGTGGAAGTTGGTTCAACCTACCTCGTGCACTTGTGAGCTGAAAAAGCTTCATCACCCCTCATTCCAAAGCATTGGGAGCAGCTGTTTCGGTCTGTATCGTCCAAACAACCAACATTCAACACTTTGCTTCAAATTCAAGTAAGTTTCGATCCTCTCCTTTTACCAAATCATGCTAGGCTTAGAGTAGGTCTTTGAATACTGGTCTGAAGGCAACTTGTTTCATTTAAAATGGTGGTCTCATGTTGGAGAAATCCGAATTTTCCTTTTTGTGTACAAATGAATTTTTGCACGATTTGCCTTGCTGGAAGAGATTCAATGAACTTTGATGATGCATTCTTGTTGTTTGATATGTGTTGATGTTATGGGCTTACTTGATTTGGATTTCTGCACATTTTGAAATTTCAAGTTACACATTGATGTTGAACATATGCTGTTGTATTTAAACGAAACACTTTGCCCAGAAAACTCTCATGATTAGGCTTGTTTTGGTTGTTAGCTGATGATGCATGATGTTGGTATTTCATAAGTCGTGCTCCTTTGGTTGACTATGGTGTGTTGGTTGTTTGGTGGATGATTGAACATGATAGACATGAAGCCTTGCTGCTGTTTTAAAACCCTAGCTCTGCCCGGCTTGTCCATGAATCTTGTTTGGAATTTGCTTGGTGTAAAGTTATTTGAACCTTGCTGTTTACCATGTTAAGTGATTTTGGGTTGATGTTGGTGATACCATGTTGAGCACCATGCTGTTTGCTTGTTGTTGCTTATGATGACTACATGATAATGATAAACATGCCCTGCTGTTGCTTTGAATATGCCCAGAAATCCATGTGAGTTGTGTTAGTTATGTTTGGTTTAGAGCTGCTTTGGACATTACATGAACTTTGTCATTGCCTTGTTGATTGCCATTGCCTTTCGAATTTTTGGTTGAGGATGTATATTGATGATGAACTTGTATTGATTACATGATACCATGTTGTGGTGTGATTTGCTGTTGTTCTTGTTGTTCGAAACTGTTTTTATGATGTTTAAATCCTGCTGCAGTTTTGAAACCTTATGAGCATTGTCCTGAAATCCATGTGAAACATTGTTGTATGCTGTTGTTTGGTTGCAGTAGGAACATTACCAATACCATGCTGTTGTTTGTTTTGATTAGTTTGATGATGATTAAACATTGAGTGATGAATGATGCTTGCTGTTATGATGAGTATGCACAGAATTTTCTCATGAATGTTTGGTCTATTGCTGTTGTGATAACAATGATGAATATACTTTGCTGCTGTTTTGAACTTGCTCATAAAATCCACATGTTGATGTTTGTTGTATTTGGTCATGGATGCTGGTTTGTTGTATGATCATTGCTACATGTTGCTGTTCATTTGTTGTTGGTTTTGATTGATTGATGAAGCTGAACATGATACCAATGCCATGCTGTTGTTTGTTTTGTTTCATGATGATGATAACATTGAGCAATGCCTTGGCCATGCTGTTAGAAACCCTAAGGGTTTATGTGAAAAACCAGAAATTTGAGCTTTTTAGCTGCGTGCACTGTTCCATTGGCTGAGAGCCAATAGGAACATTTCATTTCCTTCCCCAAAACTGTGTCGTTTGGATTAGTGAAGGAGTTAATTACAACTCTGCCATCGGTTGACTTGGTTTGACCCCATATGCCATGCTTATTTGCTCATGTTTCATCCAAATGTCACTCAACTTCCATAATTCATTTCTAATTCATTTTAACTCCAAAAATTGTGGGATTTTTTGCATTAAACTCATGAATGTGTCCTCTATTTTATTGTGAATTTTAATTAATTTTTCATTGTCTGGATTTTTAATGATAAATGATTTCCCAACATGTATGCATAAATGATACATTGTGCCATTCCTATTGTGAAATTGTCATGTTGCATCCAATGAGCCTGAAATTTTTTGTGGTGAAACTAGACACATTGACCTTTGTTTCCATGTAGAGTTTATACATTTATCATTTGTGGTTTGCTAGTTATGATTTTTTGAACTAGGGTGTGACAATTTGTGTCACACCAATGATATGCAAATGTATGATTTTTGTTCACATGTCTCCTGGCCTCCAAATGATCCCAAATTTTGCATGAATCATCTATCACATGTCTAGTTTGTATATGAATTTTCTTGGAATTAATCATGCTGTTTCCAATTTGATTGTGAATTTTCTTCCATGCTTAGTCTTTTGTTGACTTTTTGTGATACGCATTGCCATATCTTTTGTGAAATTCTCACATCATATCACATGACCATGAAATTTCATATGTGATAACTAGACATCTCAAGTTTTGCATTGGTGTTAATCTCATTCATTTCTCTTCTGTTTTCAAATTGATATGATTTTTTGAAGTTGACCTATGTTTGTTGGCTTTCACCATGCTTACTTGAATTTGGTTTGACTTCATGATTTTACTTGACTGCCTTCCTCTCATCCAAATGCCATGAAATTTTACATGTATACCATGTTAGATGTTAGGATTGAGTGTGATTTATTTCATAATTTTTGAGAATGTTTGAGTTGACTTTTGAATGAAGTCTTTGCTGTTGACCTTTTGTGTGCTTCTCTTGCCATGCTTTGCATTCATTTGTGTATGAAATGACCATGATGCATGATATAATTATGAATCCAATTGAGAATGCTTCTTGAATGTTTAGACTTGGTTTGGTTTGACTTTTCCTTGCTGCCTTGACTTTTTCTTTCATCTTTGACCCTAGGCTAGTCCTAGTGGTCTTCTGAGCTTATGTTGAGTTCATCTGTTTCAGGTTAAGCACCAATGCCTTGAGGATCATTCAAATGTGTTTTAGTTTGATTGTTGAATGTGCTAACCTTTGTTTTGTAGGTGACTCACATACTTGAGTCTTTGTGCCTTGCACAATTGGTCCCTCTGTGGTTGACTATTGGGTTATTTCCTTTTGATTTTAACTGTTGAGCTGTTTACTAACTAGTTTGACTTTTTCAGGTACTTTAGTTGCCTAAGTTCTTTGAACTTGCTTGCTTGCTTTGCTATTTAGCATTTGCTTTGAGGTATAAACACTTCTTCTTCATGTAGTCTGGAGACCCGGTCTGTTATTTGACCGGGCAAACTGTCTGAAGTCCTCCTTAAGAGGCAATGCCTGTGTGTGTTTAAAATTGTCCCAAGCAGGAAAAGTCCTTCAAGTAAGGCAATTGGTGGAAGGTAGGGATAAGCAATCTATCCCCCACTATTCAGTGTGTCCTCTCTTTGCTCCCATTACATGGCTGAAGCATTGAGATAAATACCCAAGATCTAATCGAGTCAATAATGTGGAAAGAGCTCCATCTTTCTGAGCTCCCACACTTTCTTATATGCTCTCCCTGATCAGGGATAGAAGCAATGAGGCACACCCCTCATCTCCTTTTCATCTGCTTCACCTTAGCCTCTCAATGGCAAGGTTAAGAGCGACATTTACCTATTACAGTGGACTTTCAAAGTCAAACCCTCTTGTGTGAGCCCCCATTGTTTGGCTATAGAGTGTGTTGTTTGCTATTCATTGATTGACTGATTGCTTCATATGCACTTGCTTGCCTGTATGCTATGCATTTATCATCATCAATTGCCATTAGTGCATGATCATATCATTTGTCTGTGTGACTTTTATTATTGTTGTTTGCCCATTGAGGACAATTGTAAATCCATCTCTTTTGGCCATTGCTCCTATGATATGGAAGTGAGTATAAGACCATCACCTTGGCCACTCATCTTATCTTTGCCTGATGCATTTACTTGATTGTATGTGAGGAAGCAACTGTAAGTCCCCGTAAGTTGGCATTTGCTTTCCTATGATCATGTTGCTTTGTTTGTTTGTATGTGAGGATACAACTGTAAGTCCCTGCAAGTTGGCATTTGTATTCCTAGGACCATACTGTGGATGTTAGAGTAAGCCCAGACAGATTGGCATCTTACATCCATGTTTTGCTTTTGTTTGTCTATGTGAGGATACAGTATAAGTCCCTGCAAGTTGGCATCTGTTTTCCTGTGATCATAAGTTGATTTGTCCGATTGTATGAGAAATTGCAATTGTAAGTCCCTGCAAGTTGGCTTTTGTTTTCTCATCATCTCATGTTGCATAGTTCTTGTATGTGAGGATCCTTGTAAGTCCCTGTAATGTGGCATTGGATTTCCTAGGACCATACTGTGGAGCTAACCTAAGTCCAGACAGATTGGCAGTTGACTCCCATGTTTCATTTTGTTTTCTTCTGAGGAGATTAGTGTAAGTCCATTGAGTGGCTTCTGATATCCTGTTCTGTTTTAGGAGACTGGTGTAAATCCATCTATTGGTATCCGGTATCCGCCTTTTATTTCTTTGCCTGAGGAGATTAGTGTAAGACCATTGAGTGGCATCTGATATCCCATTCTGTTTTAGGAGATTGGTATAAGACCAGTGATTGGCATCCGATATCCACTTTTGCTTGCTTTGTTTGATTGTTATTGCTTATTTCCATTCCAAAGGACACACTTGAATCATCTGCTATATGATTTCGAGAAGTGAACCTTCTAAGAAGTTTTACAATCCCATCCTCATCCGTCCATCATTCATTATGTCCTAAACCTTTTCACACTCTTGACTTTCAAACTTGACATAAGTGTTGTGCAGACATCTTCATGTTTTCAAACTAAAAACCTGGACTCAAGTCCTTGACTTTTTTCAAACTCATTTCATAATACTTCTTTTGAATCAATCTTAATCATACTTTGACTCCATTTTCATAATCACAATCAATTAACTTCACTCATTCACTTGTTTTGGCTTTGTCCATTAATCTTTTCATGCATTAGCCATAGGCTTCAATTATCATTGTGGTTGATGTAAATCTTGCCTATCCTTAGTGAGTCGACAGTAAGACTTCCGTACTTCAAACAGGGCTAACCCCTCTAGTACGTCGAAGCTATCCTCGCATGGTGGATGTTGTTTTTGGTCGAGTGTTCTCCCATTGATAATGAAAAGCCTCAGTGCTTGTGTTTAAAACTGAATCCACCAACTTTTGGAAATCTTTTAGCCGAACTACGGCGTTCTGATCCTTACCTTTGATGGAAGGTACGTAGGCAACGGGTTCATCCGTTCGAACCCAATAACACAAAAATAAATAAAACCCAATAACCCAATAAAAATTGTATATTCTTTTCTCATCATCCCAATCATGTTTGCACAATGCTTATGTCATAACAAATAACAATTTAATACAACAAGTGTGAAAAGGGCTCCCTAGGAGTACCTAGGACGTAGTGGGTGCCTAACACCTTCCCATTGCGTAATTTACCCCTTACCCAGAATCTCTGATCTTTTTATTAGTTTTCTACGTGTAAAACTTCTTAGGCTTTTGTTCGCTTTTTAGCCAGTCCTTTGGATAAATAAAAGTGCGGTGGCGACTCGAAAATTTCATGTATCTCATAGCTTATGATTTAATCGATAGATCATATAGCGACGAATACACCGCTACAATGATGTGAATTTTTGATAACTGGTTTGGAATTTTTCTCATATGCTATCATTGTTTTTGACACATGAAGATGTATGTGACAATTTGTGTCACATTTTTGGCATTCAATTTGTGCATTTTTGTTCACATATCATTTGAATCTTTCTGGATTTGATTTTTTGCATATTGCTTGTTCATAACATGAGAAACTCATATAAAAAATCTCAAGGTCATTGCATGCATTTCTGATTTGATTTGGAGTTTCTAATTTGGATGTTCAATTTGTGCACATTCTTTGTCATTTGCATAACATGGATCATTTGAGGTATTTGCTTATTGAATTGATGTTGGTCCTTTTGAGGACATTTTGTGACATGTTTGAATGTGCATTGTGCAAAAGATTGGGTTCTGTTTTGATCATTTGATTTGGTTTTGAATCTAGTCTTTGCACTAGTGTTTTGTACATAAACTAATTGTGCTTTGTGTTTTAGGTTTGGACATTTAGCATTGATGGTTGATTTGTTCTCACTTTGTGAGATGCAAATGATTTGAATTCTAACTTTTGTTTGTTTTGTAGGGTTCTAAGTGATAGGCTTGAGCTCATGAGTTCATTTGAGTGCTTGAGCATTGCTCATTGAATTGTGTAACTGTGAATGGTTTCACTGTTTGTCTGTTGGGTTTAATAACTGAAGTACTAACTGGTTAGCCTTTGTACAGGTACATTAGTTGCTTGCTTTTAGCTCTTGCTTGAGCTTTGGATTGTGGTTGATACACCACTTAGGTAGTTATCTTCTTACTCCATGTAGTCTGGAAGTCCTGTCACCTTTTTGGCAGGCATTTTGCTGGCAAGTCCTCCTTAAGAGGCTTTGTTTGTGTTTGTTTACAATTGTGCCAAAGACCTCCAAGATGAGGCATGTGCTACTTGATAAGCCCTCCAAGAGTTGAGGCAATTGACGGATAAAAGGGATTAGTATTCAATCCCCCGTTATTCAGTGAGTCGTTCTTTATGCTCGCACTACATGCTGATGCTTCAGAACATGTACCCAAGATCTTTGTCCAGTGTCTGTCAAGTGGAATAGGATCTCACTTTCTGGATCCCCACGCTTTCTTTGTCATGAGCTCACCCAGGCCAGGGCTAAGAGCTATGAGGTCTCATCCTCATTACCATTTTGATCAGCTTCACCCTAACTCTCAATGTTAGTGGTTAAGAGCTCACTTGATTACCCATTACAGTTTGGCTTGTTTGTCGAGGTTGATATGACCCCTCTTGACTAAAGCCATTCTTTGTTTTGAGCCTCTTGTATGTATATAGTGTGTGATGATTGTTCACTTGTTTGCTTGTGATGTGTTTGCTTTTGATGTTTGTTTGTTATTGTTAGGAGTCGGGTGCAAGTCCATGTATTGGCATTCTGTTTCCTTTTTGTTGTTAGGAGTCGGGTGTAAGTCCATATATTGGCGTTCTGTTTCCTTTTTGTTGTTAGGAGTCGGGTGTAAGTCCATATATTGGCATTCTGTTTCCTTTTATTTGAGGATCTCTTATGAGACTTGTGTGATTGCTTTTGCCTTGTGCTGCTTATTCCAAAGGATGGTATCTACTTGGATCATCTCTATGATCTCAAGAGAGGAACTCCTGGAGTGGTTTCATTTCTTAACCCTCACCTTTTGTTCTTCTTCATCTCTTCATCCTAACCCAAACCAAAACCTTTTTGTGCAAACATTTGACTTTTGTTTTCAACATTAGAAACCTAAGCCTTATGCTTTTGATTTTCAAACTTTCTTTTCATAACACTCATTTTGAATTGAATCTTTAAGTCAACTTTGACCATTTTGTATATACTTCTAATTGGTAAATATAACCCATTCAAATGTCTCTTCTTGTGGTTCCGATGTCCACTTCCTAATCAAATTTTTCATAACCTTTAGCTATTAGGTTTGAGTTATCTTTGTGGTAGATATAATACTCATCTTTGTCCTTAGTGATGGACAATGAGTCTTCCATGCTTATTATAGGGTTAACCCCTCACTAGCATGTTGAAGCTATCCTCACATGGTGGACTTGTGGTTTTTTAGGTTGAGTTTTCTCCCTTTGATAACAAAAGACCTTAAGGCTTTTGGACCAATCAATTCACCAATTTGTTTTGAGATTTTTTACCCGAACTACGAGGTTTTGATCCTAATCTTTTTATAAGAGGGTACGTAGGCAATGGGTTTGTCCATCCAAACACAAAATGTAAATAAACTTGTATATTCTTTTCTCATCTCTTCAATCATGTTTGCACAAATAAAATTTCAAAAAAACAATAACCTTTACAACAAGTGTGAAAAGGGCTCCCTAGGAGTACCTAGGATGCTTTGGGTGCCTAACACCTTCCTATTGCATAACCAACCCCCTTACCCAGATCTCTGTTTCTTTTACTAGTTTTGTTTGTAAAACTTTTTAGGTTTTTGTTCGCTTTCTAACCATTTATTTGGATAAATAGAAGTGCGGTGGCGACTCGACTTTGTATGATTTACCTTGGATTTAGTCAATATCTCCAATGGTAACCAATACACCGCTATAATACCCTCGTCATCACAATAACTCCTAAATTCATCCGAAGTAAATTTGCCTCCACCGTCGGTTTTGAGAATTTTGAGTTTGTGACCTCTTTGTCGCTCAACCATGGATTTGAACCGTTTGAACACTTCAAACACCTCATCCTTCCTCCTAATGAGATAAATCCATAGCTTCCTACTAAAATCATCAATAAACGTGACGAAGTATCGGTTGCCTCCATACGAATTGACTTGCATTGGTCCGCATACATCGGAATACACCACCTCAAGGTGATGCTTGGTCCTATGACCCGCATCCTTGCTGAAATTACTCTTGTGTTGCTTCCCTTGCACACACTCATCACATATTTCAGATGGAATATTAATCTGTGGCAGCCCGGACACCATACCGTGCCTATGTAACGCCTCGAGGTCTCGAAGGTTGAGATGACCGAGACGGTAGTGCCATAACCATTCTTCACGACTTGCAGCAGTAGCTAAGAACCTATGCTCCATAACTTTCAACTCAATCTTGAAAGTTCTATTGGCAGCCATAGGAGCCTTAAGGATCAAAACACCGTTTTGGTCCAAAACATGCAAAACCTTGTTTTCCATGCAAATCGTGTAATTCCTTTCAAGTAATTGGCTAATACTTAAAAGATTACATTTGATTCCAGGAATATACAATACATCTTTGATCAAGGAATGACCACCATCCCTTCTCATGATCAAAACATCACCGACACCATCGGCTGCTAAAGTCGTGTTATCTGCGAATCTCACTCTACTTCGTGTGGCTTGATTGATCTTCACGAACCAATCCTTTCTACCAGTCATATGAGTCAAACAACCAGAATCCAAGTACCACTCATCACTACCTTGAACTCCATCTCGAACCGTTACCAATGCGTTTTTCTCCGAACGCGTTTTCTGCACTTTTTCGGTACTGCAGTAGTTGCTGTCCAGCAACTTTCTACTGTTGTCCATGCCATTATTCTCCTCCGTAATCACCACAAGAAGCGTATTTTCATCATCCATTTCTTGCCTAGCTACCTTAGCCTCATCCGCATCATTTTCCTTGCATTTTGAGCGACATTCTCTCGAAAAATGCCCAAACCTTTGACAATTATAACACTTCATGGAACTTTTGTCGAGTGGTTTGTAGGCGCTTTGATTACCCTCTTTAGAGCTTCCTTCACCCTTTAGCCCCTTTGAATTTTGTGGATCTTTTCCACCAAAATTCTGTAAATTCTTCTTACTTCTAGAAGACCATTTCCCTTTCGATCTCTTGTTCTTTTCATTTAAACGAGCTTGCAAAGCCACTTCCGCTTTCGCCTTGTCGTTTCCTATTTCATCCATCCTTTGTTCATGAGCTTCCAATGAGCTTTGAAGCTCATCTTTGGTCATAGTCTTGAGGTCCTTCGATTCTTCAATCGCAACCACAATGTTATCGAATCTAGGTGTTAAAGAACGCAACACTTTCGATACAATATTCTGCTCTGAAACAGCTTCACCGTAAGACTTCATTTGATTCACCAAACGCGTAACACACGTCACATAATCGTTGACCGTTTCCTTTTCTTCCATTTGAAGTAACTTGAATTGACGTTTGTGAGTTTGTAACCTCACAACCTTCGCTTTGTCTGCCCCTGCATAAGCCTTCTCAAGAATCCCCCAAGCTTGCTTTGCCGAGTCACAATCGCCAACTTTCTCAAAGTTGTCACTATCGACGCAAGAATGTATCAAGAAGAGAGCTTTGTAGTCTTTCTTCTTCTCTTCTTTGTGAGTAGCTTGCTGGGCTGCAGTAGCCTCTTCAACAAGAGGAGTAACACCGGTGGTAATCACATCAAGCACATCTTGATAACCGAACAAGACTTGCATTTGCTTGCACCATTTGTCGTAGTTCTTCGAATCAAGAATTGGAAGGTTGGTGGGTATTTTATCGTTTGAAACGGACATGATTGCAGCAGAATAGGATCAGAACCAAAGCTCCTGATGCCAAATGTTGGAACAAGATCAAACTTGTTCAAGGTGAAACAATGGTGGAAGTTGTTATTTTGGTGGTAGAAAGGTTAATTGAGGAAGATGATGAAAATAGAGAAATAAGAAAAATTGAGATGAGAATATTGAATGGCATTATCTGAAGGCATTAACCACAAATATTACAATTGAGGTCTATTTATAGTGTACAAACCACTAAACAACAAAGCATCCAAAACTGCCTAATAAAACAAAACTGTTTTTCTGTTTTGGCTTCAGAAAATTGCTATTTCTGCAGCAAACAAGAAGCCTTCCAAAATAGCTTCTCAAATAAGTTATTCTCCAAAAACACTTCAAAAGCCAATAACACTGCATTTGACTTATTCTAATCATCCAACAAATCGGTATCAGAGAATACATTCTTTACTCTTATTCATCTTTCTTTTCTTTTTTACTGATTTTTTTTTGAAAAAGTTATTTTAACTTTTTTTTTCTTTCTTTTTCTTTTTTACCATTCTTTTCTCTTGTTCTCGAACTCCAAGCTTAAACATAATTAACTTCCAAAATAAACCTCAAACTTATCCTTTTGCATAAAATAAGGAAACTAAACTTTCTACCTAACTTCAAAGAGGGTAGAAAAAATAAATATTTCAAGATAAATGGCTATATAACAGGCTATGTCACCAAAAGAATGGTATCGGGCTCAAAGTGGTTAAACAACGGATATAAACATTGCATACAGGTTGACTTAAAAAGGCAAGAGTTTCCATAAATAAATGCCTCATTATGTATTTATCAAAATAGTAAACTAAACAGAAATAAAGTAAATTCTAGAAAATAACAATTGTACGGATAGTCTCATGAGAAGGAAAAAAACAATGGATATTTTGCTCAAACCTTACTAGCTGAGGTATCTGGAGATTGAGTATAATTTAGTTAGTTGTCCCTTTTCTTCATAAAATGTCAATCTGCATCATGAACTCTTATGTATTTATCATGAATCTAATTACACGTAAAACTAGCAGGCGGAAAATTTCAAGTTCGGCTTTACAACTGTATATTTTATGGATCTACGATTTGTGTAGTTTAATCTAGTATGCTCATTCTATTTTTTCGTGTCTTCATGCGGTCGCATTTTTATCAGTTTGAGTTTTTTCATCCGTAGAATTTTTACTACGAGATTTGATATGCGATTCTCTATTTTACTAAACTTTATTTCGTGTAGATTATTTTAATGCAATCATTTTATTTTTTTGCGCATTTTTGAGTTCGATTTTTATTTGTTTTAATTTATTTTTTAATCAAAATATCAAGAAAAAATAAATAGAGATAAATAAATAATCAATTTGATTTTTATTTGCTTTATTAAAAATATTTGAATTTTATTTCATTAACTTTGAACTTCTCTTGATCACTCAAAATATCTAGGGGTGGAATTCGGAATTGAAAATGAAAACCCTAAATTGCATAGTTTAAAAACTAGTGATTGACCAAAAAAAGAGAGAGGCGACGCATATCCTCATCCATCTCACTCACTTTAAGGGAAAAAACAAAATAAAAACTTGAAAAAAGAAAAAAAAAAAGTATGAAAAGATTTTGTTAGTTCTTCTTCATACATATGCAGTAATGTCCATGAACCATTCTTCAACCTCAAATTCATTCATCACACAACACTTTCTCCTTATATCACCATCATCACTTCATTTTTCTACTTTTCATCATCTCTCTTCCTTACATTTTCACACATACTCCTTTCTTCCTCTCCTTTCCACTTTCCAAATGAACCAACTCCTCACACTCTCCGTTGAACATCTCCTCCCACCGTCGTGCAAACCTCACTCTGTGACACCATTGGTGACTCATCCAAACACACCTTCATCTTACCACAATCAACTCACAAACACTCTCCATTCTTTCCACCCTTCATTCTCGATTACTTCATACATACTCTCTCTGCCACATCACCAACTCACTATAACCTTCATAAACTCCCTCCGTTGTAACCTCATTCTACATAACATTACTTTCAATTATACAACTCTACTATCCATTTCCCTTCCTTCATTACAAGTCCGCTGCAACACACATAACCAATCAACCATTTCAAAATTTATCCATCTCCCATCTAACAAATCAAAAACAAATGAAAGCAATAAAAATAATAGATAAAGAAAAATAAAACAAAGAGATCCATTTTCATCCTCCGCCTTACTCACTTCCAAACACCAGTAACACGTCTTCAACGTACAAAATCAACTCTCACAGCCGTCGTTGCAACACTTCATCGTGTACCACAGAATCACCATCATTGAACACAACATCAACTCACATCCAACAAACTCTTCCTCCACGCACGATCCCACACGCCAAACATATTTCTTGCACCACTACTGCGAACTCGAACTCGAACTCAAAACTCATAGGGAAACCAATACGCAGTATAGATATTGTTTCTGTTTCTTACGAATTTTCCAGTTTTTTATGGTTATGTGCTTCTTCCTTTTTATTTGACAGAAACAAATTGTGTTGTTTTTATTTGGAAAAGAGAAAGAGTTTTTCATGTTTTAAATTGCTGCTTCTTTTATGTGAGAGAGATAAAGTCGTGTTTTCTTTTGGAAAATAGAAAAAATGTTTGTTTTGTATGTGTTAGACAAACTTGAGTCACATGTGCCTCCTCTCATTTGACTAATTCACTCTTTGTTTTATTTTTTATATTTCTTTTCTTATTTTATTTATTTTATTTTATTTGTTCTTTTATTATTAAAGCTATGCTTTTGTTTTGTCTTTGTAATGGGCCTTTTAGCCCAATTCAGCTTACACCTCCATTTTACTTATATTGTCCTCCTTTGGCTTATGGTTTTCATTATATTGTATGCGCATCATTTATCTTGTACTCCCTTGGCTTATGGTTTTCATTATATTTTGACCATTATTTTCTCTTGTTCCACAACCCCAAACTTAAATGTTACTAACTTTCAATAGCAACCTCAATTTTTTTCTTTTTCATAAGACAAGGAAACTAAACTTTCTACCTAACTCTAAAGAGGGTGGAAAGATTAAACTTTCAAGTCAAATGGCTATATAACAGGCTATGTCACCAAAAAAAAGGGCTCAGGCTCAAAGTGGTTAAACAATGAATATAAACATTTCATACAGGTTTGCTTAAAAGGCAAGAGTTTCCACAAATAAATGTCTCAGTGTGTATCTATCAGACTAGTAAACTAGGCAGAAATTAAGCAAATTCTAGAAAATAACAATTGTATGGATAGTCTTATAAGAAGGGAAAAAACAATGGAATTTTTTGCTCAAATCTTACTAGCTGAGGTATTTGGAGATTGAGTACAATTCAGTTGGTAGTCCCTTTTCTTCATCAAATGTCAATCTGCATCATGAACTTTTATGCTTATCAACTCTTTTTGTTCATTATTTTCTAGTGACTTGTGCCATACTCCAATTTTACCCCTCGATCAATAAATTGATTCATTCACATGGCATTTACATCATCTGCATATCATGGAATGTATTTCTCTAAGCATAATGCTTTAAAGTAAACTAGAATAAAATTTCGGTTTTATAGACGGACTGGTTGAACCGATTTTCAATTGGGCATAAAATTAGCTGGTGAAAAATTCAAAGTCCAGGCATACAACTGACTATTATATTGATCTACGATTCACGTAGTTTAATCTAGTATGCTCGTTTTATTTTTTTGCGCATTCACACGGTCGTATTTTTATGAGTCTGAGTCTTTTCATCCGTGCAATTTTTACTGCGAGATTTGATATACGCCTTTCTATTTTACTGAGCTTTATTTCGTGTAGATTATTTAAATGCAATCTTTTTATATTTTCGTGTATTTTCGCGTTCGATTTTTATTTGTTTTAATTCTCTCTTTTTTATCAAAATATCAAGAAAAAATAAATAGAGATAAATAAATAATCAATTTGATTTTTATTTGCTTTATTAAAAATATTTCAATTTTATTTCAATAACTTTGAACTTATCTTGACCACTAACAAAATATCTATGGGTAAAATTGAGAATTGAAAATGAAAATCCTAAATTGCATAGTATAAAAACTTGTGATTGGCCAGATAAAGAGGGAGGTGGCGCATATCCTCATCCATCTTACTCTAAATCCAAAAATGAATAAAAAAGAGAGGATGAAGAGGTTATGTTGGTTCTTTTTCATGCATATGCAGTAACGATCGTGCACCATTCTTCAACCTCAAATTTATTCACCACACAACATTTTCTCCTTATATCACCATCACCACTTCATGTCTCTATTATTAATCATCTATCCCCCATCCATTTTCACACATACTCCTTTCTTTCTCTCCTTTTCACTACCCAAATAGACAAACGCCTCACACTCTCTGCGGAACATCTCCCCATGCGGCCGTGCGAACCTCACTTTGTGACACCACTAGCGACTCAACCAAACGTGTCACCTTCATCTTACCACAATCAATTCACGAACACTCTCCATTCTTTCCACCCTTTATTCTCACTTACCTCATACATACTCCCTCTTCCACATCAACAACTCACTACAACCTTCATAAACTCCATCCATTGTAACCTCATTACTTCCAACCATACATATCTAATATCCATTTCCTCTCCTTCATTACAAGTTTGTTGCAACACACATAACCAATAAACCATTTCAAACTTTATCCATCTCTCATCTCAAAAATCAAAAACAAATGAAAGCGAGAAAAAATAGAGAAAGAAAAGGCAAAAAAAAAAGATCCATTTTCATCATCCGCCTTACTCACTTCCAAACACTAGTGACACATCTTCACCGTACAACATTACCTCTCACGACCGTCGTTACAATGCTTCTTCATGTACCACAAAACTACCACCATCGAACACACCATCAACTCGCAGCCAACAAACCCATCATCCACGCACGAGCCTACACGCCGAAGATATCGCTTACGCCGCCACTGCGAACTCGAACTTAAAACTCGTCGGGAAGCCAATATGCGGTATAGATCTTATTTTTGTTTCTTATGAATTTTCCATATTTTTATGGTTATGTGCTTTTTCTTTTTCATTTGACAAAAACAAGTCGTATTGTTTTTATTTGGAAAATAGAAAGAGTTTATCACGTTTTTATATTGCTGCTACTTTTATGTGAGAGATATAAAGTCATGTTTGCTTTTGGAAAATACTTATAAAAGATATATATTGTATGTGTTAGACAAACTTGAGTCACGTGTCTCTCCTTTGATTTGACTAATTCACTCTTTGTTTTATTTTTATTTTTTATTTTTTTCTTATTTTATTTATTTATATTTTATTTGTTTTTTTATTAAAAGCTAGGATTTTGTTTTGTCTTTGTAATGGCCATTTTAGCCCAATACAGCTTGACACCTCCACTTTACTTATATTACCCTCCCTTGGCTTCTGGTTTTCATTATATTGTATGGGCGTGATTTTTCTTGTACTCCATTGGCTTATAGTTTTCATTATATTTTGACCATTCTCTTCTGTTGTTCCCCAATCCCAAACTTAAACATTACTAACTTTCAAGAGCAACCCCAAACTTATTCTTTTGCATAAGACAAGGAAACTAAACTTTCTACCTAACTCCCAATAGTGTGGAAAGATTAAATTTTGCAAGTCAAATGACTATATAACAGGTTATGTCACCAAAGGAAAGGGCTCGGACTCAAAGTGGTTAAACAATTGATATAAATATTTCATACAGGTTGACTTAAAAAGGCAAGAGTTTCCACAAATAAACGCCTCAATGTGTATTTATCAGACCAGTAGACTAAGCAGAAATAAAGAAAATTGTAGAAAATAAAAATAGTACGGATAGTCTTATAAAAAGGAAAAAACAATGGAATTTTTGGTTTAAACCTTACTAGTTAAGGTATTTGGAGATTGGGTACAATTCACTTGGTAGTCCCTTTTCTTCATCAAATGTCAATCTACATCATGAACTTTTATGTTGATCAACTATTTTTGTTCATTCTTTTCTAGTGACTTGGTAGTCCCTTTTCTTCATCAAATTTTGAAAAGTGTGAAGAAGAAGAGATGTTGATAATGGTCATAACAAGAGATGAAGAAAGATTCCAGGACCAATGATACTTACACTCGGGATGCTCATCACACATTACTGGTAGAAAAGATTGGTTTGTCAACATAAAATCCTCAATTAAGAACATGATAAAATTTACAAATGACAATACTCTAGCAGATGAAGGTATCGGTGATGTTTTAATTATGAGGAAAGATAAAAAAAAGGTCAGTAATTTCCAATGTACTGTATATACTAGGCATGAAAAGTAATTTGCTCAACATAGGGAAGTTGGTCGAAAAGAACTAAAAGTGTCGATTGAAGACAAGATGATGAGAGTTCTCGACTAGGGTGGAAGGTTAATGTCGAAAGCTCCCATGTCTCAGAATATAACCTTCAAGATTGAAAATAATGTGATGGAGCACAAGTGCCTTGCAACTGCGACTAGCAGGGATGAATGGATATGGCACTAGAGGCTTGAGCATCTCAATTTCAAAGACATTAGAGATCTGAAAATAAGAAATATGGTATCAAGGTTTCGAGAAATCGACATTCCAAATAAAGTATGTGAAGAATGTATGCAGGCAAAGCAGCACAAGAACAACTTCAGCAAGGATGCAGGAAGCAAGACGAAGGAAATTCTTGAAATCATATACTCTGATGTATGTGGTCATAACTAGGTGGATTCAATTGGAGATAACAAATACTTTGTCACTTTAATAGATTATTTTAGTTGAAACTATGGACTTATGAAATTCTAGTTATCAGACTTTGGATGTCACACTGGTTGTTATGACATCCAATTCTGCACAGACAGGGATTATGCAGAACTTAACAGTAAGTGCAGTAAATAACACAAGTAATTGTTCACCCAGTTCAGTCCAACATGACCTACATCTGGGGGCTACCAAGCCAGGGAGGAAATCCACTATTAGTAGTATCAATTCAAAGCTAAACTCACCCGTTTACAACTTATCACTTAATCCCTACCCAATGCAATTTCAATCTTAACCTAAGATCAGAGTTCCTACTCACTCCCCCTCAATCACCTCAGTGATATTAAAGACACTTTGAAGTCACACTTCAAAAACAACTCTTGATTATGCTTCACAGCTTAAATCAAGATACACAGCACTCACGCTTAAAAGCTTTGAGTGACACAACACTTACAACTCAATGAACACCCTATGCCAAAGCAATCATCTACTTGATAATGGCTTGGCTTACAAGATACGTCTAATACAAGACTCACAAAATACAGCAGTGAAGTATGATGGACACACTGACTCTTCACGCTTCAAAATCCCCAAGACTGAATGAAGGAATGCCTTCCTTTTTATATTGCAGCACCTGGGCTTTTGCACCTGTATTTTCCTGAATTTTAGGTCACACAAGTTCCCTCAAATTCAACATTTAGGTTGCTAACAAATAGGCTATTTGTTAGGTTCATTGAATGTAGCTTGGTTGTTGATTTCCTGGATTTTCTCTCAGCTGTTGAATCCCTAAAGAATAGCCTGAGAAAAAGCTGAAACAGAAAACTGAACAACCTACAATTTAGCATATGCTGTCAGGCACGAATGTCACGACATTCAGCTTGACATCAAGGTCCATATGCTGAGTCTGTTTTTCCAGAAAACAGACTGTACAATTTGCTGACCTGTACATGATCAAAATGACCATACTACAGTAACAGCTTACATTAATAAATGTCAAAGTGTCCAACTTAACATTTATACATTTGGCCTTAAGTTAGTTCTGTTATTCTCTTGAAGAACAAACTAAGTTTTATGCTGAAGTATAGCAGAACACCACTCTGCCTAATCTTCAGTAGCTGCTGTCAATGATGAATGTCACAACATCCAGTTTGACATTCAGTCAGTAGGCCTTATGCCAGGTCTGGTTCTTCCTTGATAACCAGACTGCAAATGAATACTAAGTTCTAACAGAACTTCTGTTCCTTAGTATCTGTTGACAGGTATGAATGTCACAGCATTCAATAATCCTGTGTTAGCTAGTCCTGCAGTAACTACAATGTAGTCACATATACATGTCATGACATCAGTCAAGACATTAGTGTTTTACCATATAATGCAGCCAATTAAACACCTACAAACTCCCCCTTTGGCAAATTTTTGGCTAAAACACTTTGATCCCCATAACAGAGTTCATGGCAGCGGAATACTACTAGCTAATACACTCAGAGTGGCAGCACACTCACACACATGGAAGTTAAATAAAAACTTCGCATAGCAGCACACACATATTAGAAGTTGCACCTAAACTTCAACATCAGCTGCAGGGGGGAATCTTCAGATCTGTCATGAGAGTCTGTTGTAGAGACCCACTCTGTTTGTCAGGGGTATTGGTGGTTATTACTCCCCCTTTTTGTCACAAATGTTGCCAAAGCCAACAACATAGTCAGAGCACAATGACAGAGTTCCAGACTTGGTTTTACTTCACAGTTTCAACCAAGTTAACATCCACTTGATCTTGCTTCACAGCTTCGATCAAGTGATCACCCACTTTTGCTTTACAGTAGGTACCACCATATCAGATGCCATGATTTTGTTTCTGACATCCAGAACCACTCCTGCATGAACAGCATCCTTGAACTCCTGCAGGTACAGTGGCCTTCTCTCTGTAGGGTGTCTCCTTACCCTCTTGTATCCACCCTTGTTGCAAGCAGCATAGCTATGATCTGTTGACCAATCATAGCCTAGTACAAATTGTTTAATAGTCAGAGATATTAAACAATTTATCCCAAACATCAGTGGTTGCTATAAGGTCTCAGAGAGACATATTCCCAGTTTGCTCCTTAAGTTTTCAAACTGAGTAGCATCCAGAGCCTTTGTAAATATGTCAGCCAGTTGAAGATCCGTGGCTACATGTTCCAAAGTGATCACCTTGTCTTCCACCAGATCTCTGATGAAGTGGTGCCTAATGTCAATATGTTTGGTCCTGCTATGTTGGATGGGATTCTTGGAGATGTTGATGGCACTGAGATTATCACAGAACAATGTCATAACATTTTGAGTGACATTGTACTCAGTGAGCATTTGTTTCATCCAAACCAGTTGGGAGCAACTGCTTCCAGCAGCTATGTATTCAGCCTCTGCAGTGGACAGAGAGACACAGTTCTGCTTCTTGCTGAACCACGATATGAGGTTTTCTCCTAAGAAGAAACATCCATCTGATGTGCTTTTTCTGTCATCAGCACTTCCAGCCCAATCAGCATCACAGTACCCAGATAGGACAGGCTTAGACCCATGTGAATACAGCATCCCATAGTCACACGTCCCATTGATGTACTTGAGAATCCTTTTGACTTGATTCAAGTGGCTCACCTTGGGCTCTGCTTGGTATCTGGCATACACTCCAACTGCATAGGAAATGTCAGGTCTACTTGCAGTTAGATACAGCAGACTACCTATCATGCTTCTGTACAGGCATTGATCAACACTAGGCCCTCCATCATCTTTGGTTAACTTCAGATGAGTAGGAGCAGGAGTCCTCTTGTGCCTGGCATGATCCATACCAAACTTCTTAACTATGTTCTTGGTATACTTGCTTTGGGAGAGAAACATAGAGTCCTCCATTTGGTTTACTTGCATTCCAAGGAAATAGGTCAGTTCTCCCACTAGACTCATTTCAAACTCAGACTGCATCTGGTGAACAAATTTTTTAACCATTTGTTCTGACATTCCACCAAAGACTATATCATCAACATAGATTTGAGCTATCATGATTTTGACTTCTTCATCCTTCACAAACAAGGTTTTATCTATGCCACCCTTTTTGTATCCATTTGAGGTCAGAAATTCGGTTAACCTTTCATACCAAGCTCTGGGTGCTTGCTTCAACCCATACAAGGCTTTCTTCAACTTGTATACATGCTCAGGTTGGTTAGGATCACAGAACCCTTTGGGTTGTTCCACATAGACTTCTTCATTCAGGTAGCCATTCAAGAATGCACTCTTCACATCCATTTGGAACAGCTTAAACTTCAGGATGCATGCTACCCCCAACAGCAATCTGATGGACTCAAGTCTAGCCACAGGAGCAAATGTCTCATCAAAGTCTACTCCTTCAACTTGAGTGTATCCTTGAGCTACTAGTCTTGCTTTATTTCAAGTAATTACTCCTTTCTCATCAGATTTGTTTTTGTAGATCCACTTGGTACCAATGATGTTGGACCCTTCAGGTCTTGGAACCAGCTCCCATACTTCATGCCTTGTGAACTGCTCGAGTTCCTCTTGCATGGCAATGATCCAGTATTCATCAGTCAGGGCTTCTTTCACATTCTTTGGTTCAACCTTGGAAACAAAGCAGGAATTTGAGTTTATTCCTCTTGACCTGGTAGTTACACCACTGGTGGGATCCCCTATGATAAGATCCTTAGGGTGGTCTTTCTGAATTCTGATAGATGGCACTTTGGTGGGTGCTTCTACTTCACATTCAGGAGAAGGTTCCTGTACTTCTTCAGGCTTGACTGGACTGTCAGTTGGACTGTCAAGGAATGTTTCAACATCCTCCATGACATCGGTTCCTTCCTCTTTATCATCCACAATGACATTTATGGACTCCATCAGGACATTGGTCCTGTAGTTGAACACTCTATAGGCTCTGCTGTTAGTGGAGTATCTCAGAAATACGCCTTCATCACTTTTGGGATCTAGCTTCCTTCTCTGTTCACGATCTGTGAGAATGTAGCATTTACTTCCAAAAATATGAAAGTACTTCACAATGGGTTTTCTGCCCTTCCATATTTCATACAGAGTGGAGGAGGTTCCTTTTCTCAAGGTGACTCTGTTGTGAACATAGCACGCGGTATTCATTGCTTCAGCCCAAAAGTGCATAGGGAGCTTCTTTGCATGAATCATTGCTCTGGCAGATTCTTGAATAGTTCTATTTTTTCTTTCAACTATTCCATTCTGCTGAGGAGTTATAGGGGAGGAGAACTCATGGCTTATTCCTTCAGATGAGCA
Organism: Lathyrus oleraceus; assembly: GCF_024323335.1. NCBI lineage: Eukaryota > Viridiplantae > Streptophyta > Magnoliopsida > Fabales > Fabaceae > Lathyrus > Lathyrus oleraceus. The sequence continues at coordinate 62,218,962 of NC_066582.1, read as the reverse complement.
AAACTCATCAAACTTGGAATTCTTGAATTCAGTACCATGATCACTTCTAATCCGGACCACACAACTGTCCTTTTCCCTTTGAAGTCTTATGCACAGATCTTTGAAGACATCAAATGTATCTGACTTCTCTCTGATGAAGCTTATCCACGTGTATCTGGAATGGTCATCAACCACCACGTAGGCATACTTCTTCCCACCAAGACTTTCAACCTGCATAGGTCCCATTAGGTCCATGTGCAGCAGCTCCAGAACTCTGGAGGTTGTGGAATGTCCCAGCTTTGGGTGTGACATCTTGGTTTGCTTGCCCATTTGGCATTCTCCACAGACTCTTCCTTCATCAATCAGAAGCTTTGGCATTCCTCTGACTGCTTCCTTGGATATGATCTTCTTCATTCCCCGTAAGTGGAGATGTCCAAGTCTTCTATGCCACAGCTTCACCTCCTGTTCTTCCTTGGCTGAGGAGCATGTTGTGGAAGAGTTAGAGAGATCAGGTTCCCACAGGTAGCAGTTGTCTTTGTACCTGGTTCCTCTCATAACTTCCTGATTGTCACCATTTGTCACAATGCACAGCTCCTTAGTAAACTGAACATGAAAACCTTGATCACACAGCTGACTTATGCTGATGAGGTTTGCAGTTAGTCCTCTTACTAACAGCACATTGTTCAGTTTTGGCACTCCAGAACAGTCCAGTTTGCCCACACCTCTTATTTTTCCTTTGGCACCATCACCAAAAGTCACATAGCTGGTGGTGTGAGGTTGAATATCTACCAGTAGATTTTCCATACCAGTCATATGTCTTGAGCATCCACTGTCAAAGTACCAGTCTTCTCTGGAAGAAGCCCTTAGGGCAGTGTGTGCTATCCTAGCATACCATTGTTGCTTCTTAATGGGAACACATCGCTTACGTGTTTTATGCTTAGGTCTGACAGGTGAGGCTCTGTTAGGGAAGCCATGAATCCAGTAGCAGAAGGCTTTTATATGACCAAGCCTGCCACAGTGGTGACACCTCCAATTCTGGTATTTCCTCTTCTGATGATCATTCATCCTAGCTCCTTGATGTTGAGACATTGGCTTTGACATCTGTTTGAACTTCTGAACTCTAGCCTTTGGGCGTTTGTGTTCAGTTCTTTTTCCAAATCCTAGCCCAAATTTGGTTCCAGGCTGCTGTCCCACCTTTAGAATTTCTTCCCAGGTGTCAGTTCCCTTATTCATCATTCTGATGGATTTGGTCATCTGGTTCAGCTTGGAGGTCAGAAGGGCTATCTCATCATTTAGCCCCTCTATGGCAGACAGTTGCTTCTGTCTCTCATCTTCCAGTTCCTTGATGAGTTTCTTCTGCTTTTCTCCTTGTGCACGCACTTCTGCACTGGTGGTACACAGCTTCTTATATGCTGCAGCAAGTTCATAAAATTTTAGCTCATCTGCACTTGTGTCATCTTCAGAGACACACACACTGGTTAGTGCAGTGACATGTTTGGCAGATTCTCCTTCAGATTCACTTTCAGAATCTCCTTCAGACCATGTGATAGCTAGCCCCTTATTTTGCAATTTGAGGTAAGTAGGGCATTCAACTCTGACGTGTCCATACCCTTCACAGCCATGACACTGGATTCCCTTCCCATGGTTGAACTTCTCCTCAGAAGTTGATCTTTTCTTAATGTCAGACGGGATGTTCTTGACATTAGGTCTACCTCTTTGATCAATCTTCTTCATGAACTTGTTGAATTGCCTCCCAAGCATGGCTAAGGCTTCTGATATACTTTCATCACCTCCTGTATATCCTTCTTCTGACTCCTCTTCAGCATTTGATATAAAGGCTATGCTTTTCTTCTTCTCAGCATACTCACCTAAGCCCATTTCAAAGGTTTGGAGAGAACCAATGAGCTCATCTACCTTCATATTGCTGATGTCCTGAGCCTCCTCTATGGCAGTGACCTTCATAGCAAACCTCTTAGGCAAGGACCTGAGAATCTTTCTTACAAGTTTCTCTTCAGTCATTTTCTCACCTAGTCCACCAGAGGTGTTTGCAATTTCAAGAATATTCATGTGAAAGTCATGAATAGTCTCATCCTCTTTCATCCTCAGATTTTCAAACTTGGTTGTCAACATCTGAAGTTTGGACATCTTCACCTTGGAAGTACCTTCATGAGTTACCTTGAGGGTATCCCAAACTTCCTTAGCTAGTTCACAATGGTGCACTAGCCTGAAGATGTTCTTAGTGATTCCATTGAACAGTGCATTCAAGGCTTTGGAGTTTCCAAGAGCTAATGCCTCTTGTTCCTTGTCCCAATCTTCTTCGGGAATCTGCACACTGACTCCATCTTCATCAGTCCTCGTTGGATGTTCCCATCCCTTGTTGACAGCTCTCCAGACTTTGCTGTCTAGAGACCTTAAGAAGGCTATCATGCGAGGCTTCCAGTCATCATAATTAGATCCATCCAACATGGGTGGTCTGTTTGAGTGTCCTAAATCCTTGTCCATGGTACTAGAAAGTAACTTCCCTAGATCTCACCCAGAACTTCACAGGCAGGGTGCCTGCTCTGATGCCAACTGAAATTCTAGTTATCAGACTTTGGATGTCACACTGGTTGTTATGACATCCAATTCTACACAGACAGGGATTATGCAGAACTTAACAGTAAGTGCAGTAAATAACACAAGTAATTGTTCACCCAGTTCAGTCCAACATGACCTACATCTGGGGGCTACCAAGCCAGGGAGGAAATCCACTATTAGTAGTATCAATTCAAAGCTAAACTCACCCGTTTACAACTTATCACTTAATCCCTACCCAATGCAATTTCAATCTTAACCTAAGATCAGAGTTCCTACTCACTCCCCCTCAATCACCTCAGTGATATTAAAGACACTTTGAAGTCACACTTCAAAAACAACTCTTGATTATGCTTCACAGCTTAAATCAAGATACACAGCACTCACGCTTAAAAGCTTTGAGTGACACAACACTTACAACTCAATGAACACCCTATGCCAAAGCAATCATCTACTTGATAATGGCTTGGCTTACAAGATACGTCTAATACAAGACTCACAAAATACAGCAGTGAAGTATGATGGACACACTGACTCTTCACGCTTCAAAATCCCCAAGACTGAATGAAGGAATGCCTTCCTTTTTATATTGCAGCACCTGGGCTTTTGCACCTGTATTTTCCTGAATTTTAGGTCACACAAGTTCCCTCAAATTCAACATTTAGGTTGCTAACAAATAGGCTATTTGTTAGGTTCATTGAATGTAGCTTGGTTGTTGATTTCCTGGATTTTCTCTCAGCTGTTGAATCCCTAAAGAATAGCCTGAGAAAAAGCTGAAACAGAAAACTGAACAACCTACAATTTAGCATATGCTGTCAGGCACGAATGTCACGACATTCAGCTTGACATCAAGGTCCATATGCTGAGTCTGTTTTTCCAGAAAACAGACTGTACAATTTGCTGACCTGTACATGATCAAAATGACCATACTACAGTAACAGCTTACATTAATAAATGTCAAAGTGTCCAACTTAACATTTATACATTTGGCCTTAAGTTAGTTCTGTTATTCTCTTGAAGAACAAACTAAGTTTTATGCTGAAGTATAGCAGAACACCACTCTGCCTAATCTTCAGTAGCTGCTGTCAATGATGAATGTCACAACATCCAGTTTGACATTCAGTCAGTAGGCCTTATGCCAGGTCTGGTTCTTCCTTGATAACCAGACTGCAAATGAATACTAAGTTCTAACAGAACTTCTGTTCCTTAGTATCTGTTGACAGGTATGAATGTCACAGCATTCAATAATCCTGTGTTAGCTAGTCCTGCAGTAACTACAATGTAGTCACATATACATGTCATGACATCAGTCAAGACATTAGTGTTTTACCATATAATGCAGCCAATTAAACACCTACAACTTACCCGATCAAGAAGAAAAGTGAAGTGATTGAGGTACTTGCCAAGTTTAAATCTATGGTCGAAAGATAAATTGGTCAAAAGCTCAATATTTTGAGGACCGATGGTGGTGGAGAATATGTGTTAAACGACGTCGACACATAATGTGAGAAATAAGGGATTATGCATGAAGTGATGTCACCCTACACTCCACGGCAGAATGGAACTGCAGAAAGGAAGAATGGAACCATCATGAATATGGTGAGAAGTATGTTAAAAGGCAAGCATCTACCCAAAGAATTATGAGGAGAAGTTGTGTCGACTGCAACATATATTTTGAATAGATGTCCAAAAAAAAAGATAGAAGGAATCAAGCTAGAAGAATGTTGGTCTGGTTTCAAGCCCAGCTTGAGTCATCTAAAAGTATTTGGATCTATAGCACATAGACATGTGCCTGATCAGTTAGGAAGAAAACCTAATGATAAGTCGAGTCAAATGATTTTAATAGGATATCATTCGACTGGAGGATACAAGTTGTTCGACCCGGTGAACAAGCAAGTAGTGATCAGTAGGGACATGATCATGTCATACCCCAATTTTGTCCGGCCATTTGTGATTTACCCATGAAATCTCTTTGTTTCAAAGGCCCATTTGCATAAGTGTGTTCATAATCTAAAACGTAGTTTGAATCTTTTTACATTACTAATCCAAAACCTATTTTTTTTTATTAATAAGTATTAAGAGCCATGTTATTATTTATGTGATCACTATTTACTAGTCCATTTACACATCCCAAATATTTATGCCAAGTTCTAAGTTCTTCATGGGTTCCCAAATTAAATTTGCATTTTTTAGAAACATGTATGTGTCGTTTTTAAATTAAAAGTTCCATATTTAGATTTTTGTGTTTAAATTAGAATATGTGTTGTTTTTAAATTAAAAGTTCCATATTTAGATTTTTGTGTTTAAGATAGAATCGTGTTGTTTTTTAAAATTAAAAAGTTCCATATTTAGATTTTTATGTTTAAATTAGAATATGTGTTGTTTTTTAAAATTAAAAAGTTCCATATTTAGATTTTTGTGTTTAAATTAGAATATGTGTTGTTTTTTAAATTAAAATCACTATATTTGCTTTCTCTGTACTTAAGTTAAAAGTGTGTTGTTTCTAAAAAGTTGAAATTGATTAGCATGAATAAATATTGAGTTAAGTTTTGAAAGCTTAAAAGGTTGAATACATAGTTATTAATGGCTATTAGATTTAATTCAATAAGTTACAGATAAGTCCAAATACACATTTTGTCTTTAAAAAAAACTAAACTAAATAATTATATTTTAACTAAGTGGAATTTGCTGCAAAATAGGTTCCTAATTCTAATGACCAAGACCAAGTAGCTAGGTTAAAAACCCCTTGGACTTGGGCGCGCCTCCAAGTTTGCCTTCTTACAAGTCACCTTCCATTCCATCAAGTCATCTCAGAGTTGTAACCTGCAGAGAAGAAAATAGCTTAAATAAAAAGCACTTTTCAGAAGCGCTTAAGAAACTGAAAAGCAACAAAATAAACTATTTGGCTCGGAGCTTTACACAGCAGGTTAACACGAATACTCAAAAAAGGCATTGCAACAATAGCTTAAAACAAAACAAATCCACATAAATTAAATCCCACATAATCTGGGATGGGAAAATCGAAAAAGGGGGAGTTTTTCAAGACTTAACAAATTCTTCATAAACAGATGGATGAGAAGTCAACAAGGGCGGACAACAGCAAGAACACAGAGATTTTTTTTCTAAAAAACCCTAAGGAATCCACGTGAATACAGAGCCATATTTCAAAAAAACCTAAAAAGTTAACAAGAACAACATAGCAATATTTCATAAAAAAACCCTAAAGAAACCACACAGAGGATAGAAAAGTGATATGTTTTTTTTAAAACCTAGAACAACACAGCAGGATCTTTTTTTTTAAAACACAAACACTTCCTTATAGCCACTGCGATCAAAGAAGCGGATTACGCGGAGCTAATAACAGAAGAGGACTCGGAGAAGCAGGAGAAGTCGAGAATCACATACTTGTTCGTTCAGCTCCAAAGCACCTCGATCTGGTAAAATCCTTTGTCAGTATCTCTGATGCAACCAAATGCATACATAGTTCTTCACTTCCCCACATGATTTGCACCACTGTGAATGTTTGGTTTGGTTTTATGTTTGGGTATTTGGGTTTCATTTGCGAGTAGGATTCATAGAATTCATGATTGCCAAACATAGATTTATTACTGCGATTTTGAAGAAGGTTTAGGGTTGATTAGAGGCAAGTTTTTTTAGCGGTGTCGGAGGAGATAAAGAAGGTAAAAAGAAGCGTTTGTTTCGTTTGGAGAGAGAGAGTAGGCGTGAATGCCCTTGCCATGACCTAAATCTGTGTTTTATTATTTTGTTTAAGAGTGAGTTTGATGGCCATTAATGAGGGAATCTTCTCTCACTGCCCAAGGCCAACTGCCACTTCAATTTCCCACCCTCACAATTATTCTCACTCTCAGAATTGAAGAGTCACTGTCTCTTTCACGCTTCCTGGTAGAATGAGAAGGGTCTTGATGGACCCGATTTAGGGTTGCAAATAACCCGAGTTGGACGGCGCCCACTTGGGCCTCCTGGGTTTCGGCCCACCCTGTTTTCTCTTCTCCTTTATTGTTGTTTTGCGCCCTAATGGGCTTCAGAGGTCTTCATGGCCCATTTATTTTTGGTATAGTTCCTTTATTTCTTTTTTTATTAGCATATGATTAGTTGTTGGATTTATTTAATTTAAACATAATTTTATTTATTAATTAAAACTTTGTTATCATAATCATCTAATATCAATTATATAATTTACTACTATTTAATTAATTAATTAAGTTTACTATCATTATCACCATTTATTAGTTAAATATAAGTAATTATTTTTTTATGAGAATTGTGTGTGCCACCACTTTGGTTTATTTATTTTATTCTTTTTATAAAAAAATTATAATTATACTATTGTTAATATTATTTATTTTATTTTCGAAATTAATTATACTATTGTTAATATTATATATATATTCATATATATATATATATATATATATATATATATATATATATATATATATATATATATATATATATATATATATAGTAAATATGTAATTATATTACTATTATTATTATTATTTCTTTTTTAAAGTAAATACACAATTATATGGTTGTTATCATTATTAATATTTAATTATCTGGTTATATTCATTTTATTATTACTACTTATTATTTAATTAAAATAAAATAATTCGTTAAACATTCAGTTAATTAATTGATTATAGAATCACAAATGACCTTCATAATTTAGATGTTTATTTATCTTAAGGAGTGTATGTGCATGATTATTCTTTATCTATTCGTTTATATTGAACCTTAAGTATACACGAAACGATATGTTATAATTGTGACAAAATCACGTCGCTTTCATCGATTTTAAAATAATCCGAGCCGATTTCAAAATAAATCACATACTTCTCGATTCAAAGTTGAGCTCGTTTTCAAAATACCTTTGTAAGTCGATCGCTTGTAAAAGCATCGCCATCAACCTCACATGGCTTACTCTTGGGCCTTCTTACAATGAGGCATATTCGGTTTTAATTAATCGATTAGATGGATTATTCACTAAATAAATTCAATTCATTCACAAGAATGCAAATTTTAAAAAACTCGATCCGACATCAAAAAATCAAATTAAAATACTTAATCACATCTAAACAACACTTCATTTGAAAATGAAAAGGGGGATGGTTTTGAGTTTTCAACTCCTCTCCTCGATTATTTGAATACGAGTTTTCTTACTCGGTTAGTCAAATGGTCGTCATTTCTAATTCATTTAAGTACAAACAAATCAAATCCTTTTATAACAAGAAACCAAAAGGGAGATAACTTTGAGTCTTCAATTTTTCTCCTCGACTATTTGAATACAAGTTCTCTTACTTGGTTAGTCAAATAATTGTCGTTCCTATACCAATTTCCAAACTCCGATTAAATCAAAATATTTTCACAATAAGCTAAATGAAAAGGGAGTCGACTTTGAGTCTTCAACTTCACTCCTCAATTGGACGAATACGAGTTTTCTTACTCGGTCAGTCGAACAATTGTCATTTCTCCGCAAACATACAACTTAATCAAACTACTTTCGTAACAAATTATGCGAAAAGGGAGATGGTCTTGAGTCTTCGATTCTTCTCCTCAAATGCTCAGCTATGAGTTGTCTTACTCAGACATTCAACTACTTGTCGTTCATTCTAAAAATACATCAACCATACACAAACCAATTTTCATAATCTACTCAAATGAAAAAAGAAAGTGGCTTAGAGTTTTCTATTCCCTTTCCCGACCATTAGGATACGAGTTGTCTTACTCGATTATTTGAGTATTCGTCATCCATTCGAAAAAACACCTTAATTATTATCAAATCATTTCTATAATTAAAGATGAAAAAGAAAGCGGTCTAGAGTCTTCTATTCCCTTTCCCGATTATTAGGATACGAGTTGTCATACTCGGTTATCCGAGTAATCGTCATCCAGCCAAAATATCTTAATACATCAAATCTATCTGTCCCCGCCCTCGTGCAATCGAAACCAATCTAATAAAACATCCAAATATTAATCCAACTTGTCACCCTCTTGTGACCAAAACTCTTTTCAAAAAGAACACCATTTAATCCTTTCTAATGTGCATAACAAACCAATGCTTAAGCCTCCGCCGAGAGTAGACAAGCCAGCGTTTAGCCTGTAGAACGTGATCTAAACAGTTGTTCGATAAAAGACACCAACCAATCGTAGTTCCCCGAACTACGAATGCTCTGATTTCCTTATTACACCATAAGGATACGTAGGCAGGAGATTGTTGTATCTTCGCGAGCACACTAATAAAAAACCTCCCCTTTCCCTTTCTGAGGTTCCCATCCATTTCTATTTTCAATATTTTATAACCCAAAGATAACAAACAAACATAAATTAACACTCAAAACGCAAATTAGAACTAAAAGGTTCTCGTTGAATACAACGGACGTAAGGGGTGCTAATACCTTCCCCTTACGTAATCCACTCCCGAACCCGAATATGGTTGCGACGACCATTATTCCATTTCCTAAAGGTTTTATCGATATTTTCCTATCCCTTCATTGGAATAAATAAAGTTCGGTGGCGACTCTGTTCGAACGTAATTTTTTCCGCGACCATCGCGAGGAATCGTATTTTTCGAGATGCGATAGATCATAGATGAGCTTAAGGAATGGGATTGGACTGAAAATGTAAAGAAGGATTCGGTGAGAATCTTATGTGAAGAACCAGCAAGTGAGGTCAAAAGAGAAGTTCGGCAAGAAGAAGTAATAGGCCAAGCAAGCACAAACAGACCTCAAAGAACCAGACACGTGCCTGCAAGGTTGCAAGAATGTGTGATTACATCATATGATATGGTCGATGATAAAGGGAGTTGGCATAGTATGCTTTCTATGTAGATGTTGAACTAGTCAATGAAGCTCAAGCATTGAAGGATTCGAAGTGGGTAAAAGCAATGAATGAGGAACTGAACTCCATCGAAGTTAACAACACTTGGTCACTTGTCGAATTGCCTCAAGGTAAGAAGGAAATCAATGTGAAGTAGGTATACAGGGTGAAGTTGAATCCCAAAGGAGAAGTAACTCGACATAAGTAAAAAATTTGTGGCGAAAGGATTTCTTTAGAAAGAAGGAATCGACTTCGATGAAGCTTTTACACATGTTGCTAGGATCGAAACAATCAGGTTGGTTGTTGGCCTAGAAAACATGAACAACTGGCGCATATCTCAAATGGATGTAAAATGTGCATTCCTGGGTGGACCCTTAGATGAATAAGTTTATGTTACACAACCAGTTGGGTTTATGAAATAAGGCGAAGAAAGCAAGGTATACAGGCTGCATAAAGCCCTGTATAGACTTAAGCAAGCTCCAAGAGCTTGGTATAAGAAAATAGATAGATTTCTAATAGAGAAGGAATTTGTAAAGTGCACAACTGAGCATGGAGTATATGTAAGAATAAGCAATAGTGAATTGTTTATACTATGTCTCTATGTCGATGACCTGTTAATAATAGGAAGCTGCAAGAAGTAGATCGAAGACTTCAAAGTTGATTTTAGCAAGGAATTCGAAATGTATGATCTAGGCGACATTTCATACTTCCTTGGGATAGAATTTTACAAGATTAATAGAGGGTTGAAGATGCATCAAAGAAGATTTACAAGTGAAATACTCAAGAGATTTTAGATGGAAGATTGCAATTCAACCTCGACGTCTGTTGAACCAAGACTACAATGTCGAAAGACTCAAATGAAGACAATGTAGACCCAACACAATACGAATGACTTATTGGATCATTAAGATACCTTTGTGACATAAGGCATGATCTAGCATACAGTGCTAGTATGGTGAGTATATTCATGCAGAAGCCAAAGGTATCACCCTAGCCACGACAAAGAGGATACTAAGGTATCTCAAAGGAACTCTTGACCATGGAATTTTGTTTCCAACATATGATGAAGGAAAAGAATGAAAGTAAATGGGATACACCGACTCAAGTTGGTGTAGTAATGTTGAGGATAGATAACCCACAACTGGTTATGTGTTTAAGCTAGGTGGTGCACTAATTGCTTGAAGTTTAAGAAAGGAAACAGTAGTGGCATTATCGTCATGTGAAGAAGATACATATCTGCTTCTATTTATGCGTGTAAAGCAACGTGAATATTGAATTTGGTAGAAATATTACAGAGAAGAATCATGGAGTAATTACCATGAAGATCGACCACATGTCTACTATCAATCTAGAGAAGAATCAGATAGCACATGGAAGAAGAAAACACATCTAAATGAGGTTCCATTATCTTCAAGAGCATGTTACAAAAGGGAAGTTGAACCTGGAACACTCCAGAACTAAGAATTAGAATGTATACATCATGGTGAAAGGAGTGTAGGTCGAAGTGTTCAAGAAGTTAAGATCTATGATGAATGTAGATATCTTAGACAATATGAATTAGGTGGTGTATTAAATTTTAATTCCTTGTGTCGAAGAAGGTTTCTCAAAAAAGGTAAGGAAATGTCGAAATGTTTATATCAAAATGTCGAAGCATGTTGCTCGGCAGAGATTTCGACTTAGGTTTATTTTGTAGTTTTAGCTGAATTAGGTTAGTTGGAATTTTTCTTAGGAAGCAAGAAAACTCAACCTATAAATAGGGAATAACCCTTATTATTGATTGTAATAACACACAAGAGATAATTCTATTACATATTTGAATAAAAAATTCAGTTTGAAGTGCAGCGAGAATCTCTGCATAAATATTCATCCTCTTTCCCTTTTCTTCGAAGCCTTATTCCCTTTCTTCCCCAAATTCATCTTTTATTTTCTTCTTTTATTATCAATTATGCAATAAAATTATCCATAAGTTTGGGTGAATTTCCAACATCTAATCCAAGGTATTATTTTAGGATTTAGTAATAAAGGCATTATATTAAAGACAACCTTGAGATTTTGAGTTTTAATATGAATGAACTAAGCTCTCAAAAATAAAATGTAATTATAGCATTAGAGAATGAATATAAAACTCATATATAAAAGCTAAATATTAGATTTGTTCATTCAATAATAATTAAACATATTATATATTGGTCACATTGTGTACACCAAGTGCTTGCATGCCATTTTTCAAGTTAATAACCAATGAGTCCATAGTGGAGATTATTCATGTTCAAAACAAAAACATGAGAATGAGTCTTTCACTTTCACA